>NW_026542659.1:0-634034 GCF_028750875.1 Macrosteles quadrilineatus | reverse complement strand
TTTTTGATCATAATATAAATACATATTTTATAATATTTTTATAATAATAATTATATATGAATGAACACTTTTTAATGATGTTTTTGTAATTAATAATACATATATAATAATATTATAGGAAGGATAATATGCAAATAAATATTCACAGTTTTTTTTATCATAATATAAATACATATTTTAAAGTTTTTTATAATAATAATTATATATGAATGAACACTTTTTAGTAATGTTTTTGTAATTAATAATACAAATATAATAATATTATAGAAACGATAATATGAAAATAAATATTGACAGGTTTTTTTGATCATAATATAAATACATAGTTTAAAGTTTTTTTATAATTATAATTATATATGAATGAACACTTTTTAATAATGTTTTTAATAATAATAATACATATATATTAATATTATAGTAAGGATAATATGCAATTAAATATTGACAGGTTTTTTTATCATAATATAAATACATATTTTATAATATTTTAATAATAATAATTATATATGAAGGAACACTTTTTAATAATGTTTTTGTTATTAATAATACATATATAATAATATTATAGGAAGGATTTTATACAAATAAATATATATAAATGTTTTTGATCATAATATAAATACATATTTTATAATATTTTTATAATTATAATTAATATATGAATGAACACTTTTTAGTAATGTTTTTGTAATTAATAATACAAATATAATAATATTATAGAAACGATAATATGCAAATTAATATTGACAGGTTTTTTTGATCATAATATAAATACATAGTTTAAAGTTTTTTTATAATTTTAATTATATATGAATGAACACTTTTTAATAATGTTTTTGTTATTTATAATACATATATAATAATATTATAGGAAGGATAATATACAAATAAATATATATAAATGTTTTTGATCATAATATAAATACATATTTTATAATATTTTTATAATTATAATTATATATGAATGAACACTTTTTAATAATGTTTTTGTTATTTATAATACATATATAATAATATTATAGGAAGGATAATATACAAATAAATATATATAAATGTTTTTGATCATAATATAAATACATATTTTATAATATTTTTATAATAATAATTATATATGAATGAACACTTTTTAATAATGTTTTTGTTATTAATAATACATATATAATAATATTATAGGAAGGATAATATGCAATTAAATATTGACAGGTTTTTTTTTATCATAATATAAATACATATTTTAAAATTTTTATATAAAAATAATTATATATGAATGAACACTTTTTAATGATGTTTTTGTAATTAATAATACATATATAATAATATTATAGGAAGGATAATATGCAAATAAATATTCACAGGTTTTTTTTATCATAATATAAATACATATTTTAAAGTATTTTATTATAATAATTATATATGAATGAACACTTTTTAGTAATGTTTTTGTAATTAATAATACAAATATAATAATATTATAGAAACGATAATATGCAAATAAATATTGACAGGTTTTTTTGATCATAATATAAATACAAAGTTTAAAGTTTTTTTATAATTATAATTATATATGAATGAACACTTTTTAATAATGTTTTTGTTATGAATAATACATATATAATAATATTATAGAAAAGATAATATACAAATAAATATATATAAATGTTTTTGATCATAATATAAATACATATTTTATAATATTTTTATAATTATAATTATATATGAATGAACACTTTTTAATAATGTTTTTAATAATAATAATACATAAATATTAATATTATAGTAAGGATAATATGCAATTAAATATTGACAGGTTTTTTTATCATAATATAAATACATATTTTAAAGTTTTTTATAATAATAATTATATATGAATGAACACTTTTTAGTAATGTTTTTGTAATTAATAATACAAATATAATAATATTATAGAAACGATAATATGCAAATAAATATTGACAGGTTTTTTTGATCATAATATAAATACATAGTTTAAAGTTTTTTTATAATAATAATTATATATGAATGAACACTTTTTAGTAATGTTTTTGTAATTAATAATACAAATATAATAATATTATAGAAACGATAATATGCAAATAAATATTGACAGGTTTTTTGATCATAATATAAATACATAGTTTAAAGTTTTTTTATTATTATAATTATATATGAATGAACACTTTTTAATAATGTTTTTGTTATGAATAATACATATATAATAATATTATAGGAAGGATAATATACAAATAAATATATATAAATGTTTTTGATCATAATATAAATACATATTTTATAATATTTTTATAATAATAATAATATATGAATGAACACTTTTTAATAATGTTTTTGTTATTAATAATACATACTTAATAATATTATAGGAAGGATAATATACAAATAAATATATATAAATGTTTTTGATCATAATATAAATACATATTTTATAATATTTTTATAATAATAATTATATATGAATGAACACTTTTGAATAATGTTTTTGTTATTAATAATACATATATAATAATATTATAGGAAGGATAATATACAAATAAATATATATAAATGTTTTTGATCATAATATAAGTACATATTTTATAATATTTTTATAATACTAATTATATATGAATGAACACTTTTTAATAATGTTTTTGTTATTAATAATACATATATAATAATATTATAGGAAGGATAATATACAAATAAATATATATAAATGTTTTTGATCATAATATAAATACATATTTTATAATATTTTTATAATAATAATTATATATAAATGAACACTTTTGAATAATGTTTTTGTTATTAATAATACATATATAATAATATTATAGGAAGGATAATATACAAATAAATATATATAAATGTTTTTGATCATAATATAAATACATATTTTATAATATTTTTATAATTATAATTATATATGAATGAACACTTTTTAATAATGTTTTTAATAATAATAATACATATATATTAATATTATAGTAAGGATAATATGCAATTAAATATTGACAGGTTTTTTTTATCATAATATAAATACATATTTCAAAATTTTTATATAAAAATAATTATATATGAATGAACACTTTTTAATGATGTTTTTGTTATTAATAATACATATATAATAATATTATAGGAAGGATAATATACAAATAAATATATATAAATGTTTTTGATCATAATATAAATACATATTTTATAATATTTTTATAATAATAATTATATATGAAAGAACACTTTTGAATAATGTTTTTGTTATTAATAATACATATATAATAATATTATAGGAAGGATAATATACAAATAAATATATATAAATGTTTTTGATCATAATATAAATACATATTTTATAATATTTTTATAATTATTATTATACATGAATGAACAATTTTAATAATGTTTTTAATAATCATAATACATATATATTAATATTATAGTAAGGATAATATGCAATTAAATATTGACAGGTTTTTTTATCATAATATAAATACATATTTTAAAATTTTTATATAAAAATAATTATATATGAATGAACACTTTTTAATGATGTTTTTGTTATTAATAATACATATATAATAATATTATAGGAAGGATAATATACAAATAAATATATATAAATGTTTTTGATCATAATATAAATACATATTTTATAATATTTTTATAATTTTAATTATATATGAATGAACACTTTTTAATAATGTTTTTAATAATAATAATACATATATATTAATATTATAGGAAGGATAATATGCAATTAAATATTGACAGGTTTTTTTTATCATAATATAAATACATATTTTAAAGTTTTTTATAATAATAATTATATATGAATGAACACTTTTTAGTAATGTTTTTGTAATTAATAATACAAATATAATAATATTATAGAAACAATAATATGCAAATAAATATTGACAGGTTTTTTGATCATAATATAAATACTTAGTTTAAAGTTTTTTTATAATTATAATTATATATGAATGAACACTTTTTAATAATGTTTTTGTTATGAATAATACATATATAATAATATTATAGGAAGGATAATATACAAATAAATATATAAAAATGTTTTTGATCATAATAAAAATACATATTTTATAATATTTTTATAATTATAATTATATATGAATGAACACTTTTTAATAATGTTTTTAATAATAATAATACATATATATTAATATTATAGTAAGGATAATATGCAATTAAATATTGACAGGTTTTTTTTATCATAATATAA
Organism: Macrosteles quadrilineatus; assembly: GCF_028750875.1. Classification (NCBI taxonomy): domain Eukaryota; kingdom Metazoa; phylum Arthropoda; class Insecta; order Hemiptera; family Cicadellidae; genus Macrosteles; species Macrosteles quadrilineatus. The sequence goes on along the minus strand of NW_026542659.1, from coordinate 629,797 downwards.
ATACATATTTTATAACTTTTATATAAAAATAATTATATATGAATGAACACTTTTTAATGATGTTTTTGTTATTAATAATACATATATAATAATATTATAGGAAGGATAATATACAAATAAATATATATAAATGTTTTTGATCATAATATAAATACATATTTTATAATATTTTTATAATAATAATTTTATATGAATGAACACTTTTTAATAATGTTTTTGTTATTAATAATACATATATAATAATATTATAGGAAGGATAATATACAAATAAATATATATAAATGTTTTGATCATAATATAAATACATATTTTATAATATTTTTATAATAATAATAATAAATGAATGAACAATTTTTAATAATGTTTTTGTTATTAATAATACATATATAATAATATTAAAGGAAGGATAATATACAAATAAATATATATAAATGTTTTTGATCATAATATAAATACATATTTTATAATATTTTTATAATTATAATTATATATGAATGAACACTTTTTAATAATGTTTTTAATAATAATAATACATATATATTAATATTATAGTAAGGATAATATGCAATTAAATATTGACAGGTTTTTTTTATCATAATATAAATACATATTTTAAAATTTTTATATAAAAATAATTATATATGAATTAACACTTTTTAGTAATGTTTTTGTAATTAATAATACAAATATAATAATATTATAGAAACGATAATATGCAAATAAATATTGACAGGTTTTTTGATCATAATATAAATACATAGTTTAAAGTTTTTTTATAATTATAATTATATATGAATGAACACTTTTTAATAATGTTTTTGTTATGAATAATACATATATAATAATATTATAGGAAGGATAATATACAAATAAATATATATAAATGTTTTTGATCATAATATAAATACATATTTTATAATATTTTTATAATAATAATAATATATGAATGAACACTTTTTAATAATGTTTTTGTTATTAATAATACATACTTAATAATATTATAGGAAGGATAATATACAAATAAATATATATAAATGTTTTTGATCATAATATAAATACATATTTTATAATATTTTTATAATAATAATTATATATGAATGAACACTTTTGAATAATGTTTTTGTTATTAATAATACATATATAATAATATTATAGGAAGGATAATATACAAATAAATATATATAAATGTTTTTGATCATAATATAAGTACATATTTTATAATATTTTTATAATACTAATTATATATGAATGAACACTTTTTAATAATGTTTTTGTTATTAATAATACATATATAATAATATTATAGGAAGGATAATATACAAATAAATATATAAAAATGTTTTTGATCATAATAAAAATACATATTTTATAATATTTTTATAATTATAATTATATATGAATGAACACTTTTTAATAATGTTTTTAATAATAATAATACATATATATTAATATTATAGTAAGGATAATATGCAATTAAATATTGACAGGTTTTTTTTATCATAATATAAATACATATTTTATAACTTTTATATAAAAATAATTATATATGAATGAACACTTTTTAATGATGTTTTTGTTATTAATAATACATATATAATAATATTATAGGAAGGATAATATACAAATAAATATATATAAATGTTTTTGATCATAATATAAATACATATTTTATAATATTTTTATAATAATAATTTTATATGAATGAACACTTTTTAATAATGTTTTTGTTATTAATAATACATATATAATAATATTATAGGAAGGATAATATACAAATAAATATATATAAATGTTTTGATCATAATATAAATACATATTTTATAATATTTTTATAATAATAATAATATATGAATGAACAATTTTTAATAATGTTTTTGTTATTAATAATACATATATAATAATATTAAAGGAAGGATAATATACAAATAAATATATATAAATGTTTTTGATCATAATATAAATACATATTTTATAATATTTTTATAATTATAATTATATATGAATGAACACTTTTTAATAATGTTTTTAATAATAATAATACATATATATTAATATTATAGTAAGGATAATATGCAATTAAATATTGACAGGTTTTTTTTATCATAATATAAATACATATTTTAAAATTTTTATATAAAAATAATTATATATGAATGAACACTTTTTAGTAATGTTTTTGTAATTAATAATACAAATATAATAATATTATAGAAACGATAATATGCAAATAAATATTGACAGGTTTTTTGATCATAATATAAATACATAGTTTAAAGTTTTTTTATAATTATAATTATATATGAATGAACACTTTTTAATAATGTTTTTAATAATAATAATACATAAATATTAATATTATAGTAAGGATAATATGCAATTAAATATTGACAGGTTTTTTTATCATAATATAAATACATATTTTAAAGTTTTTTATAATAATAATTATATATGAATGAACACTTTTTAGTAATGTTTTTGTAATTAATAATACAAATATAATAATATTATAGAAACGATAATATGCAAATAAATATTGACAGGTTTTTTTGATCATAATATAAATACATAGTTTAAAGTTTTTTTATAATAATAATTATATATGAATGAACACTTTTTAGTAATGTTTTTGTAATTAATAATACAAATATAATAATATTATAGAAACGATAATATGCAAATAAATATTGACAGGTTTTTTGATCATAATATAAATACATAGTTTAAAGTTTTTTTATTATTATAATTATATATGAATGAACACTTTTTAATAATGTTTTTGTTATGAATAATACATATATAATAATATTATAGGAAGGATAATATACAAATAAATATATATAAATGTTTTTGATCATAATATAAATACATATTTTATAATATTTTTATAATAATAATAATATATGAATGAACACTTTTTAATAATGTTTTTGTTATTAATAATACATACTTAATAATATTATAGGAAGGATAATATACAAATAAATATATATAAATGTTTTTGATCATAATATAAATACATATTTTATAATATTTTTATAATAATAATTATATATGAATGAACACTTTTGAATAATGTTTTTGTTATTAATAATACATATATAATAATATTATAGGAAGGATAATATAAAAATAAATATATATAAATGTTTTTGATCATAATATAAGTACATATTTTATAATATTTTTATAATACTAATTATATATGAATGAACACTTTTTAATAATGTTTTTGTTATTAATAATACATATATAATAATATTATAGGAAGGATAATATACAAATAAATATATATAAATGTTTTTGATCATAATATAAATACATATTTTATAATATTTTTATAATAATAATTATATATAAATGAACACTTTTGAATAATGTTTTTGTTATTAATAATACATATATAATAATATTATAGGAAGGATAATATACAAATAAATATATATAAATGTTTTTGATCATAATATAAATACATATTTTATAATATTTTTATAATTATAATTATATATGAATGAACACTTTTTAATAATGTTTTTAATAATAATAATACATATATATTAATATTATAGTAAGGATAATATGCAATTAAATATTGACAGGTTTTTTTTATCATAATATAAATACATATTTCAAAATTTTTATATAAAAATAATTATATATGAATGAACACTTTTTAATGATGTTTTTGTTATTAATAATACATATATAATAATATTATAGGAAGGATAATATACAAATAAATATATATAAATGTTTTTGATCATAATATAAATTCATATTTTATAATATTTTTATAATAATAATTATATATGAAAGAACACTTTTGAATAATGTTTTTGTTATTAATAATACATATATAATAATATTATAGGAAGGATAATATACAAATAAATATATATAAATGTTTTTGATCATAATATAAATACATATTTTATAATATTTTTATAATTATTATTATACATGAATGAACAATTTTAATAATGTTTTTAATAATCATAATACATATATATTAATATTATAGTAAGGATAATATGCAATTAAATATTGACAGGTTTTTTTATCATAATATAAATACATATTTTAAAATTTTTATATAAAAATAATTATATATGAATGAACACTTTTTAATGATGTTTTTGTTATTAATAATACATATATAATAATATTATAGGAAGGATAATATACAAATAAATATATATAAATGTTTTTGATCATAATATAAATACATATTTTATAATATTTTTATAATTTTAATTATATATGAATGAACACTTTTTAATAATGTTTTTAATAATAATAATACATATATATTAATATTATAGGAAGGATAATATGCAATTAAATATTGACAGGTTTTTTTTATCATAATATAAATACATATTTTAAAGTTTTTTATAATAATAATTATATATGAATGAACACTTTTTAGTAATGTTTTTGTAATTAATAATACAAATATAATAATATTATAGAAACAATAATATGCAAATAAATATTGACAGGTTTTTTGATCATAATATAAATACTTAGTTTAAAGTTTTTTTATAATTATAATTATATATGAATGAACACTTTTTAATAATGTTTTTGTTATGAATAATACATATATAATAATATTATAGGAAGGATAATATACAAATAAATATATAAAAATGTTTTTGATCATAATAAAAATACATATTTTATAATATTTTTATAATTATAATTATATATGAATGAACACTTTTTAATAATGTTTTTAATAATAATAATACATATATATTAATATTATAGTAAGGATAATATGCAATTAAATATTGACAGGTTTTTTTTATCATAATATAAATACATATTTTATAACTTTTATATAAAAATAATTATATATGAATGAACACTTTTTAATGATGTTTTTGTTATTAATAATACATATATAATAATATTATAGGAAGGATAATATACAAATAAATATATATAAATGTTTTTGATCATAATATAAATACATATTTTATAATATTTTTATAATAATAATTTTATATGAATGAACACTTTTTAATAATGTTTTTGTTATTAATAATACATATATAATAATATTATAGGAAGGATAATATACAAATAAATATATATAAATGTTTTGATCATAATATAAATACATATTTTATAATATTTTTATAATAATAATAATATATGAATGAACAATTTTTAATAATGTTTTTGTTATTAATAATACATATATAATAATATTAAAGGAAGGATAATATACAAATAAATATATATAAATGTTTTTGATCATAATATAAATACATATTTTATAATATTTTTATAATTATAATTATATATGAATGAACACTTTTTAATAATGTTTTTAATAATAATAATACATATATATTAATATTATAGTAAGGATAATATGCAATTAAATATTGACAGGTTTTTTTTATCATAATATAAATACATATTTTAAAATTTTTATATAAAAATAATTATATATGAATGAACACTTTTTAGTAATGTTTTTGTAATTAATAATACAAATATAATAATATTATAGAAACGATAATATGCAAATAAATATTGACAGGTTTTTTGATCATAATATAAATACATAGTTTAAAGTTTTTTTATAATTATAATTATATATGAATGAACACTTTTTAATAATGTTTTTGTTATGAATAATACATATATAATAATATTATAGGAAGGATAATATACAAATAAATATATATAAATGTTTTTGATCATAATATAAATACATATTTTATAATATTTTTATAATAATAATAATATATGAATGAACACTTTTTAATAATGTTTTTGTTATTAATAATACATACTTAATAATATTATAGGAAGGATAATATACAAATAAATATATATAAATGTTTTTGATCATAATATAAATACATATTTTATAATATTTTTATAATAATAATTATATATGAATGAACACTTTTGAATAATGTTTTTGTTATTAATAATACATATATAATAATATTATAGGAAGGATAATATACAAATAAATATATATAAATGTTTTTGATCATAATATAAGTACATATTTTATAATATTTTTATAATACTAATTATATATGAATGAACACTTTTTAATAATGTTTTTGTTATGAATAATACATATATAATAATATTATAGGAAGGATAATATACAAATAAATATATAAAAATGTTTTTGATCATAATAAAAATACATATTTTATAATATTTTTATAATTATAATTATATATGAATGAACACTTTTTAATAATGTTTTTAATAATAATAATACATATATATTAATATTATAGTAAGGATAATATGCAATTAAATATTGACAGGTTTTTTTTATCATAATATAAATACATATTTTATAACTTTTATATAAAAATAATTATATATGAATGAACACTTTTTAATGATGTTTTTGTTATTAATAATACATATATAATAATATTATAGGAAGGATAATATACAAATAAATATATATAAATGTTTTTGATCATAATATAAATACATATTTTATAATATTTTTATAATAATAATTTTATATGAATGAACACTTTTTAATAATGTTTTTGTTATTAATAATACATATATAATAATATTATAGGAAGGATAATATACAAATAAATATATATAAATGTTTTGATCATAATATAAATACATATTTTATAATATTTTTATAATAATAATAATATATGAATGAACAATTTTTAATAATGTTTTTGTTATTAATAATACATATATAATAATATTAAAGGAAGGATAATATACAAATAAATATATATAAATGTTTTTGATCATAATATAAATACATATTTTATAATATTTTTATAATTATAATTATATATGAATGAACACTTTTTAATAATGTTTTTAATAATAATAATACATATATATTAATATTATAGTAAGGATAATATGCAATTAAATATTGACAGGTTTTTTTTATCATAATATAAATACATATTTTAAAATTTTTAAATAAAAATAATTATATATGAATGAACACTTTTTAGTAATGTTTTTGTAATTAATAATACAAATATAATAATATTATAGAAACGATAATATGCAAATAAATATTGACAGGTTTTTTGATCATAATATAAATACATAGTTTAAAGTTTTTTTATAATTATAATTATATATGAATGAACACTTTTTAATAATGTTTTTGTTATGAATAATACATATATAATAATATTATAGGAAGGATAATATACAAATAAATATATATAAATGTTTTTGATCATAATAAAAATACATATTTTATAATATTTTTATAATTATAATTATATATGAATGAATACTTTTTAATAATGTTTTTAATAATAATAATACATATATATTAATATTATAGTAAGGATAATATGCAATTAAATATTGACAGGTTTTTTTATCGTAATATAAATACATATTTTATAACTTTTATATAAAAATAATTATATATGAATGAACACTTTTTAATGATGTTTTTGTTATTAATAATACATATATATTAATATTATAGGAAGGATAATATACAAATAAATATATATAAATGTTTTTGATCATAATATAAATACATATTTTATAATATTTTTATAATAATAATAATATATGAATGAACACTTTTTAGTAATGTTTTTGTAATTAATAATACAAATATAATAATATTATAGAAACGATAATATGCAAATAAATATTGACAGGTTTTTTTGATCATAATATAAATACATAGTTTAAAGTTTTTTTATAATAATAATTATATATGAATGAACACTTTTTAGTAATGTTTTTGTAATTAATAATACAAATATAATAATATTATAGAAACGATAATCTGCAAATAAATATTAACAGGTTTTTTTGATCATAATATAAATACATAGTTTAAAGTTTTTTTATAATTATACTTATATATGAATGAACACTTTTTAATAATGTTTTTGTTATGAATAATACATATATAATAATATTATAGGAAGGATAATATACAAATAAATATATATAAATGTTTTTGATCATAATATAAATACATATTTTATAATATTTTTATAATAATAATAATATATGAATGAACACTTTTTAATAATGTTTTTGTTATGAATAATACATATATAATAATATTATAGGAAGGATAATATACAAATAAATATATATAAATGTTTTTTATCATAATATAAATACATATTTTATAATATTTTTATAATAATAATTATATATGAATGAACACTTTTTAATAATGTTTTTGTTATTAATAATACATATATAATAATATTATAGGAAGGATAATATGCAAATAAATATTCACAGGTTTTTTTATCATAATATAAATACATATTTTAAAGTTTTTTATAATAAAAATTATATATGAATGAACACTTTTTAGTAATGTTTTTGTAATTAATAATACAAATATAATAATATTATAGAAACGATAATATGAAAATAAATATTGACAGGTTTTTTTGATCATAATATAAATACATAGTTTAAAGTTTTTTTATAATTATAATTATATATGAATGAACACTTTTTAATAATGTTTTTGTTATGAATAATACATATATAATAATATTATAGGAAGGATAATATACAAATAAATATATATAAATGTTTTTGATCATAATATAAATACATATTTTATAATATTTTTATAATTATAATTATATATGAATGGACACTTTTTAATAATGTTTTTAATAATAATAATACATATATATTAATATTATAGTTAGGATAATATGCAATTAAATATTGACAGGTTTTTTTATCATAATATAAATACATATTTTAAAATTTTTATATAAAAATAATTATATATGAATGAACACTTTTTAATGATGTTTTTGTTATTAATAATACATATATAATAATATTATAGGAAGGATAATATACAAATAAATATATATAAATGTTTTTGATCATAATATAAATACATATTTTATAATATTTTTATAATAATAATTTTATATGAATGAACACTTTTGAATAATGTTTTTGTTATTAATAATACATATATAATAATATTATAGGAAGGATAATATACAAATAAATATATATAAATGTTTTTGATCATAATATAAATACATATTTTATAATATTTTTATAATAATAATTATATATGAATGAACACTTTTTAATAATGTTTTTGTTATTAATAATTCATATATAATAATATTATAGGAAGGATAATATGCAAATAAATATTCACAGGTTTTTTATCATAATATAAATACATATTTTAAAGTTTTTTTATAATAATAATAATATATGAATGAACACTTTTTAGTAATGTTTTTGTAATTAATAATACAAATATAATAATATTATAGAAACGATAATATACAAATAAATATATAAAAATGTTTTTGATCATAATATAAATACATATTTTATAATATTTTTATAATTATAATTATATATGAATGAACACTTTTTAATAATGTTTTTAATAATAATAATACATATATATTAATATTATAGTAAGGATAATATGCAATTAAATATTGACAGGTTTTTTTTATCATAATATAAATACATATTTTAAAATTTTTATATAAAAATAATTATATATGAATAAACACTTTTTAATTATGTTTTTGTAATTAATAATACATATATAATAATATTATAGGAAGGATAATATGCAAATAAATATTCACAGGTTTTTTTTATCATAATATAAATACATATTTTAAAGTTTTTTATAATAATAATTATATATGAATGAACACTTTTTAGTAATGTTTTTGTAATTAATAATACAAATATAATAATATTATAGAAACGATAATATGAAAATAAATATTGACAGGTTTTTTTGATCATAATATAAATACATAGTTTAAAGTTTTTTTATAATTATAATTATATATGAATGAACACTTTATAATAATGTTTTTGTTATGAATAATACATATATAATAATATTATAGGAAGGATAATATACAAATAAATATATATAAATGTTTTTGATCATAATATAAATACATATTTTATAATATTTTTATAATTATAATTATATATGAATGAACACTTTTTAATAATGTTTTTAATAATAATAATACATATAGATTAATATTATAGTAAGGATAATATGCAATTAAATATTGACAGGTTTTTTTTATCATAATATAAATACATATTTTTAAATTTTTATATAAAAATAATTATATATGAATGAACACTTTTTAATGATGTTTTTGTTATTAATAATACATATATAATAATATTATAGGAAGGATAATATACAAATAAATATATATAAATGTTTTTGATCATAATATAAATACATATTTTATAATATTTTTATAATAATAATTTTATATGAATGAACACTTTTGAATAATGTTTTTGTTATTAATAATACATATATAATAATATAATAGGAAGGATAATATACAAATAAATATATATAAATGTTTTTGATCATAATATAAATACATATTTTATAATATTTTTATAATAATAATTATATATGAATGAACACTTTTTAGTAATATTTTTGTAATTAATAATACAAATATAATAATATTATAGAAACGATAATATGCAAATAAATATTGACAGGTTTTTTTGATCATAATATAAATACATAGTTTAAAGTTTTTTTATAATTATAATTATATATGAATGAACACTTTTTAATAATGTTTTTGTTATGAATAATACATATATAATAATATTATAGGAAGGATAATATACAAATAAATATATATAAATGTTTTTGATCATAATATAAATACATATTTTATAATATTTTTATAATTATAATTATATATGAATGAACACTTTTTAATAATGATTTTAATAATAATAATACATATATATTAATATTATAGTAAGGATAATATGCAATTAAATATTGACAGGTTTTTTTTATCATATTATAAATACATATTTTAAAATTTTTATATAAAAATAATTATATATGAATGAACACTTTTTAATGATGTTTTTGTAATTAATAATACATATATAATAATATTATAGGAAGGATAATATGCAAATAAATATTCACAGGTTTTTTTTATCATAATATAAATACATATTTTAAAGTTTTTTATAATAATAATTATATATGAATGAACACTTTTTAGTAATGTTTTTGTAATTAATAATACAAATATAATAATATTATAGAAACGATAATATGAAAATAAATATTGACAGGTTTTTTTGATCATAATATAAATACATAGTTTAAAGTTTTTTTATAATTATAATTATATATGAATGAACACTTTTTAATAATGTTTTTGTTATGAATAATACATATATAATAATATTATAGGAAGGATAATATACAAATAAATATATATAAATGTTTTTGATCATAATATAAATACATATTTTATAATATTTTTATAATTATAATTATATATGAATGAACACTTTTTAATAATGTTTTTAATAATAATACATATATATATATAATATTATAGTAAGGATAATATGCAATTAAATATTGACAGGTTTTTTTTATCATAATATAAATACATATTTTAAAATTTTTATATAAAAATAATTATATATGAATGAACTCTTTTTAATTATTTTTTTGTAATTAATAATACATATATAATAATATTATAGGAAGGATAATATGCAAATAAATATTCACAGGTTTTTTTTATCATAATATAAATACATATTTTAAAGTTTTTTATAATAATAATTATATATGAATGAACACTTTTTAGTAATGTTTTTGTTATTAATAATACAAATATAATAATATTATAGAAACGATAATATGAAAATAAATATTGACAGGTTTTTTTGATCATAATATAAATACATAGTTTAAAGTTTTTTTTATAATTATAATTATATATGAATGAACACTTTTTAATAATGTTTTTGTTATGAATAATACATATATAATAATAATATAGGAAGGATAATATACAAATAAATATATAAAAATGTTTTTGATCATAATATAAATACATATTTTATAATATTTTTATAATTATAATTATATATGAATGAACACTTTTTAATAATGTTTTAAATAATAATAATACATATATATTAATATTATAGTAAGGATAATATGCAATTAAATATTGACAGGTTTTTTTTATCATAATATAAATACATATTTTATAATTTTTATATAAAAATAATTATATATGAATGAACATTTTTTAATGATGTTTTTGTTATTAATAATACATATATAATAATATTATAGGAAGGATAATATACAAATAAATATATATAAATGTTTTTGATCATAATATAAATACATATTTTATAATATTTTTATAATAATAATTATATATGAATGAACACTTTTTAATAATGTTTTTGTTATTAATAATACATATATAATAATATGATAGGAAGGATAATATACAAATAAATATATATAAATGTTTTTGATCATAATATAAATACATATTTTATAATATTTTTATAATAATAATTATATATGAATGAACACTTTTTAATGATGTTTTTGTAATTAATAATACATATATAATAATATTATAGGAAGGATTATATGGAAATAAATATTCACAGTTTTTTTTTATCATAATATAAATACATATTTAAAAGTTTTTTATAATAATAATTATATATGAATGAACACTTTTTAGTAATGTTTTTGTAATTAATAATACAAATATAATAATATTATAGAAACGATAATATTAAAATAAATATTGACAGGTTTTTTTGATCATAATATAAATACATAGTTTAAAGTTTTTTTATAATTATAATTATATATGAATGAACCCTTTTTAATAATGTTTTTGTTATAAATAATACCTATATAATCATATTATAGGAAGGATAATATACAAATAAATATATATAAATGTTTTTGATCATAATATAAATACATATTTTATAATATTTTTATAATTATAATTATATATGATGAACACTTTTTAATAATGATTTTAATAATAATAATACATATATATTAATATTATAGTAAGGATAATATGCAATTAAATATTGACAGGTTTTTTTTATCATATTATAAATACATATTTTAAAATTTTTATATAAAAATAATTATATATGAATGAACAATTTTTAATGATGTTTTTGTAATTAATAATACATATATAATAATATTATAGGAAGGATAATATGCAAATAAATATTCACAGGTTTTTTTTATCATAATATAAATACATATTTTAAAGTTGTTTATAATAATAATTATATATGAATGAACACTTTTTAGTAATGTTTTTGTAATTAATAATACAAATATAATAATATTGTAGAAACGATAATATGAAAATAAATATTGACAGGTTTTTTTGATCATAATATAAATACATAGTTTAAAGTTTTTTTATAATTATAATTATATATGAATGAACACTTTTTAATAATGTTTTTGTTATGAATAATACATATATAATAATATTATAGGAAGGATAATATACAAATAAATATATAAAAATGTTTTTGATCATAATATAAATACATATTTTATAATATTTTTATAATTATAATTATATATGAATGAACACTTTTTAATAATGTTTTTGTTATTAATAATACATATATAATAATATTATAGGAAGGATAATATGCAAATAAATATTCACAGGTTTTTTTGATCATAATATAAATACATAGTTTAAAGTTTTTTTATAATAATAATTATATATGAATGAACACTTTTTAGTAATGTTTTTGTAATTAATAATACAAATATAATAATATTATAGAAACGATAATATGCAAATAAATATTGACAGGTTTTTTTGATCATAATATAAATACATAGTTTAAAGTTTTTTTATAATTATAATTATATATGAATGAACACTTTTTAATAATGTTTTTGTTATTTATAATACATATATAATAATATTATAGGAAGGATAATATACAAATAAATATATATAAATGTTTTTGATCATAATATAAAATACATATTTTATAATATTTTTTTAATAATAATTTTATATGAATGAACACTTTTTAATAATGTTTTTGTTATGAATAATACATATATAATAATATTATAGGAAGGATAATATACAAATAAATATATATAAATGTTTTTGATCATAATATAAATACATATTTTATAATATTTTTATAATAATAATTATATATGAATGAACACTTTTGAATAATGTTTTTGTTATTAATAATACATATATAATAATATTATAGGAAGGATAATATACAAATAAATATATATAAATGTTTTTGATCATAATATAAATACATATTTTATAATATTTTTATAATAATAATTATATATGAATGAACACTTTTTAATAATGTTTTTGTTATTGATAATACATATATAATAATATTATAGGAAGGATAATATGCAAATAAATATTCACAGGTTTTTTTATCATAATATAAATACATATTTTAAAGTTTTTTATAATAATAATTATATATGAATGAACACTTTTTAGTAATGTTTTTGTAATTAATAATACAAATATAATAATATTATAGAAACGATAATATGAAAATAAATATTGACAGGTTTTTTTGATCATAATATAAATACATAGTTTAAAGTTTTTTTATAATTATAATTATATATGAATGAACACTTTTTAATAATGTTTTTGTTATGAATAATACATATATAATAATATTATAGGAAGGATAATATACAAATAAATATATATAAATGTTTTTGATCATAATATAAATACATATTTTATAATATTTTTATAATTATAATTATATATGAATGAACACTTTTTAATGATGTTTTTGTAATTAATAATACATATATAATAATATTATAGGAAGGATAATATGCAAATAAATATTCACAGGTTTTTTTATCATAATATAAATACATATTTTAAATTTTTTTATAATAATAATAATATATGAATGAACACTTTTTAGTAATGTTTTTGTAATTAATAATACAAATATAATAATAATATAGAAACGAAAATATGCAAATAGATATTGACAGGTTTTTTGATCATAATATAAATACATAGTTTAAAGTTTTTTTATAATAATAATTATATATGAATGAACACTTTTTAGTAATGTTTTTGTAATAAATAATAATAATATAATAATATTATAGAAACGATAATATGCAAATAAATATTGACAGGTTTTTTTATCATAATATAAATACATAGTTTAAAGTTTTTATATAAAAATAATTATATATGAATGAACACTTTTTAATGATGTTTTTGTTATTAATAATACATATATAATAATATTATAGGAAGGATAATATACAAATAAATATATATAAATGTTTTTGATCATAATATAAATACATATTTTATAATATTTTTATAATAATAATTATATATGAAAGAACACTTTTGAATAATGTTTTTGTTATTAATAATACATATATAATAATATTATAGGAAGGATAATATACAAATAAATATATATAAATGTTTTTGATCATAATATAAATACATATTTTATAATATTTTTATAATTATTATTATACATGAATGAACAATTTTAATAATGTTTTTAATAATAATAATACATATATATTAATATTATAGTAAGGATAATATGCAATTAAATATTGACAGGTTTTTTTTATCATAATATAAATACATATTTTAAAATCTTTATATAAAAATAATTATATATGAATGAACACTTTTTAATGATGTTTTTGTTATTAATAATACATATATAATAATATTATAGGAAGGATAATATACAAATAAATATATATAAATGTTTTTGATCATAATATAAATACATATTTTATAATATTTTTATAATAATAATTATATATGAATGAACACTTTTGAATAATGTTTTTGTTATTAATAATACATATATAATAATATTATAGGAAGGATAATATACAAATAAATATATATAAATGTTTTTGATCATAATATAAATACATATTTTATAATATTTTTATAATTTTAATTATATATGAATGAACACTTTTTAATAATGTTTTTAATAATAATAATACATATATATTAATATTATAGGAAGGATAATATGCAATTAAATATTGACAGGTTTTTTTTATCATAATATAAATACATATTTTAAAGTTTTTTATAATAATAATTATATATGAATGAACACTTTTTAGTAATGTTTTTGTAATTAATAATACAAATATAATAATATTATAGAAACAATAATATGCAAATAAATATTGACAGGTTTTTTGATCATAATATAAATACTTAGTTTAAAGTTTTTTTATAATTATAATTATATATGAATGAACACTTTTTAATAATGTTTTTGTTATGAATAATACATATATAATAATATTATAGGAAGGATAATATACAAATAAATATATAAAAATGTTTTTGATCATAATAAAAATACATATTTTATAATATTTTTATAATTATAATTATATATGAATGAACACTTTTTAATAATGTTTTTAATAATAATAATACATATATATTAATATTATAGTAAGGATAATATGCAATTAAATATTAACAGGTTTTTTTTATCATAATATAAATACATATTTTATAATTTTTATATAAAAATAATTATATATGAATGAACACTTTTTAATGATGTTTTTGTTATTAATAATACATATATAATAATATTATAGGAAGGATAGTATGCAAATAAATATTCACAGTTTTATTTATCATAATATAAATACATATTTTAAAGTTTTTTATAATAATAATAATATATGAATGAACACTTTTTAGTAATGTTTTTGTAATTAATAATACAAATATAATAATATTATAGAAACGATAATATGCAAATAAATATTGACAGGTTTTTTTGATCATAATATAAATACATAGTTTAAAGTTTTTTTATAATAATAATTATATATGAATGAACACTTTTTAGTAATGTTTTTGTAATTAATAATACAAATATAATAATATTATAGAAACGATAATATGCAAATAAATATTGACAGGTTTTTTTGATCATAATATAAATACATAGTTTAAAGTTTTTTTATAATTATAATTATATATGAATGAACACTTTTTAATAATGTTTTTGTTATGAATAATACATATATAATAATATTACAGGAAGGATAATATACAAATAAATATATATAAATGTTTTTGATCATAATATAAATACATATTTTATAATATTTTTATAATAATAATAATATATGAATGAACACTTTTTAATAATGTTTTTGTTATGAATAATACATATATAATAATATTATAGGAAGGATAATATACAAATAAATATATATAAATGTTTTTGATCATAATATAAATACATATTTTATAATATTTTTATAATAATAATTATATATGAATGAACACTTTTTAATAATGTTTTTGTTATTAATAATACATATATAATAATATTATAGGAAGGATAATATACAAATTAATATATACAAATGTTTTTGATCATAATATTAATATATATTTTATAATATTTTTATAATAATAATTATATATGAATGAACACTTTTTAATGATGTTTTTGTAATTAATAATACATATATAATAATATTATAGGAAGGATAATATGCAAATAAATATTCACAGTTTTTTTATCATAATATAAATACATATTTAAAAGTTTTTTATAATAATAATTATATATGAATGAACACTTTTTAGTAATGTTTTTGTAATTAATAATACAAATATAATTATATTATAGAAACGATAATATGAAAATAAATATTGACAGGTTTTTTTGATCATAATATAAATACATAGTTTAAAGTTTTTTTATAATTATAATTATATATGAATGAACACTTTTTAATAATGTTTTTGTTATGAATAATACATATATAATAATATTATAGGAAGGATAATATACAAATAAATATATAAAAATGTTTTTGATCATAATATAAATACATATTTTATAATATTTTTATAATTATAATTATATATGAATGAACACTTTTTAATAATGTTTTTAATAATAATAATACATATATATTAATATTATAGTAAGGATAATATGCAATTAAATATTGACAGGTTTTTTTTATCATAATATAAATACATATTTTATAATTTATATATAAAAATAATTATATATGAATGAACACTTTTTAATGATGTTTTTGTTATTAATAATACATATATAATAATATTATAGGAAGGATAATATACAAATAAATATATATAAATGTTTTTGATCATAATATAAATACATATTTTATAATATTTTTATAATAATAATTATATATGAATGAACACTTTTTAATAATGTTTTTGTTATTAATAATACATATATAATAATATTATAGGAAGGATAATATGCAAATAAATATTCACAGGTTTTTTTATCATAATATAAATACATATTTTAAAGTTTTTTATAATAATAATAATATATGAATGAACACTTTTTAGTAATGTTTTTGTAATTAATAATACAAATATAATAATATTATAGAAACGATAATATGCAAATAAATATTGACAGGTTTTTTTGATCATAATATAAATACATAGTTTAAAGTTTTTTTATAATAATAATTATATATGAATGAACACTTTTTAGTAATGTTTTTGTAATTAATAATACAAATATAATAATATTATAGAAACGATAATATGCAAATAAATATTGACATGTTTTTTTGATCATAATATAAATACATAGTTTAAAGTTTTTTTATAATTATAATTATATATGAATGAACACTTTTTAATAATGTTTTTGTTATGAATAATACATATATAATAATATTATAGGAAGGATAATATACAAATAAATATATATAAATGTTTTTGATCAAAATATAAATACATATTTTATAATATTTTTATAATAATAATAATATATGAATGAACACTTTTTAATAATGTTTTTGTTATGAATAATACATATATAATAATATTATAGGAAGGATAATATACAAATAAATATATATAAATGTTTTTGATCATAATATAAATACATATTTTATAATATTTTTATAATAATAATTATATATGAATGAACACTTTTTAATAATGTTTTTGTTATTAATAATACATATATAATAATATTATAGGAAGGATTATATACAAATTAATATATACAAATGTTTTTGATCATAATATAAATATATATTTTATAATATTTTTATAATAATAATTATATATGAATGAACACTTTTTAATGATGTTTTTGTAATTAATAATACATATATAATAATATTATAGGAAGGATAATATGCAAATAAATATTCACAGTTTTTTTTTTATCATAATATAAATACATATTTAAAAGTTTTTTATAATAATAATTATATATGAATGAACACTTTTTAGTAATGTTTTTGTAGTTAATAATACAAATATAATAATATTATAGAAACGATAATATGAAAATAAATATTGACAGGTTTTTTTGATCATAATATAAATACATAGTTTAAAGTTTTTTTATAATTATAATTATATATGAATGAACACTTTTTAATAATGTTTTTGTTATGAATAATACATATATAATAATATTATAGGAAGGATAATATACAAATAAATATATAAAAATGTTTTTGATCATAATATAAATACATATTTTATAATATTTTTATAATTATAATTATATATGAATGAACACTTTTTAATAATGTTTTTAATAATAATAATACATATATATTAATATTATAGTAAGGATAATATGCAATTAAATATTGACAGGTTTTTTTATCATAATATAAATACATATTTTATAATTTTTATATAAAAATAATTATATATGAATGAACACTTTTTAATGATGTTTTTGTTATTAATAATACATATATAATAATATTATAGGAAGGATAATATACAAATAAATATATATAAATGTTTTTGATCATATTATAAATACATATTTTATAATATTTTTATAATAAAAATTATATATGAATGAACACTTTTTAATAATGTTTTTGTAATTAATAATACATATATAATAATATTATAGGAAGGATAATATGCAAATAAATATTCACAGTTTTATTTTTTTTCATAATATAAATACATATTTAAAAGTTTTTTATAATAATAATTATATATGAATGAACACTTTTTAGTAATGTTTTTGTAATAAATAATACAAATATAATAATATTATAGAAACGATAATATGAAAATAAATATTGACAGGTTTTTTGATCATAATATAAATACATAGTTTAAAGTTTTTTTATAATTATAATTATATATGAATGAACACTTTTTAATAATGTTTTTGTTATGAATAATACATATATAATAATATTATAGGAAGGATAATATACAAATAAATATATATAAACGTTTTTGATCATAATATAAATACATATTTTATAATATTTTTATAATTATAATTATATATGAATGAACACTTTTTTATAATGATTTTGTTATTAATAATACATATATAATAATATTATAGGAAGGATAATATACAAATAAATATATATAAATGTTTTTGATCATAATATAAATACATATTTTATAATATTTTTATAATAATAATTATATATGAATGAACACTTTTTAATAATGTTTTTGTTATTAATAATACATATATAATAATATTATAGGAAGGATAATATGCAAATAAATATTCACAGGTTTTTTTATCATAATATAAATACATATTTTAAAGTTTTTTTATAATAATAATAATATATGAATGAACACTTTTTAGTAATGTTTTTGTAATTAATAATACAAATATAATAATATTATAGAAACGATAATATGCAAATAAATATTGACAGGTTTTTTTGATCATAATATAAATACATAGTTTAAAGTTTTTTAATAATTATAATTATATATGAATGAACACTTTTTAATAATGTTTTTGTTATGAATAATACATATATAATAATATTATAGGAAGGATAATATACAAATAAATATATATAAATGTTTTTGATCATAATATAAATACATATTTTATAATATTTCTTTAATAATAATTATATATGAATAAACACTTTTTAATAATGTTTTTGTTATTAATAATACATATATAATAATATTATAGGAAGGATAATATACAAATAAATATATATAAATGTTTTTGATCATAATATAAATACATATTTTATAATATTTTTATAATAATAATTATATATGAATGAACACTTTTTAATAATGTTTTTGTTATTAATAATACATATATAATAATATTATAGGAAGGATAATATACAAATTAATATATACAAATGTTTTTGATCATAATATTAATATATATTTTATAATATTTTTATAATAATAATTATATATGAATGAACACTTTTTAATGATGTTTTTGTAATTAATAATACATATATAATAATATTATAGGAAGGATAATATGCAAATAAATATTCACAGTTTTTTTATCATAATATAAATACATATTTAAAAGTTTTTTATAATAATAATTATATATGAATGAACACTTTTTAGTAATGTTTTTGTAATTAATAATACAAATATAATTATATTATAGAAACGATAATATGAAAATAAATATTGACAGGTTTTTTTGATCATAATATAAATACATAGTTTAAAGTTTTTTTATAATTATAATTATATATGAATGAACACTTTTTAATAATGTTTTTGTTATGAATAATACATATATAATAATATTATAGGAAGGATAATATACAAATAAATATATAAAAATGTTTTTGATCATAATATAAATACATATTTTATAATATTTTTATAATTATAATTATATATGAATGAACACTTTTTAATAATGTTTTTAATAATAATAATACATATATATTAATATTATAGTAAGGATAATATGCAATTAAATATTGACAGGTTTTTTTTATCATAATATAAATACATATTTTATAATTTATATATAAAAATAATTATATATGAATGAACACTTTTTAATGATGTTTTTGTTATTAATAATACATATATAATAATATTATAGGAAGGATAATATACAATATATATTTATTTGTATATTATCCTTCCTATAATATTATTATATATGTATTATTCATAACAAAAACATTATTAAAAAGTGTTCATTCATATATAATTATAATTATAAAAAAACTTTAAACTATGTATTTATATTATGATCAAAAAAACATGTCAATATTTATTTGCATATTATCGTTTCTATAATATTATTATATTTGTATTATTAATTACAAAAACATTACTAAAAAGTGTTCATTCATATATAATTATTATTATAAAAAAACTTTAAACTATGTATTTATATTATGATCAAAAAAACCTGTCAATATTTATTTGCATATTATCGTTTCTATAATATTATTATATTTGTATTATTAATTACAAAAACATTACTAAAAAGTGTTCATTCATATATTATTATTATTATAAAAAACTTTAAAATATGTATTTATATTATGATAAAAAAACCTGTGAATATTTATTTGCATATTATCCTTCCTATAATATTATTATATATGTATTATTAATAACAAAAACATTATTAAAAAGTGTTCATTCATATATAATTATTATTATAAAAATATTATAAAATATGTATTTATATTATGATCAAAAACATTTATATATATTTATTTGTATATTATCCTTCCTATAATTTTATTATATATGTATTATTAATAACAAAAACATTATTAAAAAGTGATAATATAATAATAAGAAGGATAATATGCAAATAAATATTCACAGGTTTTTTTTATCATAATATAAATACATATTTTAAAGTTTTTTATAATAATAATTATATATGAATGAACACTTTTTAGTAATGTTTTTGTTATTAATAATACAAATATAATAATATTATAGAAACGATAATATGAAAATAAATATTGTCAGGTTTTTTTGATCATAATATAAATACATAGTTTAAAGTTTTTTTTATAATTATAATTATATATGAATGAACACTTTTTAATAATGTTTTTGTTATGAATAATACATATATAATAATATTATAGGAAGGATAATATACAAATAAATATATAAAAATGTTTTTGATCATAATATAAATACATATTTTATAATATTTTTATAATTATAATTATATATGAATGAACACTTTTTAATAATGTTTTTAATAATAATAATACATATATATTAATATTATAGTAAGGATAATATGCAATTAAATATTGACAGGTTTTTTTTATCATATTATAAATACATATTTTAAAATTTTTATATAAAAATAATTATATATGAATGAACACTTTTTAATGATGTTTTTGTAATTAATAATACATATATAATAATATTATAGGAAGGATAATATGCAAATAAATATTCACAGTTTTTTTATCATAATATAAATACATATTTAAAAGTTTTTTATAATAATAATTATATATGAATGAACACTTTTTAGTAATGTTTTTGTAATTAATAATACAAATATAATTATATTATAGAAACGATAATATGAAAATAAATATTGACAGGTTTTTTTGATCATAATATAAATACATAGTTTAAAGTTTTTTTATAATTATAATTATATATGAATGAACACTTTTTAATAATGTTTTTGTTATGAACAATACATATATAATAATATTATAGGAAGGATAATATACAAATAAATATATATAAATGTTTTTGATCATAATATAAATACAAATTTTATAATATTTTTATAATAATAATAATAATATATGAATGAACACTTTTTAATAATTTTTTTGTTATGAATAATACGTATATAATAATATTATAAGAAGGATAATATACAAATAAATATATATAAATGTTTTTGATCATAATATAAATACATATTTTATAATATTTTTATAATAATAATTATATATGAATGAACACTTTTTAATAATGTTTTTGTTATTAATAATACATATATAATAAAATTATAGGAAGGATAATATACAAATAAATATATATACATCATTAAAAAGTTTTCATTCATATATAATTATTTTTATATAAAGATTTTAAAATAAGTATTTATATTATGATAAAAAAACCTGTCAATATTTAATTGCGTATTATCCTTACTATAATATTAATATATATGTATTATTATTATTAAAAACATTATTAAAAAGTGTTCATTCATATATAATTATAATTATAAAAATATTATAAAATATGTATTTATATTATGATCAAAAACATATATATATATTTATTTGTATATTATCCTTCCTATAATATTATTATATATGTATTATTAATAACAAAAACATTATTAAAAAGTGTTCATTCATATATTATTATTATTATAAAAATATTATAAAATATGTATTTATATTATGATCAAAAACATATATATATATTTATTTGTATATTATCCTTCCTATAATATTATTATATATGTATTATTAATAACAAAAACATTATTAAAAAGTGTTCATTCATATATTATTATTATTATAAAAATATTATAAAATATGTAATTATATTATGATCAAAAACATTTATATATATTTATTTGTATATTATCCTTCCTATAATATTATTATATATGTATTATTAATAACAAAAACATCATTAAAAAGTGTTCATTCATATATAATTATTTTTATATAAAAATTTTAAAATATGTATTTATATTATGATAAAAAAACCTGTCAATATTTAATTGCATATTATCCTAACTATAATATTAATATATATGTATTATTATTATTAAAAACATCATTAAAAAGTGTTCATTCATATATAATTATTTTTATATAAAAATTTAAAATATGTATTTATATTATGATAAAAAAACCTGTCAATATTTAATTGCATATTATCCTTACTATAATATTAATATATATGTATTATTATTATTAAAAACATTATTAAAAAGTGTTCATTCATGTATAATAATAATTATAAAAATATTATAAAATATGTATTTATATTATGATCAAAAACATTTATATATATTTATTTGTATATTATCCTTCCTATAATATTATTATATATGTATTATTAATAACAAAAACATTATTCAAAAGTGTTCATTCATATATAATTATTATTATAAAAATATTATAAAATATGTATTTATATTATGATCAAAAACATTTATATATATTTATTTGTATATTATCCTTCCTATAATATTATTATATATGTATTATTAATAACAAAAACATCATTAAAAAGTGTTCATTCATATATAATTATTTTTATATAAAAATTTAAAATATGTATTTATATTATGATAAAAAAACCTGTCAATATTTAATTGCATATTATCCTTACTATAATATTAATATATATGTATTATTATTATTAAAAACATTATTAAAAAGTGTTCATTCATGTATAATAATAATTATAAAAATATTATAAAATATGTATTTATATTATGATCAAAAACATTTATATATATTTATTTGTATATTATCCTTCCTATAATATTATTATATATGTATTATTAATAACAAAAACATTATTCAAAAGTGTTCATTCATATATAATTATTATTATAAAAATATTATAAAATATGTATTTATATTATGATCAAAAACATTTATATATATTTATTTGTATATTATCCTTCCTATAATATTATTATATATGTATTATTAATAACAAAAACATTATTAAAAAGTGTTCATTCATATATAATTAGTATTATAAAAATATTATAAAATATGTACTTATATTATGATCAAAAACATTTATATATATTTATTTGTATATTATCCTTCCTATAATATTATTATATATGTATTATTAATAACAAAAACATTATTAAAAAGTGTTCATTCATATATTATTATTATTATAAAAATATTATAAAATATGTATTTATATTATGATGAAAAACATTTATATATATTTATTTGTATATTATCCTTCCTATAATATTATTATATATGTATTATTAATAACAAAAACATTATTAAAAAGTGTTCATTCATATATAATTATTATTATAAAAATATTATAAAATATGTATTTATATTATGATCAAAATCATTTATATATATCTATTTGTATATTATCCTTCCTATAATATTATTATATATGTATTATTAATAACAAAAACATTATTAAAAAGTGTTCATTCATATATTATTATTATTATAAAAATATTATAAAATATGTATTTATATTATGATGAAAAACATTTATATATATTTATTTGTATATTATCCTTTCTATAATATTATTATATATGTATTATTCATAACAAAAACATTATTAAAAAGTGTTCATTCATATATAACTATAATTATAAAAAAACTTTAAACTATGTATTTATATTATGATCAAAAAACCTGTCAATATTTATTTGCATATTATCGTTTCTATAATATTATTATATTATTATTATTTATTACAAAAACATTACTAAAAAGTGTTCATTCATATATAATTATTATTATAAAAAAACTTTAAACTATGTATTTATATTATGATCAAAAAACCTGTCAATATCTATTTGCATATTATCGTTTCTATAATATTATTATATTTGTATTATTAATTACAAAAACATTACTAAAAAGTGTTCATTCATATATTATTATTATTATAAAAAACTTTATAATATTGATTTATATTATGATAAAAAAAACCTGTGAATATTTATTTGCATATTATCCTTCCTATAATATTATTATATATGTATTATTAATTACAAAAACATCATTAAAAAGTTTTCATTCATATATTATTATTTTTATATAAAGATTTTAAAATAAGTATTTATATTATGATAAAAAACCTGTCAATATTTAATTGCGTATTATCCTTACTATAATATTAATATATATGTATTATTATTATTAAAAACATTATTAAAAAGTGTTCATTCATATATAATTATAATTATAAAAATATTATAAAATATGTATTTATATTATGATCAAAAACATTTATATATATTTATTTGTATATTATCCTTCCTATAATATTATTATATATGTATTATTAATAACAAAAACATCATTAAAAAGTGTTCATTCATATATAATTATTTTTATATAAAAATTTAAAATATGTATTTATATTATGATAAAAAAACCTGTCAATATTTAATTGCATATTATCCTTACTATAATATTAATATATATGTATTATTATTATTAAAAACATTATTAAAAAGTGTTCATTCATGTATAATAATAATTATAAAAATATTATAAAATATGTATTTATATTATGATCAAAAACATTTATATATATTTATTTGTATATTATCCTTCCTATAATATTATTATATATGTATTATTAATAACAAAAACATTATTCAAAAGTGTTCATTCATATATAATTATTATTATAAAAATATTATAAAATATGTATTTATATTATGATCAAAAACATTTATATATATTTATTTGTATATTATCCTTCCTATAATATTATTATATATGTATTATTAATAACAAAAACATCATTAAAAAGTGTTCATTCATATATAATTATTTTTATATAAAAATTTAAAATATGTATTTATATTATGATAAAAAAACCTGTCAATATTTAATTGCATATTATCCTTACTATAATATTAATATATATGTATTATTATTATTAAAAACATTATTAAAAAGTGTTCATTCATGTATAATAATAATTATAAAAATATTATAAAATATGTATTTATATTATGATCAAAAACATTTATATATATTTATTTGTATATTATCCTTCCTATAATATTATTATATATGTATTATTAATAACAAAAACATTATTCAAAAGTGTTCATTCATATATAATTATTATTATAAAAATATTATAAAATATGTATTTATATTATGATCAAAAACATTTATATATATTTATTTGTATATTATCCTTCCTATAATATTATTATATATGTATTATTAATAACAAAAACATTATTAAAAAGTGTTCATTCATATATAATTAGTATTATAAAAATATTATAAAATATGTACTTATATTATGATCAAAAACATTTATATATATTTATTTGTATATTATCCTTCCTATAATATTATTATATATGTATTATTAATAACAAAAACATCATTAAAAAGTGTTCATTCATATATAATTATTTTTATATAAAAATTATAAAATATGTATTTATATTATGATCAAAAACATTTATATATATTTATTTGTATAATATCCTTCCTATAATATTATTATATATGTATTATTCATAACAAAAACATTATTAAAAAGTGTTCATTCATATATAATTATAATTATAAAAAAACTTTAAACTATGTATTTATATTATGATCAAAAAAACCTGTCAATATTTATTTGCATATTATCGTTTCTATAATATTATTATATTTGTATTATTAATTACAAAAACATTACTAAAAAGTGTTCATTCATATATAATTATTTTTATATAAAAATTTTAAAATATGTATTTATATTATGATAAAAAAAACCTGTCAATATTTAATTGCATATTATCCTTACTATAATATTAATATATATGTATTATTATTATTAAAAACATTATTAAAAAGTGTTGATTCATATATAATTATAATTATAAAAATATTATAAAATATGTATTTATATTATGATCAAAAACATTTATATATATTTATTTGTATATTATCCTTCCTATAATATTATTATATATGTATTATTAATAACAAAAACATTATTAAAAAGTGTTCATTCATATATTATTATTATTATAAAAATATTATAAAATATGTATTTATATTATGATCAAAACATTTATATATATTTATTTGTATATTATCCTTCCTATAATATTATTATATATGTATTATTAATAACAAAAACATTATTAAAAAGTGTTCATTCATATATTATTATTATTATAAAAATATTATAAAATATGTATTTATATTATGATCAAAAACATTTATATATATTTATTTGTATATTATCCTTCCTATAATATTATTATATATGTATTATTCATAACAAAAACATTATTAAAAAGTGTTCATTCATATATAATTATAATTATAAAAAAACTTTAAACTATGTATTTATATTATGATCAAAAAAACCTGTCAATATTTATTTGCATATTATCGTTTTTATAATATTATTATATTTGTATTATTAATTACAAAAACATTACTAAAAAGTGTTCATTCATATATAATTATTATTATAAAAAAAACTTTAAACTATGTATTTATATTATGATCAAAAAAACCTGTCAATATTTATTTGCATATTATCGTTTCTATAATATTTTTATATTTGTATTATTAATTACAAAAACATTACTAAAAAGTGTTCATTCATATATAATTATTATTATAAAAAACTTTAAAATATGTATTTATATTATGATAAAAAAAACCTGTGAATATTTATTTGCATATTATTGTTTCTATAATATTATTATATTTGTATTATTAATTACAAAAACATTACTAAAAAGTGTTCATTCATATATAATTATTATTATAAAAAACTTTAAAATATGTATTTATATTATGATAAAAAAAACCTGTCAATATTTAATTGCATATTATCCTTCCTATAATATTAATATATATGTATTATTATTATTAAAAACATTATTAAAAAGTGTTCATTCATATATAATTATAATTATAAAAATATGATAAAATATGTATTTATATTATGATCAAAAACATTTATATATATTTATTTGTATATTATCCTTCCTATAATATTATTATATATGTATTATTAATAACAAAAACATTATTCAAAAGTGTTCATTCATATATAATTATTATTATAAAAATATTATAAAATATGTATTTATATTATGATCAAAAACATTTATATATATTTATTTGTATATTATCCTTCCTATAATATTATTATATATGTATTATTAATAACAAAAACATCATTAAAAAGTGTTCATTCATATATAATTATTTTTATATAAAAATTTTAAAATATGTATTTATATTATGATAAAAAAAAACTGTCAATATTTAATTGCATATTATCCTTACTATAATATTAATATATATGTATTATTATTATTTAAAACATTATTAAAAAGTGTTCATTCATATATAATTATAATTATAAAAATATTATAAAATATGTATTTATATTATGATCAAAAACATTTATATATATTTATTTGTATATTATCCTTCCTATAATATTATTATATATGTATTATTAATAACAAAAACATTATTAAAAAGTGTTCATTCATATATAATTATTATTATAAAAATATTAAAAAATATGTATTTATATTATGATCAAAAACATTTATATATATTTATTTGTATATTATCCTTCCTATAATATTATTATATATGTATTATTAATAACAAAAACATTATTAAAAAGTGTTCATTCATATATTATTATTATTATAAAAATATTATAAAATATGTATTTATATTATGATCAAAAACATTTATATATATTTATTTGTATATTATCCTTCCTATAATATTATTATATATGTATTATTCATAACAAAAACATTATTAAAAAGTGTTCATTCATATATAACTATAATTATAAAAAAACTTTAAACTATGTATTTATATTATGATCAAAAAACCTGTCAATATTTATTTGCATATTATCGTTTCTATAATATTATTATATTATTATTATTTATTACAAAAACATTACTAAAAAGAGTTCATTCATATATAATTATTATTATAAAAAAACTTTAAACTATGTATTTATATTATGATCAAAAAACCTGTCAATATCTATTTGCATATTATCGTTTCTATAATATTATTATATTTGTATTATTAATTACAAAAACATTACTAAAAAGTGTTCATTCATATATTATTATTATTATAAAAAACTTTATAATATTGATTTATATTATGATAAAAAAACCTGTGAATATTTATTTGCATATTATCCTTCCTATAATATTATTATATATGTATTATTAATTACAAAAACATCATTAAAAAGTTTTCATTCATATATTATTATTTTTATATAAAGATTTTAAAATAAGTATTTATATTATGATAAAAAACCTGTCAATATTTAATTGCGTATTATCCTTACTATAATATTAATATATATGTATTATTATTATTAAAAACATTATTAAAAAGTGTTCATTCATATATAATTATAATTATAAAAATATTATAAAATATGTATTTATATTATGATCAAAAACATTTATATATATTTATTTGTATATTATCCTTCCTATAATATTATTATATATGTATTATTAATAACAAAAACATCATTAAAAAGTGTTCATTCATATATAATTATTTTTATATAAAAATTTAAAATTTGTATTTATATTATGATAAAAAAACCTGTCAATATTTAATTGCATATTATCCTTACTATAATAATAATATATATGTATTATTATTATTAAAAACATTATTAAAAAGTGTTCATTCATGTATAATAAAAATTATAAAAATATTATAAAATATGTATTTATATTATGATCAAAAACATTTATATATATTTATTTGTATATTATCCTTCCTATAATATTATTATATATGTATTATTAATAACAAAAACATTATTCAAAAGTGTTCATTCATATTTAATTATTATTATAAAAATATTATAAAATATGTATTTATATTATGATCAAAAACATTTATATATATTTATTTGTATATTATCCTTCCTATAATATTATTATATATGTATTATTAATAACAAAAACATCATTAAAAAGTGTTCATTCATATATAATTATTTTTATATAAAAATTTAAAATATGTATTTATATTATGATAAAAAAACCTGTCAATATTTAATTGCATATTATCCTTACTATAATATTAATATATATGTATTATTATTATTAAAAACATTATTAAAAAGTGTTCATTCATGTATAATAATAATTATAAAAATATTATAAAATATGTATTTATATTATGATCAAAAACATTTATATATATTTATTTGTATATTATCCTTCCTATAATATTATTATATATGTATTATTAATAACAAAAACATTATTCAAAAGTGTTCATTCATATATAATTATTATTATAAAAATATTATAAAATATGTATTTATATTATGATCAAAAACATTTATATATATTTATTTATATATTATCCTTCCTATAATATTATTATATATGTATTATTAATAACAAAAACATTATTAAAAAGTGTTCATTCATATATAATTAGTATTATAAAAATATTATAAAATATGTACTTATATTATGATCAAAAACATTTATATATATTTATTTGTATATTATCCTTCCTATAATATTATTATATATGTATTATTAATAACAAAAACATCATTAAAAAGTGTTCATTCATATATAATTATTTTTATATAAAAATTATAAAATATGTATTTATATTATGATCAAAAACATTTATATATATTTATTTGTATAATATCCTTCCTATAATATTATTATATATGTATTATTCATAACAAAAACATTATTAAAAAGTGTTCATTCATATATAATTATAATTATAAAAAAACTTTAAACTATGTATTTATATTATGATCAAAAAAACCTGTCAATATTTATTTGCATATTATCGTTTCTATAATATTATTATATTTGTATTATTAATTACAAAAACATTACTAAAAAGTGTTCATTCATATATAATTATTTTTATATAAAAATTTTAAAATATGTATTTATATTATGATAAAAAAAACCTGTCAATATTTAATTGCATATTATCCTTACTATAATATTAATATATATGTATTATTATTATTAAAAACATTATTAAAAAGTGTTCATTCATATATAATTATAATTATAAAAATATTATAAAATATGTATTTATATTATGATCAAAAACATTTATATATATTTATTTGTATATTATCCTTCCTATAATATTATTATATATGTATTATTAATAACAAAAACATTATTAAAAAGTGTTCATTCATATATTATTATTATTATAAAAATATTATAAAATATGTATTTATATTATGATCAAAACATTTATATATATTTATTTGTATATTATCCTTCCTATAATATTATTATATATGTATTATTAATAACAAAAACATTATTAAAAAGTGTTCATTCATATATTATTATTATAAAAATATTATAAAATATGTATTTATATTATGATCAAAAACATTTATATATATTTATTTGTATATTATCCTTCCTATAATATTATTATATATGTATTATTCATAACAAAAACATTATTAAAAAGTGTTCATTCATATATAATTATAATTATAAAAAAACTTTAAACTATGTATTTATATTATGATCAAAAAAACCTGTCAATATTTATTTGCATATTATCGTTTTTATAATATTATTATATTTGTATTATTAATTACAAAAACATTACTAAAAAGTGTTCATTCATATATAATTATTATTATAAAAAAAACTTTAAACTATGTATTTATATTATGATCAAAAAAACCTGTCAATATTTATTTGCATATTATCGTTTCTATAATATTTTTATATTTGTATTATTAATTACAAAAACATTACTAAAAAGTGTTCATTCATATATAATTATTATTATAAAAAACTTTAAAATATGTATTTATATTATGATAAAAAAAACCTGTGAATATTTATTTGCATATTATTGTTTCTATAATATTATTATATTTGTATTATTAATTACAAAAACATTACTAAAAAGTGTTCATTCATATATAATTATTATTATAAAAAACTTTAAAATATGTATTTATATTATGATAAAAAAAACCTGTCAATATTTAATTGCATATTATCCTTCCTATAATATTAATATATATGTATTATTATTATTAAAAACATTATTAAAAAGTGTTCATTCATATATAATTATAATTATAAAAATATGATAAAATATGTATTTATATTATGATCAAAAACATTTATATATATTTATTTGTATATTATCCTTCCTATAATATTATTATATATGTATTATTAATAACAAAAACATTATTCAAAAGTGTTCATTCATATATAATTATTATTATAAAAATATTATAAAATATGTATTTATATTATGATCAAAAACATTTATATATATTTATTTGTATATTATCCTTCCTATAATATTATTATATATGTATTATTAATAACAAAAACATCATTAAAAAGTGTTCATTCATATATAATTATTTTTATATAAAAATTTTAAAATATGTATTTATATTATGATAAAAAAAAACTGTCAATATTTAATTGCATATTATCCTTACTATAATATTAATATATATGTATTATTATTATTTAAAACATTATTAAAAAGTGTTCATTCATATATAATTATAATTATAAAAATATTATAAAATATGTATTTATATTATGATCAAAAACATTTATATATATTTATTTGTATATTATCCTTCCTATAATATTATTATATATGTATTATTAATAACAAAAACATTATTAAAAAGTGTTCATTCATATATAATTATTATTATAAAAATATTAAAAAATATGTATTTATATTATGATCAAAAACATTTATATATATTTATTTGTATATTATCCTTCCTATAATATTATTATATATGTATTATTAATAACAAAAACATTATTAAAAAGTGTTCATTCATATATTATTATTATTATAAAAATATTATAAAATATGTATTTATATTATGATCAAAAACATTTATATATATTTATTTGTATATTATCCTTCCTATAATATTATTATATATGTATTATTCATAACAAAAACATTATTAAAAAGTGTTCATTCATATATAACTATAATTATAAAAAAACTTTAAACTATGTATTTATATTATGATCAAAAAACCTGTCAATATTTATTTGCATATTATCGTTTCTATAATATTATTATATTATTATTATTTATTACAAAAACATTACTAAAAAGAGTTCATTCATATATAATTATTATTATAAAAAAACTTTAAACTATGTATTTATATTATGATCAAAAAACCTGTCAATATCTATTTGCATATTATCGTTTCTATAATATTATTATATTTGTATTATTAATTACAAAAACATTACTAAAAAGTGTTCATTCATATATTATTATTATTATAAAAAACTTTATAATATTGATTTATATTATGATAAAAAAACCTGTGAATATTTATTTGCATATTATCCTTCCTATAATATTATTATATATGTATTATTAATTACAAAAACATCATTAAAAAGTTTTCATTCATATATTATTATTTTTATATAAAGATTTTAAAATAAGTATTTATATTATGATAAAAAACCTGTCAATATTTAATTGCGTATTATCCTTACTATAATATTAATATATATGTATTATTATTATTAAAAACATTATTAAAAAGTGTTCATTCATATATAATTATAATTATAAAAATATTATAAAATATGTATTTATATTATGATCAAAAACATTTATATATATTTATTTGTATATTATCCTTCCTATAATATTATTATATATGTATTATTAATAACAAAAACATCATTAAAAAGTGTTCATTCATATATAATTATTTTTATATAAAAATTTAAAATTTGTATTTATATTATGATAAAAAAACCTGTCAATATTTAATTGCATATTATCCTTACTATAATAATAATATATATGTATTATTATTATTAAAAACATTATTAAAAAGTGTTCATTCATGTATAATAATAATTATAAAAATATTATAAAATATGTATTTATATTATGATCAAAAACATTTATATATATTTATTTGTATATTATCCTTCCTATAATATTATTATATATGTATTATTAATAACAAAAACATTATTCAAAAGTGTTCATTCATATTTAATTATTATTATAAAAATATTATAAAATATGTATTTATATTATGATCAAAAACATTTATATATATTTATTTGTATATTATCCTTCCTATAATATTATTATATATGTATTATTAATAACAAAAACATCATTAAAAAGTGTTCATTCATATATAATTATTTTTATATAAAAATTTAAAATATGTATTTATATTATGATAAAAAAACCTGTCAATATTTAATTGCATATTATCCTTACTATAATATTAATATATATGTATTATTATTATTAAAAACATTATTAAAAAGTGTTCATTCATGTATAATAATAATTATAAAAATATTATAAAATATGTATTTATATTATGATCAAAAACATTTATATATATTTATTTGTATATTATCCTTCCTATAATATTATTATATATGTATTATTAATAACAAAAACATTATTCAAAAGTGTTCATTCATATATAATTATTATTATAAAAATATTATAAAATATGTATTTATATTATGATCAAAAACATTTATATATATTTATTTATATATTATCCTTCCTATAATATTATTATATATGTATTATTAATAACAAAAACATTATTAAAAAGTGTTCATTCATATATAATTAGTATTATAAAAATATTATAAAATATGTACTTATATTATGATCAAAAACATTTATATATATTTATTTGTATATTATCCTTCCTATAATATTATTATATATGTATTATTAATAACAAAAACATCATTAAAAAGTGTTCATTCATATATAATTATTTTTATATAAAAATTATAAAATATGTATTTATATTATGATCAAAAACATTTATATATATTTATTTGTATAATATCCTTCCTATAATATTATTATATATGTATTATTCATAACAAAAACATTATTAAAAAGTGTTCATTCATATATAATTATAATTATAAAAAAACTTTAAACTATGTATTTATATTATGATCAAAAAAACCTGTCAATATTTATTTGCATATTATCGTTTCTATAATATTATTATATTTGTATTATTAATTACAAAAACATTACTAAAAAGTGTTCATTCATATATAATTATTTTTATATAAAAATTTTAAAATATGTATTTATATTATGATAAAAAAAACCTGTCAATATTTAATTGCATATTATCCTTACTATAATATTAATATATATGTATTATTATTATTAAAAACATTATTAAAAAGTGTTCATTCATATATAATTATAATTATAAAAATATTATAAAATATGTATTTATATTATGATCAAAAACATTTATATATATTTATTTGTATATTATCCTTCCTATAATATTATTATATATGTATTATTAATAACAAAAACATTATTAAAAAGTGTTCATTCATATATTATTATTATTATAAAAATATTATAAAATATGTATTTATATTATGATCAAAACATTTATATATATTTATTTGTATATTATCCTTCCTATAATATTATTATATATGTATTATTAATAACAAAAACATTATTAAAAAGTGTTCATTCATATATTATTATTATAAAAATATTATAAAATATGTATTTATATTATGATCAAAAACATTTATATATATTTATTTGTATATTATCCTTCCTATAATATTATTATATATGTATTATTCATAACAAAAACATTATTAAAAAGTGTTCATTCATATATAATTATAATTATAAAAAAACTTTAAACTATGTATTTATATTATGATCAAAAAAACCTGTCAATATTTATTTGCATATTATCGTTTTTATAATATTATTATATTTGTATTATTAATTACAAAAACATTACTAAAAAGTGTTCATTCATATATAATTATTATTATAAAAAAAACTTTAAACTATGTATTTATATTATGATCAAAAAAACCTGTCAATATTTATTTGCATATTATCGTTTCTATAATATTTTTATATTTGTATTATTAATTACAAAAACATTACTAAAAAGTGTTCATTCATATATAATTATTATTATAAAAAACTTTAAAATATGTATTTATATTATGATAAAAAAAACCTGTGAATATTTATTTGCATATTATCCTTCCTATAATATTATTATATATGTATTATTAATTACAAAAACATCATTAAAAAGTGTTCATTCATATATAATTATTTTTATATAAAAATTTTAAAATAAGTATTTATATTATGATAAAAAAACCTGTCAATATTTAATTGCATATTATCCTTACTATAATATTAATATATATGTATTATTATTATTAAAAACATTATTAAAAAGTGTTCATTCATATATAATTATAATTATAAAAATATTATAAAATATGTATTTATATTATGATCAAAAACATTTATATATATTTATTTGTATAAAATCCTTTCTATAATATTATTATATATGTATTATTAATAACAAAAATATTATTAAAAAGTGTTCCTTCATATATAATTATTATTATAAAAATATTATAAAATATGTATTTATATAATGATCAAAAACATTTATATATATTTATTTGTATATTATCCTTCCTATAATATTATTATATATGTATTATTAATAACAAAAACATCATTAAAAAGTGTTCATTCATATATAATTATTTTTATATAAAAATTTTAAAATATGTATTTATATTATGATAAAAAAACCTGTCAATATTTAATTGCATATTATCCTTACTATATTATTAATATATATGTATTATTATTATTAAAAACATTATTAAAATGTGTTCATTCATATATAATTATAATTATAAAAATATTATAAAATATGTATTTATATTATGATCAAAAACATTTATATATATTTATTTGTATATTATCCTTCCTATAATATTATTATATACGTATTATTCATAACAAAAACATTATTAAAAAGTGTTCATTCATATATAATTATTATTATAAAAAACTTTAAAATATGTCTTTATATTATGATAAAAAAAACTGTGAATATTTATTTGCATATTATCCTTCCTATAATATTATTATATATGTATTATTAATTACAAAAACATCATTAAAAAGTGTTCATTCATATATAATTATTATTATAAAAATATTATAAAATATATATTTATATTATGATCAAAAACATTTATATATATTTATTTGTATATTATCCTTCCTATAATATTATTATATATGTATTATTAATAACAAAAATATTATTAAAAAGTGTTCATTCATATAAAATTATTATTATAAAAATATTATAAAATATGTATTTATATTATGATCAAAAACATTTATATATATTTATTTGTATATTATCCTTTCTATAATATTATTATATATGTATTATTAATAACAAAAACATCATTAAAAAGTGTTCATTCATATATAATTATTTTTATATAAAAATTTTAAAATATGTATTTATATTATGATAAAAAAAAACCTGTCAATATTTAATTGCATATTATCCTTACTATAATATTAATATATATGTATTATTAATAACAAAAACATTATTAAAAAGTGTTCATTCATATATTATTATTATTATAAAAATATTATAAAATATGTATTTATATTATGATCAAAACATTTATATATATTTATTTGTATATTATCCTTCCTATAATATTATTATATATGTATTATTAATAACAAAAACATTATTAAAAAGTGTTCATTCATATATTATTATTATTATAAAAATATTATAAAATATGTATTTATATTATGATCAAAAACATTTATATATATTTATTTGTATATTATCCTTCCTATAATATTATTATATATGTATTATTCATAACAAAAACATTATTAAAAAGTGTTCATTCATATATAATTATAATTATAAAAAAACTTTAAACTATGTATTTATATTATGATCAAAAAACCTGTCAATATTTATTTGCATATTATCGTTTCTATAATATTATTATATTTGTATTATTAATTACAAAAACATTACTAAAAAGTGTTCATTCATATAAAATTATTATTATAAAAAAACTTTAAACTATGTATTTATATTATGATCAAAAAAACCTGTCAATATTTATTTGCATATTATCGTTTCTATAATATTATTATATTTGGATTATTAATTACAATAACATTACTAAAAAGTGTTCATTCATATATTATTATTATTATAAAAAACTTTAAAATATGTATTTATATTATGATAAAAAAACCTGTGAATATTTATTTGCATATTATCCTTCCTATAATATTATTATATATGTATTATTAATAACAAAAACATTATTCAAAAGTGTTCATTCATATATAATTATTATTATAAAAATATTATAAAATATGTATTTATATTATGATCAAAAACATTTATATATATTTATTTGTATATTATCCTTCCTATAATATTATTAAATATGTATTATTAATAACAAAAACATCATTAAAAAGTGTTCATTCATATATAATTATTTTTATATAAAAATTATAAAATATGTATTTATATTATGATAAAAAAAACCTGTCAATATTTAATTGCATATTATCCTTACTATAATATTAATATATATGTATTATTATTATTAAAAACATTATTAAAAAGTGTTCATTCATATATAATTATAATTATAAAAATATTATAAAATATGTA
This sequence comes from Macrosteles quadrilineatus, assembly GCF_028750875.1. Lineage (NCBI taxonomy): Eukaryota > Metazoa > Arthropoda > Insecta > Hemiptera > Cicadellidae > Macrosteles > Macrosteles quadrilineatus. Next base: position 589,733 of record NW_026542659.1, on the reverse strand, counting down.
TGTATATTATGATCAAAAACATTTTTATATATTTATTTGTATATTATCCTTCCTATAATATTATTATATATGTATTATTCATAACAAAAACATTATTAAAAAGTGTTCATTCATATATAATTATAATTATAAAAAAACTTTAAACTATGTATTTATATTATGATCAAAAAAACCTGTCAATTTTTATTTTCATATTATCGTTTCTATAATATTATTATATTTGTATTATTAATTACAAAAACATTACTAAAAAGTGTTCATTCATATATAATTATTATTGAAAAAAACTTTAAAATATGTATTTATATTATAATAAAAAAAACCTGTGAATATTTATTTGCATATTATCCTTCCTATAATATTATTATATATGTATTATTAATTACAAAAACATCATTAAAAAGTGTTCATTCATATATAATTATTTTTATATAAAAATTTTAAAATATGTATTTATATTATGATAAAAAAAACCTGTCAATATTTAATTGCATATTATCCTTACTATAATATTAATATATATGTATTATTATTATTAAAAACATTATTAAAAAGTGTTCATTCATATATAATTATTATTATAAAAATATTATAAAATATGTATTTATATTATGATCAAAAACATTTATATATATTTATTTGTATATTATCCTTCCTATAATATTATTATATATGTATTATCCATAACAAAAACATTATTAAAAAGTGTTCATTCATATATAATTATAATTATAAAAAAACTTTAAACTATGTATTTATATTATGATCAAAAAAACCTGTCAATATTTATTTTCATATTATCGTTTCTATAATATTATTATATTTGTATTATTAATTACAAAAACATTACTAAAAAGTGTTCATTCATATATAATTATTATTATAAAAAACTTTTAAATATGTATTATTTATATTATATTAAAAAAAAACTGTGAATATTTATTTGCATATTATCCTTCCTATAATATTATTATATATGTATTATTAATTACAAAAACATTATTAAAAAGTGTTCATTCATATATAATTATAATTATAAAAATATTATAAAATATGTATTTATATTATGATCAAAAACATTTATATATATTTATTTGTATATTATCCTTCCTATAATATTATTATATATGTATTATTAATAACAAAAACATTATTAAAAAGTGTTCATTCATATATAATTATTATTATGAAGATATTATAAAATATGTATTTATATTATGATCAAAAACATTTATATATATTTATTTGTATATTATTCTTCCTATAATATTATTATATATGTATTATTCATAACAAAAACATTATTAAAAAGTGTTGATTCATATATTATTATTATTATAAAAATATTATAAAATATGTATTTATATTATGATCAAAAACATTTATATATATTTATTTGTATATTATCCTTCCTATAATATTATTATATTTTTATGTATTATTCATAACAAAAACATTATTAAAAAGTGTTCATTCATATATAATTATAATTATAAAAAAACTTTAAACTATGTATTTATATTATGATCAGAAAAACCTGTCAATATTTATTTGCATATTATCCTTCCTATAATATTATTATATATGTATTATTAATAACAAAAACATTATTAAAAAGTGTTCATTCATATATAATTATTATTATAAAAATATTATAAAATATGTATTTATATTATGATCAAAAACATTTATATATATTTATTTGTATATTATCCATCCTATAATATTATTATATATGTATTATTAATAACAAAAACATCATTAAAAAGTGTTCATTCATATATAATTATTTTTATATAAAAATTATAAAATATGTATTTATATTATGATAAAAAAAACCTGTCAATATTTAATTGCATATTATCCTTACTATAATATTAATATATATGTATTATTTTTATTAAAAACATTATTAAAAAGTGTTCATTCATATATAATTATAATTATAAAAATATTATAAAATATGTCTTTATATTATGATCAAAAACATTTTTATATATTTATTTGTATATTATCCTTCCTATAATATTATTATATATGTATTATTCATAACAAAAACATTATTAAAAAGTGTTCATTCATATATAATTATAATTATAAAAAAACTTTAAACTATGTATTTATATTATGATCAAAAAAACCTGTCAATATTTATTTTCATATTATCGTTTCTATAATATTATTATATTTGTATTATTAATTACAAAAACATTACTAAAAAGTGTTCATTCATATATAATTATTATTATAAAAAACTTTAAAATATGTATTTATATTATGATAAAAAAAACCTGTGAATATATATTTGCATATTATCCTTCCTATAATATTATTATATATGTTTTATTAATTACAAAAACATCATTAAAAATTGTTCATTCATATATAATTATTTTTATAAAAAAATTTTAAAATATGTATTTATAATATGATAAAAAAAACCTGTCAATATTTAATTGCATATTATCCTTACTATAATATTAATATATATGTATTATTATTATTAAAATCATTATTAAAAAGTGTTCATCATATATAATTATAATTATAAAAATATTATAAAATATGTATTTATATTATGATCAAAAACATTTATATATATTTATTTGTATATTATCCTTCCTATAATATTATTATATATGTATTATTAATAACAAAAACATTATTAAAAAGTGTTCATTCATATATAATTAATATTATAAAAATATTATAAAATATGTATTTATATTATGAATAAAAACATTTATATATATTTATTTGTATATTATCCTTCCTATAATATTATTATATATGTATTATTCATAACAAAAACATTATTAAAAAGTGTTCATTCATATATAATTATAATTATAAAAAAACTTTAAACTATGTATTTATATTATGATCAAAAAAACCTGTCAATATTTATTTGCATATAATCGTTTCTATAATATTATTATATTTGTATTATTAATTACAAAAACATTACTAAAAAGTGTTCATTCATATATAATTATTATTATAAAAAAACTTTAAACTATGTATTTATATTATGATCAAAAAAACCTGTCAATATTTATTTGCATATTATCGTTTCTATAATATTATTATATTTGTATTATTAATTACAAAAACATTACTATAAAGTGTTCATTCATATATTATTATTATTATAAAAAACTTTAAAATATGTATTTATATTATGATAAAAAACCTGTGAATATTTATTTGCATATTATCCTTCCTATAATATTATTATATATGTATTATTAATAACAAAAACATTATTAAAAAGTGTTCATTCATATATAATTATTATTATAAAAATATTATAAAATATGTATTTATATTATGATCAAAAACATTTCGGTTGGTAAACTCTGAATGAGCTTCCTAAAACAGAAATGTCGTGAATACGCCTTATTGTTACAAGGCTTATTTCTAACACACTGTTACTAATACACTGTGTTGTAGTGACTCATAGTCCGCGAAACACATTGTACATTATAAATTCGGAAATTTAATTGCATGTTTATTTGGTCGTTGTAAATGTTTGCTGGATACCCTATTAATAAAAAATTAAAACCTATGGGACCTGGATACACCGTGTCCCAAACGGACGGTTCAAATCTACAGCTTTTGTTCAATATACGTGTTGCTAAATGTCGTAGAAAAGTTAATTAAGTCTCATTTTAAAACTGCCATATTTAAGTGATTTTTAGTGCCCTTCAATAGTAATTAGCTGTCCATTGTTTTTGGCTCATTTGAATCTTCAAAACATACATTTGCAATATGGAGCTGCGGCTGAAATCTAAATTTGTTAATGGTTTATAGAAACGAAATATGTGGAGTGTTTTTGTCTGGGGGTTTGTCCTTGGTTTTTCAATGATTGAACGTATCAGTCGTCAACCTCTAACATGGATAAACTAACAAAATGAAGCAAACAGATGCCTTAGATTTTAACGTTTTCGTGGCGAAACAACTGCAATAGAGCAGTCAAATTGTTATGGATTATTTAATTACGGTATGTGTAAATGGATCCTGCTCGACTAAACCTTTTTCACAATGTGCAGTCTATCGTATCCTACGATCACATATCGTACCTACATAGGTTGAAATAATAAAACTGATTCGTTTGAGGATTATTTGAACAATGCAGCAAAATAGCGGTGATACACAATGACAACATATCAGGCGTGTATTTGAGATCGTTAGTGAATCCACTACGGGTAATACTTTGCAAAACCGTTACGGAACTATAACTACACCCGCCACAACGAACCTGCAGACTAAAAGCTACTTTACTTTAGTCTGACTGTGTTGTCAATAACATATCTCCTTAAAAATGAAATATTTATTCCCTATTACTATAACATTAGTTTAACGAGTTTTTATGTATGCTGCTACAGGGAAGGCTGTAAGGTGTTTTTATAGTTCAATGTTGACAGTATAGTATAAATAAATACATTTTCCAAATTTGATCAAATTTTGTTTATAAACAAGCAAACAACAACAGTTCACTTATTCTCCTTAAGAGTACTCTCCTAGGGCTCTGCCCTGCCTGCCTTTAACGTTTCTACGTTATTCTTATGAATACAATTAATATTGGAATTTTCAAATGTATAACGTAATTTATTTCATTATATCGTATAAATTTATACGAAAAGTAATTTGAAAATGATAAGGCTGCTGATCTATCGAAATTGTGTTTATTTATCGTTGTTTCTTTTCATCCAGTATATCTATGGAACATAATAATTATTCTTTCTCTTTGCGAAGCACGGATATAGCTCGGACGTAGGGGGTGGTGAAGGAAGTAATAAAGGTGAGCAGTGTTGAGTGTGGGAATTGATTAATGTATCTGCAATGCTAAAATGCTATGGGAAGAGACTGTAGATTGTGGGTTAAAATGGTTACGAAGCACGAATCGATACATATTTTCGATATATACAATTGTTTACAAAAGAAATTTACAACTGAGTTGACAACAGCTGATTTTTACTCCATAGAGGCTAAAAATGATTCTTACTCCCTAAAGAGTGACCCGCAACGCATGCATTAAAAACGACTGCGTTTATGTAGTATGACAAAAACAATATATTATGAACCCTTGATGATTCCGAATGTTGTTTTTCAACTTTACGTTGTAATCGCAATAGAGAGCCACTTCAACCCATTTAAAACTTAAGTTTCCGGATTGTTCATAAAACAATTTTTCTTTTATTAATTCATTTTATTTGTTCGTAATTTATTGGAAAATTGATATACAAAACAATCCAAATCACTGGTTTGTATGATATTGGACACGTTTCAAATTTTACTGCAAACGTCACTTAACAAATACCATGATGTAACGAGATAATACGTCATCTGAAAACAAATGGTGACCTGTTTAGAGTAATGTTCTTCATATCAACTTTCAATTTTATCTTTGCGTTATAATTTATTTACAATCAGTGACGTGTTTTGAAATTACTTTTAGAACAATTCATTTAGTTGCCAATTTTACATATTAGTTAGTACAGATTTCTGAAACATACTAGTACTTCATCTATGCTAGTAGTCTCATCTAAAGGTACCAGTACAATCGGTACATATCTAACTCATGTCACAGACTCGCGGGTAAAAATAAATCGTTAAGGGTCAAAGAATCCGAATCAGAGTGCATTATTAGTCAGTCAGTCTTAACAATGTAATATATTTTGATGATTCTGGTCAATAAACAATAACCTGATAATCTATATAAAGTGAACCGATAATATTAGGATGAAATTATTATTTTGTATACAGGATTCATGTAAACCAGAGGTTTAGTAGTTCGATTCTAATAACTGAGCGGAGCGAAGCAAAGCTCTTTGGGATCGGCTTCAATGTAAAACTTTGTAACACTATCACACTCAATAACGGCTAAACATATTTTTGCCAAACTTACAAAGCTTTTCCGACAAATGTTTGGAAAGTTTTGAACGAAACAATCTCAATTTCTAATAATGCCTATATAATGTAAAAGTAACTCAAAGTTTTTAAATTGTAACATTGACCTTGTGGATAGCCATGATGGTTACAAAATGACGTAAAAGTAAATAAAACTATTAATCATACCATACCTTTACAATCGAGCCAATTTACTAAATAAACACAGTAGAGAGGACAGACATTCGTCTGATGATCACAGATCAAATAATACTGACAAATCTATATAAATAAAGTTCTAGTTTTCTCTGAACTATATATTCTTTTGGTTACTTTTACGTGTTATACATTAATGTAGCCGAAACAAGTCTTATCTCAATTTCTGTCTGTCTGTCACGGCCCAGAAGGCATTTTACGCGGCCATCTCCGGAAAAACGAGAGTACATAAAATCAAGATTCAAATCATTTTAATGTATTGTGAGTGTATTTAGCCAATAAAATATAGCCTCACTACTTTAAATCATTTTTATGTATTCACGGGGTTGGCGGGAGTGTCTTTAGCCATTACAATATGGCCTCACTACTTTGTAAATATATCTGTCACTGATATGTTTACATTATGTTGTTTACAAAAACCGCAACAATTTCAATCACGTTTTGAAATAAAAGCCAAACAAAGTGACATTAAAAAAAAAAATTTTTCCTTACATAACGGATTTAATTAATCACAAGTGCAATAATGTGTAACCGCAAATGAAATTAAATAACTTGGCATCATCCAGGTCAGGAACCGGAGATTCTTTGTGTATCAAATTGTTCCTGATTTTTGATAACCGGGAAAAACCTTGAATCAGTGCTGTTTAGGGCTGGGAAACTTACATTTTTTTAAATCATCGTCGTCACTAGCTTACACAAATTAGGTTTCCACTCATTGACGGCGCTTACTGATTTTATATGTACTTTGCTATGGTTAAATTGTAGCAAATTCCTTAATTAATTAAATTCTGAATTTTCGTGTGTATGTCTGTTTGTGACGCATTAATGTCTTTATTTCTCAGTGTTTCACGAAAAAGTCAAGAGCACTTTTGTTAATGGAAATGTCAAATTGGATAAAGTGTTCAATGGTGAGGACTACACTATCGCCGTGCGTCTCTACCTCGCCGGACCGCCAGATCGGCGGTTTCGCCGGAGCAGTGGGTAGCGGGGCATTGTGCCTTATGGAGATGAACACACTTACCGGCGAAACAGCCGGACTGCCACTGCCCCCACTCCACTGTCGTGGTTCAACCCTCGAGGGTTGTGATTGTTTATGATTTAATGCATTGTCCAAGTAGTGTATTTAGTTTTGTTTTGCTATTTAGGAAATTTAGTTTTTATTTTTAGTCTGTTTAGTTTTCTATATCATCATGGTAGATGTTGATATGGATTTACTTATTAGTTTGGTTCATGAGAAACCAGAACTTTGTGATAGGTCTTTGGAAGTTTACAAAGACAAAAACAAAACGAGGGACAGCAGCAGCTGGCGACAAATTAGTGCCGCACTGAATCCAGCCTTTCCAGCGTCTCATGTATGTGTTATGACCTTGTATTTGCACTGTAATCTTCGATAGTAGCTCCTCGAATGAGGGGACAGACATTCGAAAATAATTAAAAAAACTTATTTTCTCCATTTCTCAACTGTAAAAATATAGTGTAAAAAGCTCCATGTAGCTGTCTGTTCTCCAGAATAGGATGTACCCAAACAGTTCGGTGGTGTTTTATCTTCCTTCTGTGGTGGATCAAACACAGCAAGGCCAACTTTTGAGGTCTTGACAGCACCATTTCTAAGACTAAACTGTACTAGAACTGTACTAGTGTAAGACGAAACTCATTCAGAGTTCATTGCACTCTATTTTATTGTCGCCGGCTCCGGCAAAATAGTTTTCGCCGGAACAAGTGTGTTCTGACCCTCAACCTCCGGCGGATCTGCCGGATCCGGCGCTCGGCGGTTTCGCCGGTAAGTGTGTCCCTGGCCTTAGCTAGTTTGAAATAAACATGATTTACACGTAAAGCAAGGTATATGTTTTATAAGTTAACTAAAGTTCCAGATTAATAGTTTAGTTTACCTTAAACATGATTGTTTTATTTTCATTAGACATATTTTTAATGAGATTCAGTAAGAAAACTAACCTATTAACACTTGTATAAATATGCTCCAGACTCAAGAGCATAAAGTAAAGACCATGACATTTTTTTTTGCAAGTCCTTAAAATCAGCATTAGAAAATACATTATACAGCTGAAAATCACATCTTAGAGTCTTCGGAGTGTTTATTTGCAGTTTTATGTATACAAAAATACTTATTTCTGACAGTAGATTTATTATCAGTGGAATTCATTAGTTTTGAATGAACGTAACCTTTTTTGGCCTAACACAAAACTGTATGATGCGTCTAATTTGTAGAGGAAATCCGATGTTAAATATAGGCCAATAAACTAAAAAATATGTGATTAACCGTTACAACATCAACTCTTAGGCCTATAATATGGTGCAGCTTTAAAAATGATAATACTGTAATGATACCATTTTTAAATGCAGAATTTTTATGTTGGTAATTTTTAATGTGTCAATAATGCGAGTTTATTTAGGCCTACAATGGTTTTCAATTACTTGAGATGAACGAAATACGAATGACACGTTTTTGTGCAGTCACACAAAATGTGTGAAAATGTGCAAATAGCACCGATACTTTTTTAAATAAACCTGAACTACTATTTATTTTTTATTAAGTCACGTTTGAAGATAGAAATCTACGTTTCATATTAGTTATGTATGGACAACATATACAATGTTTACATGCTAATAATAAGAAAGTCTGGTCTATTATACACACATTCCCATCAAAAATAATTTTATGTGAAATGAAGAGGCTTAAACCAAACAGATATTTTTAAATAGTCGCCCGAAACTATATTACGATTGGCAACGTTAGACGTATATGTAATCTTATTACTACTGTCATGATTATTTCATTCATATTTAATCCATAATATCCGGAAAATTAAAAATAATACTAAGCTATGAAAACAGAAAAAGTATAGTTCAACTAATCTGAAAGATTGGCGACAAACATGGACAACGCAAAACAAAAGCCTGAGGGATGCATTTTCTTTATCCTAAAGGCGGTTCCAGACATGCGCCAGTCACCAAGCACGAAATATTAACGTTCAGCGATTTAGTTGTCTTGCTATCAACCGATTAAAAAGTAGACTTATACTACACACATGTGTTGTTTTCCGAGCAAGTGTTAGTTTTTCCGTCCGTAGGGAACAGAAAATATTCGTTTACTTTTATGTATGCAAAAATACCGACTATGTGCAACACTACGTCACAGTGGTGGATAGTTGTACGAAAATGTAACCGTAAAATCTGAAAACAGCCAGCTTTATTACCTAAAACATATGGGATATTGCAGTGAATCTATCCACTAGTGTGACGTCATGAACCTTCAGCATGGCGTGTTTTTCTAGTGGGGCCTTGGTCAAAATCCCAAACAATGGACTTTGACAGGTAGAATGTACAGTCAGGTCCCAAAACAAGAGACTTAAGACAAATGTCCAGATTCGTCGTTGCACGACACGACGAGACTGGACACATTCAAATGTGTCCAAGCTTAACGTTGCACGCAAACGACGAACCTGGACAAGTTTTTAAGTTGTCCAGGGTTGTCGTTTGCGTGCAACGTTACCCTTGGACACATTCAAATGTGTCCAAGTTTAACGTTGCATGCAAACGACGAACCTGGACAAGTTTTTAAGTTGTCCAGGGTTGTCGTTTGCGTGCAACGTTACCCTTGGACACATTCAAATGTGTCCAAGTTTAACGTTACATGCAAACGACGAACCTGGACAAGTTTTTAAGTTGTCCAGGGGTGGCGTTGCACGACACGACGAATCTGGACACATTCAAATGTGTCCAAGGGTAACGTTGCACGCAAACGACAACCCTGGAAACTTAATCTGTCCAACTTTAACGTTGTCCGCGTGTGTCGTTGTCCAAGTTCGGCGCGGTCCCGAAAAAAGAACTGGACACCATTAAGAAGATCGCTCAAGTGAATGGATTTCGGACCAAGACGATAGAGGACATCGCAAGGAAGACGAGGAGGAAAATCGATAGACAGAATACACTACACAGCAGAACAACATTAGAAGAGATAAAAGAGGAAAACACTAGATATATCACATTTAGCTACACGGGGACTACAACACAAAGGACTGCTAACAGATTCAAGAAATACGGAGTTTCAATAGCCTACAGGACTCAGAACACCATGAGTAAAATACTGCATCCAAAAATAGAAGATTGTAACAAATTCGACACTTCAGGCATATATAAAATCAATTGTGACGATTGTGATAGCTTCTACATTGGACAGACTGTGAACTTCGTTAACCGCTTCAAAAACCACATATCTGCATGGAGGAACAACAAACCGGAAAGATCAAATGTCGCACAACACCTGTTACAAAATGGGCACTCACTAGGAAAAATGGAGGATAGTCTAGATATTTTAAAGAATTGTAAGAAAGGATATGTAATGAATGCTTGGGAAGAATTGTATATTTATAAGGAAAAATGTAAAGATAGAAATAAGTTGATTAATGAACAATTACATTTTGATTCCAGTTGCACTTATAAAAATGTATTGGCCGGTGCTTCCGGTAGCCAATAGGGTATAAGTAGGGACACCATTCAAGATTCTTGTCATTCGCCTATTGGGTCTGATGATGATTGGAGTGTCCAATCGAAATCGATCACCACTTACCACCTTTTTTGCATATTTACCGTCTTGTGAGTAACAGTATAAGCGTAAATATATGTTTTAAGTGATTTAAGACGTTTCTTTTATTTACTTTAAGTAAATTTAATAACACGTACAATGCTGATCAAGAAGTTATTTAGTGAAGCTAGTCAAGCAAAATTAGCAGCAAAATATAGGGATACAAGAATCAAGATTTCCATGAAGATTGCAGATATTTACTTCAAACAAAGAATGCATCAAGAAGAGAATTACACCACAATACGCTAAAATCAAAGTCAACTGTAAACTACTGCCGCTAAAAGAACCAAGGAACAAGGAGAGGTATTATTCATCCAAAATATGATCAAACAACTTTACTGTGAAAAAGAAGAACTGAACCAGATTGCCTACGACATCCACCTACAATTTTTGAGATCATACGGACTAATAGCATGGAATTTACTACACGAAGTCGTCAGTGAAGAGGTTGAAGATGCCATGGACAGGAAATATTTACGGATAAACTACAAATTAGACAAACTCGTAGAGAAGAATACACCTAATAAAGACTTGGATAGGACCAGTACAGAACACAAATTCCAGAAGAGAGTAATCAACCTTACAGACATTCAATTCAGTGAAGAAGAAACGAAAATACTGAACTACGGAATGAAGTACAATTTCCCAATGAAGAAGAAGGGCGAAAACGAACTACTAGCTACTGAAGTTGAAGCAAATGTAAAATCACTCAGAGACGTAGACCATTATGCCGTTCGGAAGGAAGTAACAGCCAACGATTTCACCAGCCAAGGACACATAGATCCCAGCAGAAATTAAGAACTGAAGACGTGCAGCAAAATAAAGAAGAAACTGGAAGAGAATAGCTCAATCGTTGTGAAAGCAGACAAAAGCAACGCCATTGTAGTGCTCGGAAAAGAAGAATATATAAAGAAGACGGAAGATTTCATCAAAGAAAATAACTTCAAAGAGCTGAAAAAGGATCCAACGCAGAAGTACCAAAGAGAGCTGTCCGACGTCGTGAAGAGATGCACCAGAGTGATTCCCGAAGAATGTCGACAGAAGATGAACATCCTAAATTCTAAAGCGCCCGTGATGAAAGGGATCCCAAAAATACACAAGAAGAATGTACCCATCAGACCATTAGTTAACTTTAAATGTGCTCCTACCTACAATGTTTCAAAATTGTTAGCAAGTAAGCTCAGCAATGATTTAGAATTAGAATATGTATACAATGTAAAGAATAGTTATGAATTTGTTTAACGTGTCAAGAACATAGATATAGATTCGAATAGTAGGCTAGTCTCATTTGATATCGCAAATCTGTACACAAACATACCTGTATCCGAAACTGTAGATCTTGTTAAATGTAGGCTTTTACAGAATAGTTTAGACGATGAATATGTCAATCAGATTGTAAAATTACTTGTGACTGTTTTGAAGCAAAATTATTTTAGATTTAACAATAGATTTTACGAACAAACAGATGGTTTAGCTATGGGAAGTCCACTTTCGGCAATTTTGTCAGAAATATTTTTACAGCATCAGGAAAAAGAAATGTTAACGAATTTAAGAAAAAATCATGATGTAAAACTGTATGTTAGATATGTAGACGACATTCTTGTTATCTTCAGACAAGCCCAGGAGCAGGAGCACGAAACGATGATGCAGACACTAAACAACCACCACCCGAACCTAACCTTTACTAACGAGTTTGAAGAAAACAAAAAGATCAAATTCCTGGACCTCACATTAGAGAGGAAAGACAGCAAGATAGAGTTTGACATCTACAGGAAACCTACGCAAACGGACACTACAATCAACAACAAGTCTATCCATCCGACAATCCACAAGACCGCAGCCTTTAGATCTATGCTGTACCGAGCCTATAAGATCCCACTTAGCCAAACCTATAGGAAAAAAGAACTGGACACCATTTAGAAGATCGCTCAAGTGAATGGATTTCGGACCAAGACGATAGAGGACATCGCAAGGAAGACGAGGAGGAAAATCGATAGACAGAATACACTACACAGCAGAACAACATTAGAAGAGATAAAAGAGGAAAACACTAGATATATCACATTTAGCTACACGGGGACTACAACACAAAGGACTGCTAACAGATTCAAGAAATACGGAGTTTCAATAGCCTACAGGACTCAGAACACCATGAGTAAAATACTGCATCCAAAAATAGAAGATTGTAACAAATTCGACACTTCAGGCATATATAAAATCAATTGTGACGATTGTGATAGCTTCTACATTGGACAGACTGTGAACTTCGTTAACCGCTTCAAAAACCACATATCTGCATGGAGGAACAACAAACCGGAAAGATCAAATGTCGCACAACACCTGTTACAAAATGGGCACTCACTAGGAAAAATGGAGGATAGTCTAGATATTTTAAAGAATTGTAAGAAAGGATATGTAATGAATTCTTGGGAAGAATTGTATATTTATAAGGAAAAATGTAAAGATAGAAATAGGTTGATTAATGAACAAATTCATTTTGATTCCAGTTGCACTTATAAAAATGTATTGGCCGGTGCTTCCGGTAGCCAATAGGGTATAAGTAGGGACGCCATTCAAGATTCTTGTCATTCGCCTATTGGGTCTGTTGATGATTGGAGTGTCCAATCGAAATCGATCACTACTTACCACCTTTTTTTTATATTTACCGTCTTGTGAGTAACAGTATAAGCGTAAATATATGTTTTAAGTGTTTTAAGACGTTTCTTTTATTTACTTTAAGTAAATTTAATAACACGTACAATGCTGATCAAGAAGTTATTTAGTGAAGCTAGTCAAGCAAAATTAGCAGCAAAATATAGGGATACAAGAATCAAGATTTCCATGAAGATTGCAGATATTTACTTCAAACAAAGAATGCATCAAGAAGAGAATTACACCACAATACGCTAAAATCAAAGTCAACTGTAAACTACTGCCGCTAAAAGAACCAAGGAACAAGGAGAGGTATTATTCATCCAAAATATGATCAAACAACTTTACTGTGAAAAAGAAGAACTGAACATTTCTTATATAATACATATATAATATATAATAATACATATATAATAATATTATAGGAAGGATAATATACAAATAAATATATATAAATGTTTTTGATCATAATATAAATACATATTTTATAATATTTTTATAATTATAATTATATATGAATGAACACTTTTTAATAATGTTTTTAATAATAATAATACATATATATTAATATTATAGTAAGGATAATATGCAATTAAATATTGACAGGTTTTTTTTATCATAATATAAATACATATTTTAAAATTTTTATATAAAAATAATTATATATGAATGAACAATTTTTAATGATGTTTTTGTTATTAATAATACATATATAATAATATTATAGGAAGGATTATATACAAATAAATATATATAAATGTTTTTGATCATAATATAAATACATATTTTATAATATTTTTATAATAATAATTTTATATGAATGAATACTTTTGAATAATGTTTTTGTTATTAATAATACATATATAATAATATTATAGGAAGGATAATATACAAATAAATATATATAAATGTTTTTGATCATAATATAAATACATATTTTATAATATTTTTATAATAATAATTATATATGAATGAACACTTTTTAATGATGTTTTTGTAATTAATAATACATATATAATAATATTATAGGAAGGATAATATGCAAATAAATATTCACAGTTTTTTTTTCATCATAATATAAATACATATTTAAAAGTTTTTTATAATAATAATTATATATGAATGAACACTTTTTAGTAATGTTTTTGTAATTAATAATACAAATATAATAATATTATAGAAACGATAATATGAAAATAAATATTGACAGGTTTTTTTGATCATAATATAAATACATAGTTTAAAGTTTTTTTATAATTATAATTATATATGAATGAACACTTTTTAATAATGTTTTTGTTATGAATAATACATATATAATAATATTATAGGAAGGATAATATACAAATAAATATATATAAATGTTTTTGATCATAATATAAATACATATTTTATAATATTTTTATAATTATAATTATATATGAATGAACACTTTTTAATAATGTGTTTAATAATAATAATACATATATATTAATATTATAGTAAGGATAATATGCAATTAAATATTGACAGGTTTTTTTTATCATAATATAAATACATATTTTAAAATTTTTATATAAAAATAATTATATATGAATGAACACTTTTTAATGATGTTTTTGTAATTAATAATACATATATAATAATATTATAGGAAGGATAATATGCAAATAAATATTCACAGGTTTTTTTTTATCATAATATAAATACATATTTTAAAGTTTTTTTAATAATAATTATATATGAATGAACACTTTTTAGTAATGTTTTTGTAATTAATAATACAAATATAATAATATTATAGAAACGATAATATGAAAATAAATATTGACAGGTTTTTTTTATCATAATATAAATACATAGTTTAAAGTTTTTTTATAATTTTAATTATATATGAATGAACACTTTTTAATAATGTTTTTGTTATGAATAATACATATATAATAATATTATAGGAAGGATAATATACAAATAAATATATAAAAATGTTTTTGATCATAATATAAATACATATTTTATAATATTTTTATAATTATAATTATATATGAATGAACACTTTTTAATAATGTTTTTAATAATAATAATACATATATATTAATATTATAGTAAGGATAGTATGCAATTAAATATTGACAGGTTTTTTTAATCATAATATAAATACATATTTTATAATTTTTATATAAAAATAATTATATATGAATGAACACTTTAGAATAATGTTTTTGTTATTAATAATACATATATAATAATATTATAGGAAGGATAATATACAAATAAATATATATAAATGTTTTTGATCATAATATAAATACATATTTTATAATATTTTTATAATAATAATTATATATGAATGAACACTTTTTAATAATGTTTTTGTTATTAATAATACATATATAATAATATTATAGGAAGGATAATATGCAAATAAATATTCACAGGTTTTTTTATCATAATATAAATACATATTTAAAAGTTTTTTATAATAATAATAATATATGAATGAACACTTTTTAGTAATGTTTTTGTAATTAATAATCCAAATAAAATAATATTATAGAAACGATAATATGCAAATAAATATTGACTGGTTTTTTTGATCATAATATAAATACATAGTTTAAAGTTTTTTTATACTAATAATTATATATGAATGAACACTTTTTAGTAATGTTTTTGTAATTAATAATACAAATATAATAATATTATAGAAACGATAATATGCAAATATATATTGACAGGTTTTTTTGATCATAATATAAATACATAGTTTAAAGTTTTTTTATAATTATAATTATATATGAATGAACACTTTTTAATAATGTTTTTGTTATGAATAATACATATATAATAATATTATAGGAAGGATAATATACAAATAAATATATATAAATGTTTTTGATCATAATATAAATACATATTTTATAATATTTTTATAATAATAATTATATATGAATGAACACTTTTTAATAATGTTTTTGTTATGAATAATACATATATAATAATATTATAGGAAGAATAATATACAAATAAATATATATAAATGTTTTTGATCATAATATAAATACATATTTTATAATATTTTTATAATAATAATTATATATGAATGAACACTTTTTAATAATGTTTTTGTTATTAATAATACATATATAATAATATTATAGGAAGGATAATATACAAATAAATATATATAAATGTTTTTGATCATAATATAAATACATATTTTATAATATTTTTATAATTATAATTATATATGAATGAACACTTTTTAATAATGTTTTTAATAATAATAATACATATATATTAATATTATAGTAAGGATAATATGCAATTAAATATTGACAGGTTTTTTTTATCATAATATAAATACATATTTTAAAATTTTTATATAAAAATAATTATATATGAATGAACACTTTTTAATGATGTTTTTGTTATTAATAATACATATATAATAATATTATAGGAAGGATAATATACAAATAAATATATATAAATGTTTTTGATCATAATATAAATACATATTTTATAATATTTTTATAATAATAATTTTATATGAATGAACACTTTTGAATAATGTTTTTGTTATTAATAATACATATATAATAATATTATAGGAAGGATAATATACAAATAAATATATATAAATGTTTTTGATCATAATATAAATACATATTTTATAATATTTTTATAATAAAAATTATATATGAATGAACACTTTTTAATGATGTTTTTGTAATTAATAATACATATATAATAATATTATAGGAAGGATAATATGCAAATAAATATTCACAGTTTTTTTTTTATCATAATATAAATACATATTTTAAAGTTTTTTATAATAATAATTATATATGAATGAACACTTTTTTGTAATGTTTTTGTAATTAATAATACAAATATAATAATATTATAGAAACGATAATATGAAAATAAATATTGACAGGTTTTTTTGATCATAATATAAATACATAGTTTACAGTTTTTTTATAATTATAATTATATATGAATGAACACTTTTTAATAATGTTTTTAATAATAATAATACATATATATTAATATTATAGTAAGGATAATATGCAATTAAATATTGACAGGTTTTTTTATCATAATATAAATACATATTTTAAAATTTTTATATAAAAATAATTATATATGAATGAACACTTTTTAATGATGTTTTTGTTATTAATTATACATATATAATAATATTATAGAAAGGATAATATACAAATAAATATATATAAATGTTTTTGATCATAATATAAATACATATTTTATAATATTTTTATAATAATAATTATATATGAAGGAACACTTTTTAATAATGTTTTTGCTATTAATAATACATATATAATAATATTATAGGAAGGATTTTATACAAATAAATATGTATAAATGTTTTTGATCATAATATAAATACATATTTTATAATATTTTTATAATTATAATTAATATATGAATGAACACTTTTTAGTAATGTTTTTGTAATTAATAATACAAATATAATAATATTATAGAAACGATAATATGCAAATAAATATTGACAGGTTTTTTTGATCATAATATAAATACATAGTTTAAAGTTTTTTTATAATTTTAATTATATATGAATGAACACTTTTTAATAATGTTTTTGTTATGAATAATACATATATAATAATATTATAGGAAGGATAATATACAAATAAATATATATAAATGTTTTTGATCATAATATAAATACATATTTTATAATATTTTTATAATTATGATTATATATGAATGAACACTTTTTAATAATGTTTTTAATAATAATAATACATATATATTAATATTATAGTAAGGATAGTATGCAATTAAATATTGACAGGTTTTTTTAATCATAATATAAATACATATTTTATAATTTTTATATAAAAATAATTATATATGAATGAACACTTTTGAATAATGTTTTTGTTATTAATAATACATATATAATAATATTATAGGAAGGATAATATACAAATAAATATATATAAATGTTTTTGATCATAATATAAATACATATTTTATAATATTTTTATAATAATAATTATATATGAATGAACACTTTTTAATAATGTTTTTGTTATTAATAATACATATATAATAATATAATAGGAAGGATAATATGCAAATAAATATTCACAGGTTTTTTTATCATAATATAAATACATATTTTAAAGTTTTTTATAATAATAATAATATATGAATGAACACTTTTTAGTAATGTTTTTGTAATTAATAATCCAAATAAAATAATATTATAGAAACGATAATATGCAAATAAATATTGACTGGTTTTTTTGATCATAATATAAATACATAGTTTAAAGTTTTTTTATACTAATAATTATATATGAATGAACACTTTTTAGTAATGTTTTTGTAATTAATAATACAAATATAATAATATTATAGAAACGATAATATGCAAATATATATTGACAGGTTTTTTTGATCATAATATAAATACATAGTTTAAAGTTTTTTTATAATTATAATTTTATATGAATGAACACTTTTTAATAATGTTTTTGTTATGAATAATACATATATAATAATATTATATGAAGGATAATATACAAATAAATATATATAAATGTTTTTGATCATAATATAAATACATATTTTATAATATTTTTATAATAATAATTATATATGAATGAACACTTTTTAATAATGTTTTTGTTATGAATAATACATATATAATAATATTATAGGAAGGATAATATACAAATAAATATATATAAATGTTTTTGATCATAATATAAATACATATTTTATAATATTTTTATAATAATAATTATATATGAATGAACACTTTTTAATAATGTTTTTGTTATTAATAATACATATATAATAATATTATAGGAAGGATAATATACAAATAAATATATATAAATGTTTTTGATCATAATATAAATACATATTTAATAATATTTTTATAATTATAATTATATATGAATGAACACTTTTTAATAATGTTTTTAATAATAATAATACATATATATTAATATTATAGTAAGGATAATATGCAATTAAATATTGACAGGTTTTTTTATCATAATATAAATACATATTTTAAAATTTTTATATAAAAATAATTATATATGAATGAACACTTTTTAATGATGTTTTTGTTATTAATTATACATATATAATAATATTATAGGAAGGATAATATACAAATAAATATATATAAATGTTTTTGATCATAATATAAATACATATTTTATAATATTTTTATAATAATAATTATATATGAAGGAACACTTTTTAATAATGTTTTTGCTATTAATAATACATATATAATAATATTATAGGAAGGATTTTATACAAATAAATATATATAAATGTTTTTGATCATAATATAAATACATATTTTATAATATTTTTATAATTATAATTAATATATGAATGAACACTTTTTAGTAATGTTTTTGTAATTAATAATACAAATATAATAATATTATAGAAACGATAATATGCAAATAAATATTGACAGGTTTTTTTGATCATAATATAAATACATACTTTAAAGTTTTTTTATAATTTTAATTATATATGAATGAACACTTTTTAATAATGTTTTTGTTATGAATAATACATATATAATAATATTATAGGAAGGATAATATACAAATAAATATATATAAATGTTTTTGATCATAATATAAATACATATTTTATAATATTTTTATAATTATAATTATATATGAATGAACACTTTTTAATAATGTTTTTAATAATAATAATACATATATATTAATATTATAGTAAGGATAATATGCAATTAAATATTGACAGGTTTTTTTATCATAATATAAATACTTATTTTAAAATTTTTATATAAAAATAATTATATATGAATGAACACTTTTTAATGATGTTTTTGTAATTAATAATACATATATAATAATATTATAGGAAGGATAATATGCAAATAAATATTCACAGGTTTTTTTTATCATAATATAAATACATATTTTAAAGTTTTTTATAATAATAATTATATATGAATGAACACTTTTTAGTAATGTTTTTGTAATTAATAATACAAATATAATAATATTATAGAAACGATAATATGCAAATAAATATTGACAGGTTTTTTTGATCATTATATAAATACATAGTTTAAAGTTTTTTTATAATTATAATTATATATGAATGAACACTTTTTAATAATGTTTTTGTTATGAATAATACATATATAATAATATTATAGGAAGGATAATATACAAATAAATATATATAAATGTTTTTGATCATAATATAAATACATATTTTATAATATTCTTATAATAATAATAATATATGAATGAACACTTTTTAATAATGTTTTTGTTATTAATAATACATATAAAATAATATTATAGGAAGGATAATATACAAATAAATATATATAAATGTTTTTTATCATAATATAAATACATATTTTATAATATTTTTATAATAATAATAATATATGAATGAACACTTTTTAATAATGTTTTTGTTATTAATAATACATATATAATAATATTATAGGAAGGATAATATACAAATAAATATATATAAATGTTTTTGATCATAATATAAATACATATTTTATAATATTTTTATAATTATAATTATATATGAATGAACACTTTTTAATAATGTTTTTAATAATAATGATACATATATATTAATATTATAGTAAGGATAATATGCAATTAAATATTGACAGGTTTTTTTTATCATAATATAAATACATATTTTAAAATTTTTATATAAAAATAATTATATATGAATGAACACTTTTTAGTAATGTTTTTGTAATTAATAATACAAATATAATAATATTATAGAAACGATAATATGCAAATAAATATTGACAGGTTTTTTTGATCATAATATAAATACATAGTTTAAAGTTTTTTTATAATTATAATTATATATGAATGAAAACTTTTTAATAATGTTTTTGTTATGAATAATACATATATTATAATATTATAGGAAGGATAATATACAAATAAATATATATAAATGTTTTTGATCATAATATAAATACATATTTTATAATATTTTTATAATAATAATAATATATGAATGAACACTTTTTAATAATGTTTTTGTTATTAATAATACATACTTAATAATATTATAGGAAGGATAATATACAAATAAATATATATAAATGTTTTTGATCATAATATAAATACATATTTTATAATATTTTTATAATAATAATTATATATGAATGAACACTTTTTAATAATGTTTTTGTTATTAATAATACATATATAATAATATTATAGGAAGGATAATATACAAATAAATATATATAAATGTTTTTGATCATAATATAAATACATATTTTATAATGTTTTTATAATACTAATTATATATGAATGAACACTTTTTAATAATGTTTTTGTTATTAATAATACATATATAATAATATTATAGGAAGGATAATATACAAATAAATATATATAAATGTTTTTGATCATAATATAAATACATATTTTATAATATTTTTATAATTATAATTATATATGAATGAACACTTTTTAATAATGTTTTTAATAATAATAATACATATATATTTATATTATAGTAAGGATAATACGCAATTAAATATTGACAGGTTTTTTTAATCATAATATAAATACATATTTTATAATTTTTATATAAAAATAATTATATATGAATGAACACTTTTGAATAATGTTTTTGTTATTAATAATACATATATAATAATATTATAGGAAGGATAATATACAAATAAATATATATAAATGTTTTTGATCATAATATAAATACTTATTTTAAAATCTTTATATAAAAATAATTATATATGAATGAAAACTTTTTAATGATGTTTTTGTAATTAATAATACATATATAATAATATTATAGGAAGGATAATATGCAAATAAATATTCACAGGTTTTTTTATCATAATATAAATACATATTTTAAAGTTTTTTATAATAATAATTATATATGAATGAACACTTTTTAGTAATGTTTTTGTAATTAATAATACAAATATAATAATATTATAGAAACGATAATATGCAAATAGATATTGACAGGTTTTTGTGATCATAATATAAATACATAGTTTAAAGTTTTTTTTATAATAATAATTATATATGAATGAACACTTTTTAGTAATGTTTTTGTAATTAATAATACAAATATAATAATATTATAGAAACGATAATATGCAAATAAATATTGACAGGTTTTTTGATCATAATATAAATACATAGTTTAAAGTTTTTTTATAATTATAATTATATATGAATGAACACTTTTTAATAAGGTTTTTGTTATGAATAATACATATATAATAATATTATAGAAAGGATAATATACAAATAAATATATATAAATGTTTTTGATCATAATATAAATACATATTTTATAATATTTTTATAATAATAATAATATATGAATGAACACTTTTTAATAATGTTTTTGTTATTAATAATACATATATAATAATATTATAGGAAGGATAATATACAAATAAATATATATAAATGTTTTTGATCATAATATAAATACATATTTTATAATATTTTTATAATAATAATTATATATGAATGAACACTTTTTAATAATGTTTTTGTTATTAATAATACATATATTATAATATTATAGGAAGGATAATATACAAATAAATATATATAAATGTTTTTGATCATAATATAAATACATATTTTATAATATTTTTATAATTATAATTATATATAAATGAACACTTTTTAATAATGTTTTTGTTATTAATAATACATATATATTAATATTATAGTAAGGATAATATGCAATTAAATATTGACAGGTTTTTTTATCATAATATAAATACATATTTTAAAATTTTTATATAAAAATAATTATATATGAATGAACACTTTTTAATGATGTTTTTGTAATTAATAATACATATATAATAATATTATAGGAAGGATAATATGCAAATAAATATTCACAGGTTTTTTTTATCATAATATAAATACATATTTTAAAGTTTTTTATAATAATAATAATATATGAATGAACACTTTTTAGTAATGTTTTGGTAATTAATAATACAAATATAATAATATTATAGAAACGATAATATGCAAATAGATATTGACAGGTTTTTGTGATCATAATATAAATACATAGTTTAAAGTTTTTTTATAATAATAATTATATATGAATGAACACTTTTTAGTAATGTTTTTGTAATTAATAATACAAATATAATAATATTATAGGAAGGATAATATACAAATAAATATATATAAATGTTTTTGATCATAATATAAATACATATTTTATAATATTTTTATAATAATAATTATATATGAATGAACACTTTTGAATAATGTTTTTGTTATTAATAATACATATATAATAATATTATAGGAAGGATAATATACAAATAAATATATATAAATGTTTTTGATCATAATATAAATACATATTTTATAATATTTTTTATAATTATAATTATATATGAATGAACACTTTTTAATAATGTTTTTAATAATAATAATACATGTATATTAATATTATAGTAAGGATAATATGCAATTAAATATTGACAGGTTTTTTTTATCATAATATAAATACATATTTTAAAATTTTTATATAAAAATAATTATATATGAATGAACACTTTTTAATGATGTTTTTGTAATTAATAATACATATATAATAATATTATAGGAAGGATAATATGCAAATAAATATTCACAGGTTTTTTTTATCATAATATAAATACATATTTTAAAGTTTTTTATAATAATAATTATATATGAATGAACACTTTTTAGTAATGTTTTTGTAATTAATAATACAAATATAATAATATTATAGAAACGATAATATGCAAATAAATATTGACAGGTTTTTTGATCATAATATAAATACATAGTTTAAAGTTTTTTTATAATTATAATCATATATGAATGAACACTTTTTAATAATGTTTTTGTTATGAATAATACATATATAATAATATTATAGAAAGGATAATATACAAATAAATATATATAAATGTTTTTGATCATAATATATATACATATTTTATAATATTTTTATAATAATAATAATATATGAATGAACACTTTTTAATAATGTTTTTGTTATTAATAATACATATATAATAATATTATAGGAAGGATAATATACAAATAAATATATATAAATGTTTTTGATCATAATATAAATACATATTTTATAATATTTTTATATAAAAATAATTATATATGAATGAACAATTTTTAATCATGTTTTTAATAATAATAATACATATATATTAATATTATAGGAAGGATAATATGCAATTAAATATTGACAGGTTTTTTTTATCATAACCTAAATACATATTTTAAAGTTTTTTATAATAATAATTATATATGAATGAACACTTTTTAGTAATGTTTTTGTAATTAATAATACAAATATAATAATATTATAGAAACAATAATATGCAAATAAATATTGACAGGTTTTTTTGATCATAATATAAATACATAGTTTAAAGTTTTTTTTATAATTATAATTATATATGAATGAACACTTTTTAATAATGTTTTTGTTATGAATAATACATATATAATAATATTATAGGAAGGATAATATACAAATAAATATATTTAAATGTTTTTGATCATAATATAAATACATATTTTATAATATTTTTATAATTATAATTATATATGAATGAACACTTTTTAATAATGTTTTTAATAATAATAATACATATATATTAATATTATAGTAAGGATAATATGCAATTAAATATTGACAGGTTTTTTTTTATCATAATATAAATACATATTTTAAAATTTTTATATAAAAATAATTATATATGAATGAACACTTTTTAATGATGTTTTTGTTATTAATAATACATATATAATAATATTATAGGAAGGATAATATACAAATAAATATATATAAATGTTTTTGATCATAATATAAATACATATTTTATAATATTTTTATAATAATAATTATATATGAATGAACACTTTTGAATAATGTTTTTGTTATTAATAATACATATATAATAATATTATAGGAAGGATAATATACAAATAAATATATATAAATGTTTTTGATCATAATATAAATACATATTTTATAATATTTTTATAATTATTATTATACATGAATGAACACTTTTTAATAATGTTTTTAATAATAATAATACATATATATTAATATTATAGTAAGGATAATATGCAATTAAATATTGACAGGTTTTTTTTATCATAATATAAATACATATTTTAAAATTTTTATATAAAAATAATTATATATGAATGAACACTTTTTAATGATGTTTTTGTTATTATTAATACATATATAATAATATTATAGGAAGGATAATATACAAATAAATATATATAAATGTTTTTGATCATAATATAAATACATATTTTATAATATTTTTATAATAATAATTATATATGAATGAACACTTTTGAATAATGTTTTTGTTATTAATAATACATATATATTAATATTATAGGAAGGATAATATGCAATTAAATAGTGACAGGTTTTTTTTATCATAACATAAATACATATTTTAAAGTTTTTTATAATAATAATTATATATGAATGAACACTTTTTAGTAATGTTTTTGTAATTAATAATACAAATATAATAATATTATAGAAACAATAATATGCAAATAAATATTGACAGGTTTTTTTGATCATAATATAAATACATAGTTTAAAGTTTTTTTATAATTATAATTATATATGAATGAACACTTTTTAATAATGTTTTTGTTATGAATAATACATATATAATAATATTATAGGAAGGATAATATACAAATAAATATATATAAATGTTTTTGATCATAATATAAATACATATTTTATAATATTTTTATAATTATAATTATATATGAATGAACACTTTTTAATAATGTTTTTAATAATAATAATACATATATATTAATATTATAGTAAGGATAATATGCAATTAAATATTGACAGGTTTTTTTATCATAATATAAATACATATTTTAAAATTTTTATATAAAAATAATTATATATGAATGAACACTTTTTAATGATGTTTTTGTTATTAATAATACATATATAATAATATTATAGGAAGGATAATATACAAATAAATATATATAAATGTTTTTGATCATAATATAAATACATATTTTATAATATTTTTATAATAATAATTATATATGAATGAACACTTTTCAATAATGTTTTTGTTATTAATAATACATATATAATAATATTATAGGAAGGATAATTTACAAATAAATATATATAAATGTTTTTGATCATAATATAAATACATATTTTATAATATTTTTATAATTATTATTATACATGAATGAACACTTTTTAATAATATTTTTAAAAATAATAATACATATATATTAATATTATAGTAAGGATAATATGCAATTAAATATTGACAGGTTTTTTTTATCATAATATAAATACATATTTTAAAATTTTTATATAAAAATAATTATATATGAATGAACACTTTTTAATGATGTTTTTGTTATTAATAATACATATATAATAATATTATAGGAAGGATAATATACAAATAAATATATATAAATGTTTTTGATCATAATATAAATACATATTTTATAATATTTTTATAATAATAATTATATATGAATGAACACTTTTAAATAATGTTTTTGTTATTAATAATACATATATAATAATATTATAGGAAGGATAATATACAAATAAATATATATAAATGTTTTTGATCATAATATATATACATATTTTATAATATTTTTATAATAATAATAATATATGAATGAACACTTTTTAATAATGTTTTTGTTATTAATAATACATATATAATAATATTATAGGAAGGATAATATACAAATAAATATATATAAATGTTTTTGATCATAATATAAATACATATTTTATAATATTTTTATATAAAAATAATTATATATGAATGAACAATTTTTAATCATGTTTTTAATAATAATAATACATATATATTAATATTATAGGAAGGATAATATGCAATTAAATATTGACAGGTTTTTTTTATCATAACCTAAATACATATTTTAAAGTTTTTTATAATAATAATTATATATGAATGAACACTTTTTAGTAATGTTTTTGTAATTAATAATACAAATATAATAATATTATAGAAACAATAATATGCAAATAAATATTGACAGGTTTTTTTGATCATAATATAAATACATAGTTTAAAGTTTTTTTATAATTATAATTATATATGAATGAACACTTTTTAATAATGTTTTTGTTATGAATAATACATATATAATAATATTATAGGAAGGATAATATACAAATAAATATATTTAAATGTTTTTGATCATAATATAAAAACATATTTTATAATATTTTTATAATTATAATTATATATGAATGAACACTTTTTAATAATGTTTTTAATAATAATAATACATATATATTAATATTATAGTAAGGATAATATGCAATTAAATATTGACAGGTTTTTTTTATCATAATATAAATACATATTTTAAAATTTTTATATAAAAATAATTATATATGAATGAACACTTTTTAATGATGTTTTTGTTATTAATAATACATATATAATAATATTATAGGAAGGATAATATACAAATAAATATATATAAATGTTTTTGATCATAATATAAATACATATTTTATAATATTTTTATAATAATAATTATATATGAATGAACACTTTTGAATAATGTTTTTGTTATTAATAATACATATATAATAATATTATAGGAAGGATAATATACAAATAAATATATATAAATGTTTTTGATCATAATATAAATACATATTTTATAATATTTTTATAATTATTATTATACATGAATGAACACTTTTTAATAATGTTTTTAATAATAATAATACATATATATTAATATTATAGTAAGGATAATATGCAATTAAATATTGACAGGTTTTTTTTATCATAATATAAATACATATTTTAAAATTTTTATATAAAAATAATTATATATGAATGAACACTTTTTAATGATGTTTTTGTTATTATTAATACATATATAATAATATTATAGGAAGGATAATATACAAATAAATATATATAAATGTTTTTGATCATAATATAAATACATATTTTATAATATTTTTATAATAATAATTATATATGAATGAACACTTTTGAATAATGTTTTTGTTATTAATAATACATATATATTAATATTATAGGAAGGATAATATGCAATTAAATAGTGACAGGTTTTTTTTATCATAACATAAATACATATTTTAAAGTTTTTTATAATAATAATTATATATGAATGAACACTTTTTAGTAATGTTTTTGTAATTAATAATACAAATATAATAATATTATAGAAACAATAATATGCAAATAAATATTGACAGGTTTTTTTGATCATAATATAAATACATAGTTTAAAGTTTTTTTATAATTATAATTATATATGAATGAACACTTTTTAATAATGTTTTTGTTATGAATAATACATATATAATAATATTATAGGAAGGATAATATACAAATAAATATATATAAATGTTTTTGATCATAATATAAATACATATTTTATAATATTTTTATAATTATAATTATATATGAATGAACACTTTTTAATAATATTGTTTAATAATAATAATACATATATATTAATATTATAGTAAGGATAATATGCAATTAAATATTGACAGGTTTTTTTATCATAATATAAATACATATTTTAAAATTTTTATATAAAAATAATTATATATGAATGAACACTTTTTAATGATGTTTTTGTTATTAATAATACATATATAATAATATTATAGGAAGGATAATATACAAATAAATATATATAAATGTTTTTGATCATAATATAAATACATATTTTATAATATTTTTATAATAATAATTATATATGAATGAACACTTTTCAATAATGTTTTTGTTATTAATAATACATATATAATAATATTATAGGAAGGATAATTTACAAATAAATATATATAAATGTTTTTGATCATAATATAAATACATATTTTATAATATTTTTATAATTATTATTATACATGAATGAACACTTTTTAATAATATTTTTAAAAATAATAATACATATATATTAATATTATAGTAAGGATAATATGCAATTAAATATTGACAGGTTTTTTTTATCATAATATAAATACATATTTTAAAATTTTTATATAAAAATAATTATATATGAATGAACACTTTTTAATGATGTTTTTGTTATTAATAATACATATATAATAATATTATAGGAAGGATAATATACAAATAAATATATATAAATGTTTTTGATCATAATATAAATACATATTTTATAATATTTTTATAATAATAATTATATATGAATGAACACTTTTAAATAATGTTTTTGTTATTAATAATACATATATAATAATATTATAGGAAGGATAATATACAAATAAATATATATAAATGTTTTTGATCATAATATAAATACATATTTTATAATATTTTTATAATTATAATTATATATGAATGAACACTTTTTAATAATGTTTTTAATAATAATAATACATATATATTAATATTATAGGAAGGATAATATGCAATTAAATATTGACAGGTTTTTTTATTATAATATAAATACATATTTTAAAGTTTTTTATAATAATAATTATATATGAATGAACACTTTTTAGTAATGTTTTTGTAATAAATAATACAAATATAATAATATTATAGAAACAATAATATGCAAATAAATATTGACAGGTTTTTTTGATCATAATATAAATACATAGTTTAAAGTTTTTTTATAATTATAATTATATATGAATGAACACTTTTTAATAATGTTTTTGTTATGAATAATACATATATAATAATATTATAGGAAGGATAATATACAAATAAATATATAAAAATGTTTTTGATCATAATATAAATACATATTTTATAATATTTTTATAATTATAATTATATATGAATGAACACTTTTTAATAATGTTTTTAATAATAATAATACATATATATTTATATTATAGTAAGGATAATATGCAATTAAATATTGACAGGTTTTTTTTATCATAATATAAATACTTATTTTATAATTTTTATATAAAAATAATTATATATGAATGAACACTTTTTAATGATGTTTTTGTTATTAATAATACATATATAATAATATTATAGGAAGGATAATATACAAATAAATATATATAAATGTTTTTGATCATAATATAAATACATATTTTATAATATTTTTATAATAATAATTATATATAAATGAACACTTTTGAATAATGTTTTTGTTATTAATAATACATATATAATAATATTATAGGAAGGATAATATACAAATAAATATATATAAATGTTTTTGATCATAATATAAATACATATTTTATAATATTTTTATAATAATAAATATATATGAATGAACACTTTTTAATAATGTTTTTGTTATTAATAATACATATATAATAACATTATAGGAAGGATAATATACAAATAAATATATATAAATGTTTTTGATCATAATATAAATACATATTTTATAATATTTTTATAATTATAATTATATATGAATGAACACTTTTTAATAATGTTTTTAATAATAATAATACATATATATTAATATTATAGTAAGGATAATATGCAATTAAATATTGACAGGTTTTTTTTATCATAATATAAATACATATTTTAAAATTTTTATATAAAAATAATTATATATGAATGAACACTTTTTAATGATGTTTTTGTTATTAATAATACATATATAATAATATTATAGGAAGGATAATATACAAATAAATATATATAAATGTTTTTGATCATAATATAAATACATATTTTATAATATTTTTATAATAATAATTTTATATGAATGAACACTTTTGAATAATGTTTTTGTTATTAATAATACATATATAATAATATTATAGGAAGGATAATATACAAATAAATATATATAAATGTTTTTGATCATAATATAAATACATATTTTATAATATTTTTATAATAAAAATTATATATGAATGAACACTTTTTAATGATGTTTTTGTAATTAATAATACATATATAATAATATTATAGGAAGGATAATATGCAAATAAATATTCACAGTTTTTTTTTTATCATAATATAAATACATATTTTAAAGTTTTTTATAATAATAATTATATATGAATGAACACTTTTTAGTAATGTTTTTGTAATTAATAATACAAATATAATAATATTATAGAAACGATAATATGAAAATAAATATTGACAGGTTTTTTTGATCATAATATAAATACATAGTTTACAGTTTTTTTATAATTATAATTATATATGAATGAACACTTTTTAATAATGTTTTTGTTATTAATAATACATATATAATAATATTATAGGAAGGATAATATACAAATAAATATATATAAATGTTTTTGATCATAATATAAATACATATTTAATAATATTTTTATAATTATAATTATATATGAATGAACACTTTTTAATAATGTTTTTAATAATAATAATACATATATATTAATATTATAGTAAGGATAATATGCAATTAAATATTGACAGGTTTTTTTATCATAATATAAATACATATTTTAAAATTTTTATATAAAAATAATTATATATGAATGAACACTTTTTAATGATGTTTTTGTTATTAATTATACATATATAATAATATTATAGGAAGGATAATATACAAATAAATATATATAAATGTTTTTGATCATAATATAAATACATATTTTATAATATTTTTATAATAATAATTATATATGAAGGAACACTTTTTAATAATGTTTTTGCTATTAATAATACATATATAATAATATTATAAGAAGGATTTTATACAAATAAATATGTATAAATGTTTTTGATCATAATATAAATACATATTTTATAATATTTTTATAATTATAATTAATATATGAATGAACACTTTTTAGTAATGTTTTTGTAATTAATAATACAAATATAATAATATTATAGAAACGATAATATGCAAATAAATATTGACAGGTTTTTTTGATCATAATATAAATACATAGTTTAAAGTTTTTTTATAATTTTAATTATATATGAATGAACACTTTTTAATAATGTTTTTGTTATGAATAATACATATATATAATAATATTATAGGAAGGATAATATACAAATAAATATATATAAATGTTTTTGATCATAATATAAATACATATTTTATAATATTTTTATAATTATAATTATATATGAATGAACACTTTTTAATAATGTTTTTAATAATAATAATACATATATATTAATATTATAGTAAGGATAATATGCAATTAAATATTGACAGGTTTTTTTTATCATAATATAAATACATATTTTAAAATTTTTATATAAAAATAATTATATATGAATGAACACTTTTTAATGATGTTTTTGTTATTAATAATACATATATAATAATATTATAGGAAGGATAATATACAAATAAATATATATAAATGTTTTTGATCATAATATAAATACATATTTTATAATATTTTTATAATAATAATTATATATGAATGAACACTTTTGAATAATGTTTTTGTTATTAATAATACATATATAATAATATTATAGGAAGGATAATATACAAATAAATATATATAAATGTTTTTGATCATAATATAAATACATATTTTATAATATTTTTATAATTATTATTATACATGAATGAACACTTTTTAATAATGTTTTTAATAATAATAATACATATATATTAATATTATAGTAAGGATAATATGCAATTAAATATTGACAGGTTTTTTTATCATAATATAAATACATATTTTAAAATTTTTATATAAAAATAATTATATATGAATGAACACTTTTTAATGATGTTTTTGTTATTATTAATACATATATAATAATATTATAGGAAGGATAATATACAAATAAATATATATAAATGTTTTTGATCATAATATAAATACATATTTTATAATATTTTTATAATAATAATTATATATGAATGAACACTTTTGAATAATGTTTTTGTTATTAATAATACATATATATTAATATTATAGGAAGGATAATATGCAATTAAATAGTGACAGGTTTTTTTTATCATAACATAAATACATATTTTAAAGTTTTTTATAATAATAATTATATATGAATGAACACTTTTTAGTAATGTTTTTGTAATTAATAATACAAATATAATAATATTATAGAAACAATAATATGCAAATAAATATTGACAGGTTTTTTTGATCATAATATAAATACATAGTTTAAAGTTTTTTTATAATTATAATTATATATGAATGAACACTTTTTAATAATGTTTTTGTTATGAATAATACATATATAATAATATTATAGGAAGGATAATATACAAATAAATATATATAAATGTTTTTGATCATAATATAAATACATATTTTATAATATTTTTATAATTATAATTATATATGAATGAACACTTTTTAATAATGTTTTTAATAATAATAATACATATATATTAATATTATAGTAAGGATAATATGCAATTAAATATTGACAGGTTTTTTTATCATAATATAAATACATATTTTAAAATTTTTATATAAAAATAATTATATATGAATGAACACTTTTTAATGATGTTTTTGTTATTAATAATACATATATAATAATATTATAGGAAGGTTAATATACAAATAAATATATATAAATGTTTTTGATCATAATATAAATACATATTTTATAATATTTTTATAATAATAATTATATATGAATGAACACTTTTCAATAATGTTTTTGTTATTAATAATACATATATAATAATATTATAGGAAGGATAATTTACAAATAAATATATATAAATGTTTTTGATCATAATATAAATACATATTTTATAATATTTTTATAATTATTATTATACATGAATGAACACTTTTTAATAATATTTTTAAAAATAATAATACATATATATTAATATTATAGTAAGGATAATATGCAATTAAATATTGACAGGTTTTTTTTATCATAATATAAATACATATTTTAAAATTTTTATATAAAAATAATTATATATGAATGAACACTTTTTAATGATGTTTTTGTTATTAATAATACATATATAATAATATTATAGGAAGGATAATATACAAATAAATATATATAAATGTTTTTGATCATAATATAAATACATATTTTATAATATTTTTATAATAATAATTATATATGAATGAACACTTTTAAATAATGTTTTTGTTATTAATAATACATATATAATAATATTATAGAAAGGATAATATACAAATAAATATATATAAATGTTTTTGATCATAATATAAATACATATTTTATAATATTTTTATAATTATAATTATATATGAATGAACACTTTTTAATAATGTTTTTAATAATAATAATACATATATATTAATATTATAGGAAGGATAATATGCAATTAAATATTGACAGGTTTTTTTATTATAATATAAATACATATTTTAAAGTTTTTTATAATAATAATTATATATGAATGAACACTTTTTAGTAATGTTTTTGTAATAAATAATACAAATATAATAATATTATAGAAACAATAATATGCAAATAAATATCGACAGGTTTTTTTGATCATAATATAAATACATAGTTTAAAGTTTTTTTATAATTATAATTATATATGAATGAACACTTTTTAATAATGTTTTTGTTATGAATAATACATATATAATAATATTATAAGAAGGATAATATACAAATAAATATATAAAAATGTTTTTGATCATAATATAAATACATATTTTATAATATTTTTATAATTATAATTATATATGAATGAACACTTTTTAATAATGTTTTTAATAATAATAATACATATATATTTATATTATAGTAAGGATAATATGCAATTAAATATTGACAGGTTTTTTTTATCATAATATAAATACTTATTTTATAATTTTTATATAAAAATAATTATATATGAATGAACACTTTTTAATGATGTTTTTGTTATTAATAATACATATATAATAATATTATAGGAAGGATAATATACAAATAAATATATATAAATGTTTTTGATCATAATATAAATACATATTTTATAATATTTTTATAATAATAATTATATATGAATGAACACTTTTGAATAATGTTTTTGTTATTAATAATACATATATAATAATATTATAGGAAGGATAATATACAAATAAATATATATAAATGTTTTTGATCATAATATAAATACATATTTTATAATATTTTTATAATAATAAATATATATGAATGAACACTTTTTAATAATGTTTTTGTTATTAATAATACATATATAATAATATTATAGGAAGGATAATATGCAAATAAATATTCACAGGTTTTTTTCATCATAATATAAATACATATTTTAAAATTTTTATATAAAAATAATTATATATGAATGAACACTTTTTAATGATGTTTTTGTAATTAATAATACATATATAATAATATTATAGGAAGGATAATATGCAAATAAATATTCACAGGTTTTTTTCATCATAATATAAATACATATTTTAAAGTTTTTTATAATAATAATTATATATGAATGAACACTTTTTAGTAATGTTTTTGTAATTAATAATACAAATATAATAATATTATAGAAACGATAATATGAAAATAAATATTGACAGGTTTTTTTGATCATAATATAAATACATAGTTTAAAGTTTTTTTATAATTATAATTATATATGAATGAACACTTTTTAATAATGTTTTTGTTATGAATAATACATATATAATAATATTATAGGAAGGATAATATACAAATAAATATATATAAATGTTTTTGATCATAATATAAATACATATTTTATAATATTTTTATAATAATAATTATATATGAATGAACACTTTTGAATAATGTTTTTGTTATTAATAATACATATATAATAATATTATAGGAAGGATAATATACAAATAAATATATATAAATGTTTTTGATCATAATATAAATACATATTTTATAATATTTTTATAATAATAAATATATATGAATGAACACTTTTTAATAATGTTTTTGTTATTAATAATACATATATAATAATATTATAGGAAGGATAATATACAAATAAATATATATAAATGTTTTTGATCATAATATAAATACATATTTTATAATATTTTTATAATTATAATTATATATGAATGAACACTTTTTAATAATGTTTTTAATAATAATAATACATATATATTAATATTATAGTAAGGATAATATGCAATTAAATATTGACAGGTTTTTTTTATCATAATATAAATACATATTTAAAAGTTTTTTATAATAATAATAATATATGAATGAACACTTTTTAGTAATGTTTTTGTAATTAATAATCCAAATAAAATAATATTATAGAAACGATAATATGCAAATAAATATTGACTGGTTTTTTTGATCATAATATAAATACATAGTTTAAAGTTTTTTTATACTAATAATTATATATGAATGAACACTTTTTAGTAATGTTTTTGTAATTAATAATACAAATATAATAATATTATAGAAACGATAATATGCAAATATATATTGACAGGTTTTTTTGATCATAATATAAATACATAGTTTAAAGTTTTTTTATAATTATAATTATATATGAATGAACACTTTTTAATAATGTTTTTGTTATGAATAATACATATATAATAATATTATAGGAAGGATAATATACAAATAAATATATATAAATGTTTTTGATCATAATATAAATACATATTTTATAATATTTTTATAATAATAATTATATATGAATGAACACTTTTTAATAATGTTTTTGTTATGAATAATACATATATAATAATATTATAGGAAGAATAATATACAAATAAATATATATAAATGTTTTTGATCATAATATAAATACATATTTTATAATATTTTTATAATAATAATTATATATGAATGAACACTTTTTAATAATGTTTTTGTTATTAATAATACATATATAATAATATTATAGGAAGGATAATATACAAATAAATATATATAAATGTTTTTGATCATAATATAAATACATATTTTATAATATTTTTATAATAATAATTATATATGAATGAACACTTTTCAATAATGTTTTTGTTATTAATAATACATATATAATAATATTATAGGAAGGATAATTTACAAATAAATATATATAAATGTTTTTGATCATAATATAAATACATATTTTATAATATTTTTATAATTATTATTATACATGAATGAACACTTTTTAATAATATTTTTAAAAATAATAATACATATATATTAATATTATAGTAAGGATAATATGCAATTAAATATTGACAGGTTTTTTTTATCATAATATAAATACATATTTTAAAATTTTTATATAAAAATAATTATATATGAATGAACACTTTTTAATGATGTTTTTGTTATTAATAATACATACATAATAATATTATAGGAAGGATAATATACAAATAAATATATATAAATGTTTTTGATCATAATATAAATACATATTTTATAATATTTTTATAATAATAATTATATATGAATGAACACTTTTAAATAATGTATTTGTTATTAATAATACATATATAATAATATTATAGGAAGGATAATATACAAATAAATATATATAAATGTTTTTGATCATAATATAAATACATATTTTATAATATTTTTATAATTATAATTATATATGAATGAACACTTTTTAATAATGTTTTTAATAATAATAATACATATATATTAATATTATAGGAAGGATAATATGCAATTAAATATTGACAGGTTTTTTTATTATAATATAAATACATATTTTAAAGTTTTTTATAATAATAATTATATATGAATGAACACTTTTTAGTAATGTTTTTGTAATAAATAATACAAATATAATAATATTATAGAAACAATAATATGCAAATAAATATTGACAGGTTTTTTTGATCATAATATAAATACATAGTTTAAAGTTTTTTTATAATTATAATTATATATGAATGAACACTTTTTAATAATGTTTTTGTTATGAATAATACATATATAATAATATTATAGGAAGGATAATATACAAATAAATATATAAAAATGTTTTTGATCATAATATAAATACATATTTTATAATATTTTTATAATTATAATTATATATGAATGAACACTTTTTAATAATGTTTTTAATAATAATAATACATATATATTTATATTATAGTAAGGATAATATGCAATTAAATATTGACAGGTTTTTTTTATCATAATATAAATACTTATTTTATAATTTTTATATAAAAATAATTATATATGAATGAACACTTTTTAATGATGTTTTTGTTATTAATAATACATATATAATAATATTATAGGAAGGATAATATACAAATAAATATATATAAATGTTTTTGATCATAATATAAATACATATTTTATAATATTTTTATAATAATAATTATATATGAATGAACACTTTTGAATAATGTTTTTGTTATTAATAATACATATATAATAATATTATAGGAAGGATAATATACAAATAAATATATATAAATGTTTTTGATCATAATATAAATACATATTTTATAATATTTTTATAATAATAAATATATATGAATGAACACTTTTTAATAATGTTTTTGTTATTAATAATACATATATAATAATATTATAGGAAGGATAATATACAAATAAATATATATAAATGTTTTTGATCATAATATAAATACATATTTTATAATATTTTTATAATTATAATTATATATGAATGAACACTTTTTAATAATGTTTTTAATAATAATAATACATATATATTAATATTATAGTAAGGATAATATGCAATTAAATATTGACAGGTTTTTTTTATCATAATATAAATACATATTTTAAAATTTTTATATAAAAATAATTATATATGAAT
The DNA here is from genome assembly GCF_028750875.1 of Macrosteles quadrilineatus. Taxonomy (NCBI): domain Eukaryota; kingdom Metazoa; phylum Arthropoda; class Insecta; order Hemiptera; family Cicadellidae; genus Macrosteles; species Macrosteles quadrilineatus. The sequence goes on along the minus strand of NW_026542659.1, from coordinate 550,502 downwards.
GAACACTTTTTAATGATGTTTTTGTAATTAATAATACATATATAATAATATTATAGGAAGGATAATATGCAAATAAATATTCACAGGTTTTTTTCATCATAATATAAATACATATTTTAAAGTTTTTTATAATAATAATTATATATGAATGAACACTTTTTAGTAATGTTTTTGTAATTAATAATACAAATATAATAATATTATAGAAACGATAATATGAAAATAAATATTGACAGGTTTTTTTGATCATAATATAAATACATAGTTTAAAGTTTTTTTATAATTATAATTATATATGAATGAACACTTTTTAATAATGTTTTTGTTATGAATAATACATATATAATAATATTATAGGAAGGATAATATACAAATAAATATATATAAATGTTTTTGATCATAATATAAATACATATTTTATAATATTTTTATAATAATAATTATATATGAATGAACACTTTTGAATAATGTTTTTGTTATTAATAATACATATATAATAATATTATAGGAAGGATAATATACAAATAAATATATATAAATGTTTTTGATCATAATATAAATACATATTTTATAATATTTTTATAATAATAAATATATATGAATGAACACTTTTTAATAATGTTTTTGTTATTAATAATACATATATAATAATATTATAGGAAGGATAATATACAAATAAATATATATAAATGTTTTTGATCATAATATAAATACATATTTTATAATATTTTTATAATTATAATTATATATGAATGAACACTTTTTAATAATGTTTTTAATAATAATAATACATATATATTAATATTATAGTAAGGATAATATGCAATTAAATATTGACAGGTTTTTTTTATCATAATATAAATACATATTTAAAAGTTTTTTATAATAATAATAATATATGAATGAACACTTTTTAGTAATGTTTTTGTAATTAATAATCCAAATAAAATAATATTATAGAAACGATAATATGCAAATAAATATTGACTGGTTTTTTTGATCATAATATAAATACATAGTTTAAAGTTTTTTTATACTAATAATTATATATGAATGAACACTTTTTAGTAATGTTTTTGTAATTAATAATACAAATATAATAATATTATAGAAACGATAATATGCAAATATATATTGACAGGTTTTTTTGATCATAATATAAATACATAGTTTAAAGTTTTTTTATAATTATAATTATATATGAATGAACACTTTTTAATAATGTTTTTGTTATGAATAATACATATATAATAATATTATAGGAAGGATAATATACAAATAAATATATATAAATGTTTTTGATCATAATATAAATACATATTTTATAATATTTTTATAATAATAATTATATATGAATGAATACTTTTTAATAATGTTTTTGTTATGAATAATACATATATAATAATATTATAGGAAGAATAATATACAAATAAATATATATAAATGTTTTTGATCATAATATAAATACATATTTTATAATATTTTTATAATAATAATTATATATGAATGAACACTTTTTAATAATGTTTTTGTTATTAATAATACATATATAATAATATTATAGGAAGGATAATATACAAATAAATATATATAAATGTTTTTGATCATAATATAAATACATATTTTATAATATTTTTATAATTATAATTATATATGAATGAACACTTTTTAATAATGTTTTTAATAATAATAATACATATATATTAATATTATAGTAAGGATAATATGCAATTAAATATTGACAGGTTTTTTTTATCATAATATAAATACATATTTTAAAATTTTTATATAAAAATAATTATATATGAATGAACACTTTTTAATGATGTTTTTGTTATTAATAATACATATATAATAATATTATAGGAAGGATAATATACAAATAAATATATATAAATGTTTTTGATCATAATATAAATACATATTTTATAATATTTTTATAATAATAATTTTATATGAATGAACACTTTTGAATAATGTTTTTGTTATTAATAATACATATATAATAATATTATAGGAAGGATAATATACAAATAAATATATATAAATGTTTTTGATCATAATATAAATACATATTTTATAATATTTTTATAATAAAAATTATATATGAATGAACACTTTTTAATGATGTTTTTGTAATTAATAATACATATATAATAATATTATAGGAAGGATAATATGCAAATAAATATTCACAGTTTTTTTTTATCATAATATAAATACATATTTTAAAGTTTTTTATAATAATAATTATATATGAATGAACACTTTTTAGTAATGTTTTTGTAATTAATAATACAAATATAATAATATTATAGAAACGATAATATGAAAATAAATATTGACAGGTTTTTTTGATCATAATATAAATACATAGTTTACAGTTTTTTTATAATTATAATTATATATGAATGAACACTTTTTAATAATGTTTTTGTTATTAATAATACATATATAATAATATTATAGGAAGGATAATATACAAATAAATATATATAAATGTTTTTGATCATAATATAAATACATATTTAATAATATTTTTATAATTATAATTATATATGAATGAACACTTTTTAATAATGTTTTTAATAATAATAATACATATATATTAATATTATAGTAAGGATAATATGCAATTAAATATTGACAGGTTTTTGTATCATAATATAAATACATATTTTAAAATTTTTATATAAAAATAATTATATATGAATGAACACTTTTTAATGATGTTTTTGTTATTAATTATACATATATAATAATATTATAGGAAGGATAATATACAAATAAATATATATAAATGTTTTTGATCATAATATAAATACATATTTTATAATATTTTTATAATAATAATTATATATGAAGGAACACTTTTTAATAATGTTTTTGCTATTAATAATACATATATAATAATATTATAGGAAGGATTTTATACAAATAAATATGTATAAATGTTTTTGATCATAATATAACTACATATTTTATAATATTTTTATAATTATAATTAATATATGAATGAACACTTTTTAGTAATGTTTTTGTAATTAATAATACAAATATAATAATATTATAGAAACGATAATATGCAAATAAATATTGACAGGTTTTTTTGATCATAATATAAATACATAGTTTAAAGTTTTTTTATAATTTTAATTATATATGAATGAACACTTTTTAATAATGTTTTTGTTATGAATAATACATATATAATAATATTATAGGAAGGATAATATACAAATAAATATATATAAATGTTTTTGATCATAATATAAATACATATTTTATAATATTTTTATAATTATAATTATATATGAATGAACACTTTTTAATAATGTTTTTAATAATAATAATACATATATATTAATATTATAGTAAGGATAGTATGCAATTAAATATTGACAGGTTTTTTTAATCATAATATAAATACATATTTTATAATTTTTATATAAAAATAATTATATATGAATGAACACTTTTGAATAATGTTTTTGTTATTAATAATACATATATAATAATATTATAGGAAGGATAATATACAAATAAATATATATAAATGTTTTTGATCATAATATAAATACATATTTTATAATATTTTTATAATAATAATTATATATGAATGAACACTTTTTAATAATGTTTTTGTTATTAATAATACATATATAATAATATTATAGGAAGGATAATATGCAAATAAATATTCACAGGTTTTTTTATCATAATATAAATACATATTTTAAAGTTTTTTATAATAATAATAATATATGAATGAACACTTTTTAGTAATGTTTTTGTAATTAATAATCCAAATAAAATAATATTATAGAAACGATAATATGCAAATAAATATTGACTGGTTTTTTTGATCATAATATAAATACATAGTTTAAAGTTTTTTTATACTAATAATTATATATGAATGAACACTTTTTAGTAATGTTTTTGTAATTAATAATACAAATATAATAATATTATAGAAACGATAATATGCAAATATATATTGACAGGTTTTTTTGATCATAATATAAATACATAGTTTAAAGTTTTTTTATAATTATAATTATATATGAATGAACACTTTTTAATAATGTTTTTGTTATGAATAATACATATATAATAATATTATATGAAGGATAATATACAAATAAATATATATAAATGTTTTTGATCATAATATAAATACATATTTTATAATATTTTTATAATAATAATTATATATGAATGAACACTTTTTAATAATGTTTTTGTTATGAATAATACATATATAATAATATTATAGGAAGGATAATATACAAATAAATATATATAAATGTTTTTGATCATAATATAAATACATATTTTATAATATTTTTATAATAATAATTATATATGAATGAACACTTTTTAATAATGTTTTTGTTATTAATAATACATATATAATAATATTATAGGAAGGATAATATACAAATAAATATATATAAATGTTTTTGATCATAATATAAATACATATTTAATAATATTTTTATAATTATAATTATATATGAATGAACACTTTTTAATAATGTTTTTAATAATAATAATACATATATATTAATATTATAGTAAGGATAATATGCAATTAAATATTGACAGGTTTTTTTATCATAATATAAATACATATTTTAAAATTTTTATATAAAAATAATTATATATGAATGAACACTTTTTAATGATGTTTTTGTTATTAATTATACATATATAATAATATTATAGGAAGGATAATATACAAATAAATATATATAAATGTTTTTGATCATAATATAAATACATATTTTATAATATTTTTATAATAATAATTATATATGAAGGAACACTTTTTAATAATGTTTTTGCTATTAATAATACATATATAATAATATTATAGGAAGGATTTTATACAAATAAATATATATAAATGTTTTTGATCATAATATAAATACATATTTTATAATATTTTTATAATTATAATTAATATATGAATGAACACTTTTTAGTAATGTTTTTGTAATTAATAATACAAATATAATAATATTATAGAAACGATAATATGCAAATAAATATTGACAGGTTTTTTTGATCATAATATAAATACATACTTTAAAGTTTTTTTATAATTTTAATTATATATGAATGAACACTTTTTAATAATGTTTTTGTTATGAATAATACATATATAATAATATTATAGGAAGGATAATATACAAATAAATATATATAAATGTTTTTGATCATAATATAAATACATTTTTTATAATATTTTTATAATTATAATTATATATGAATGAACACTTTTTAATAATGTTTTTAATAATAATAATACATATATATTAATATTATAGTAAGGATAATATGCAATTAAATATTGACAGGTTTTTTTATCATAATATAAATACTTATTTTAAAATTTTTATATAAAAATAATTATATATGAATGAACACTTTTTAATGATGTTTTTGTAATTAATAATACATATATAATAATATTATAGGAAGGATAATATGCAAATAAATATTCACAGGTTTTTTTTATCATAATATAAATACATATTTTAAAGTTTTTTATAATAATAATTATACATGAATGAACACTTTTTAGTAATGTTTTTGTAATTAATAATACAAATATAATAATATTATAGAAACGATAATATGCAAATAAATATTGACAGGTTTTTTTGATCATAATATAAATACATAGTTTAAAGTTTTTTTATAATTATAATTATATATGAATGAACACTTTTTAATAATGTTTTTGTTATGAATAATACATATATAATAATATTATAGGAAGGATAATATACAAATAAATATATATAAATGTTTTTGATCATAATATAAATACATATTTTATAATATTCTTATAATAATAATAATATATGAATGAACACTTTTTAATAATGTTTTTGTTATTAATAATACATATATAATAATATTATAGGAAGGATAATATACAAATAAATATATATAAATGTTTTTTATCATAATATAAATACATATTTTATAATATTTTTATAATAATAATAATATATGAATGAACACTTTTTAATAATGTTTTTGTTATTAATAATACATATATAATAATATTATAGGAAGGATAATATACAAATAAATATATATAAATGTTTTTGATCATAATATAAATACATATTTTATAATATTTTTATAATTATAATTATATATGAATGAACACTTTTTAATAATGTTTTTAATAATAATGATACATATATATTAATATTATAGTAAGGATAATATGCAATTAAATATTGACAGGTTTTTTTTATCATAATATAAATACATATTTTAAAATTTTTATATAAAAATAATTATATATGAATGAACACTTTTTAGTAATGTTTTTGTAATTAATAATACAAATATAATAATATTATAGAAACGATAATATGCAAATAAATATTGACAGGTTTTTTTGATCATAATATAAATACATAGTTTAAAGTTTTTTTATAATTATAATTATATATGAATGAAAACTTTTTAATAATGTTTTTGTTATGAATAATACATATATTATAATATTATAGGAAGGATAATATACAAATAAATATATATAAATGTTTTTGATCATAATATAAATACATATTTTATAATATTTTTATAATAATAATAATATATGAATGAACACTTTTTAATAATGTTTTTGTTATTAATAATACATACTTAATAATATTATAGGAAGGATAATATACAAATAAATATATATAAATGTTTTTGATCATAATATAAATACATATTTTATAATATTTTTATAATAATAATTATATATGAATGAACACTTTTTAATAATGTTTTTGTTATTAATAATACATATATAATAATATTATAGGAAGGATAATATACAAATAAATATATATAAATGTTTTTGATCATAATATAAATACATATTTTATAATGTTTTTATAATACTAATTATATATGAATGAACACTTTTTAATAATGTTTTTGTTATTAATAATACATATATAATAATATTATAGGAAGGATAATATACAAATAAATATATATAAATGTTTTTGATCATAATATAAATACATATTTTATAATATTTTTATAATTATAATTATATATGAATGAACACTTTTTAATAATGTTTTTAATAATAATAATACATATATATTAATATTATAGTAAGGATAATACGCAATTAAATATTGACAGGTTTTTTTATCATAATATAAATACTTATTTTAAAATCTTTATATAAAAATAATTATATATGAATGAAAACTTTTTAATGATGTTTTTGTAATTAATAATACATATATAATAATATTATAGGAAGGATAATATGCAAATAAATATTCACAGGTTTTTTTATCATAATATAAATACATATTTTAAAGTTTTTTATAATAATAATTATATATGAATGAACACTTTTTAGTAATGTTTTTGTAATTAATAATACAAATATAATAATATTATAGAAACGATAATATGCAAATAGATATTGACAGGTTTTTGTGATCATAATATAAATACATAGTTTAAAGTTTTTTTTATAATAATAATTATATATGAATGAACACTTTTTAGTAATGTTTTTGTAATTAATAATACAAATATAATAATATTATAGAAACGATAATATGCAAATAAATATTGACAGGTTTTTTGATCATAATATAAATACATAGTTTAAAGTTTTTTTATAATTATAATTATATATGAATGAACACTTTTTAATAAGGTTTTTGTTATGAATAATACATATATAATAATATTATAGAAAGGATAATATACAAATAAATATATATAAATGTTTTTGATCATAATATAAATACATATTTTATAATATTTTTATAATAATAATAATATATGAATGAACACTTTTTAATAATGTTTTTGTTATTAATAATACATATATAATAATATTATAGGAAGGATAATATACAAATAAATATATATAAATGTTGTTGATCATAATATAAATACATATTTTATAATATTTTTATAATAATAATTATATATGAATGAACACTTTTTAATAATGTTTTTGTTATTAATAATACATATATTATAATATTATAGGAAGGATAATATACAAATAAATATATATAAATGTTTTTGATCATAATATAAATACATATTTTATAATATTTTTATAATTATAATTATATATAAATGAACACTTTTTAATAATGTTTTTGTTATTAATAATACATATATATTAATATTATAGTAAGGATAATATGCAATTTAATATTGACAGGTTTTTTTATCATAATATAAATACATATTTTAAAATTTTTATATAAAAATAATTATATATGAATGAACACTTTTTAATGATGTTTTTGTAATTAATAATACATATATAATAATATTATAGGAAGGATAATATGCAAATAAATATTCACAGGTTTTTTTTATCATAATATAAATACATATTTTAAAGTTTTTTATAATAATAATAATATATGAATGAACACTTTTTAGTAATGTTTTGGTAATTAATAATACAAATATAATAATATTATAGAAACGATAATATGCAAATAGATATTGTCAGGTTTTTGTGATCATAATATAAATACATAGTTTAAAGTTTTTTTATAATAATAATTATATATGAATGAACACTTTTTAGTAATGTTTTTGTAATTAATAATACAAATATAATAATATTATAGGAAGGATAATATACAAATAAATATATATAAATGTTTTTGATCATAATATAAATACATATTTTATAATATTTTTATAATAATAATTATATATGAATGAACACTTTTTAATAATGTTTTTGTTATTAATAATACATATATAATAATATTATAGGAAGGATAATATACAAATAAATATATATAAATGTTTTTGATCATAATATAAATACATATTTTATAATATTTTTTATAATTATAATTATATATGAATGAACACTTTTTAATAATGTTTTTAATAATAATAATACATGTATATTAATATTATAGTAAGGATAATATGCAATTAAATATTGACAGGTTTTTTTTATCATAATATAAATACATATTTTAAAATTTTTATATAAAAATAATTATATATGAATGAACACTTTTTAATGATGTTTTTGTAATTAATAATACATATATAATAATATTATAGGAAGGATAATATGCAAATAAATATTCACAGGTTTTTTTTATCATAATATAAATACATATTTTAAAGTTTTTTATAATAATAATTATATATGAATGAACACTTTTTAGTAATGTTTTTGTAATTAATAATACAAATATAATAATATTATAGAAACGATAATATGCAAATAAATATTGACAGGTTTTTTGATCATAATATAAATACATAGTTTAAAGTTTTTTTATAATTATAATCATATATGAATGAACACTTTTTAATAATGTTTTTGTTATGAATAATACATATATAATAATATTATAGAAAGGATAATATACAAATAAATATATATAAATGTTTTTGATCATAATATATATACATATTTTATAATATTTTTATAATAATAATAATATATGAATGAACACTTTTTAATAATGTTTTTGTTATTAATAATACATATATAATAATATTATAGGAAGGATAATATACAAATAAATATATATAAATGTTTTTGATCATAATATAAATACATATTTTATAATATTTTTATATAAAAATAATTATATATGAATGAACAATTTTTAATCATGTTTTTAATAATAATAATACATATATATTAATATTATAGGAAGGATAATATGCAATTAAATATTGACAGCTTTTTTTTATCATAACCTAAATACATATTTTAAAGTTTTTTATAATAATAATTATATATGAATGAACACTTTTTAGTAATGTTTTTGTAATTAATAATACAAATATAATAATATTATAGAAACAATAATATGCAAATAAATATTGACAGGTTTTTTTGATCATAATATAAATACATAGTTTAAAGTTTTTTTATAATTATAATTATATATGAATGAACACTTTTTAATAATGTTTTTGTTATGAATAATACATATATAATAATATTATAGGAAGGATAATATACAAATAAATATATTTAAATGTTTTTGATCATAATATAAATACATATTTTATAATATTTTTATAATTATAATTATATATGAATGAACACTTTTTAATAATGTTTTTAATAATAATAATACATATATATTAATATTATAGTAAGGATAATATGCAATTAAATATTGACAGGTTTTTTTTATCATAATATAAATACATATTTTAAAATTTTTATATAAAAATAATTATATATGAATGAACACTTTTTAATGATGTTTTTGTTATTAATAATACATATATAATAATATTATAGGAAGGATAATATACAAATAAATATATATAAATGTTTTTGATCATAATATAAATACATATTTTATAATATTTTTATAATAATAATTATATATGAATGAACACTTTTGAATAATGTTTTTGTTATTAATAATACATATATAATAATATTATAGGAAGGATAATATACAAATAAATATATATAAATGTTTTTGATCATAATATAAATACATATTTTATAATATTTTTATAATTATTATTATACATGAATGAACACTTTTTAATAATGTTTTTAATAATAATAATACATATATATTAATATTATAGTAAGGATAATATGCAATTAAATATTGACAGGTTTTTTTTATCATAATATAAATACATATTTTAAAATTTTTATATAAAAATAATTATATATGAATGAACACTTTTTAATGATGTTTTTGTTATTATTAATACATATATAATAATATTATAGGAAGGATAATATACAAATAAATATATATAAATGTTTTTGATCATAATATAAATACATATTTTATAATATTTTTATAATAATAATTATATATGAATGAACACTTTTGAATAATGTTTTTGTTATTAATAATACATATATATTAATATTATAGGAAGGATAATATGCAATTAAATAGTGACAGGTTTTTTTTATCATAACATAAATACATATTTTAAAGTTTTTTATAATAATAATTATATATGAATGAACACTTTTTAGTAATGTTTTTGTAATTAATAATACAAATATAATAATATTATAGAAACAATAATATGCAAATAAATATTGACAGGTTTTTTTGATCATAATATAAATACATAGTTTAAAGTTTTTTTATAATTATAATTATATATGAATGAACACTTTTTAATAATGTTTTTGTTATGAATAATACATATATAATAATATTATAGGAAGGATAATATACAAATAAATATATATAAATGTTTTTGATCATAATATAAATACATATTTTATAATATTTTTATAATTATAATTATATATGAATGAACACTTTTTAATAATGTTTTTAATAATAATAATACATATATATTAATATTATAGTAAGGATAATATGCAATTAAATATTGACAGGTTTTTTTATCATAATATAAATACATATTTTAAAATTTTTATATAAAAATAATTATATATGAATGAACACTTTTTAATGATGTTTTTGTTATTAATAATACATATATAATAATATTATAGGAAGGATAATATACAAATAAATATATATAAATGTTTTTGATCATAATATAAATACATATTTTATAATATTTTTATAATAATAATTATATATGAATGAACACTTTTAAATAATGTTTTTGTTATTAATAATACATATATAATAATATTATAGGAAGGATAATATACAAATAAATATATATAAATGTTTTTGATCATAATATATATACATATTTTATAATATTTTTATAATAATAATAATATATGAATGAACACTTTTTAATAATGTTTTTGTTATTAATAATACATATATAATAATATTATAGGAAGGATAATATACAAATAAATATATATAAATGTTTTTGATCATAATATAAATACATATTTTATAATATTTTTATATAAAAATAATTATATATGAATGAACAATTTTTAATCATGTTTTTAATAATAATAATACATATATATTAATATTATAGGAAGGATAATATGCAATTAAATATTGACAGGTTTTTTTTATCATAACCTAAATACATATTTTAAAGTTTTTTATAATAATAATTATATATGAATGAACACTTTTTAGTAATGTTTTTGTAATTAATAATACAAATATAATAATATTATAGAAACAATAATATGCAAATAAATATTGACAGGTTTTTTTGATCATAATATAAATACATAGTTTAAAGTTTTTTTATAATTATAATTATATATGAATGAACACTTTTTAATAATGTTTTTGTTATGAATAATACATATATAATAATATTATAGGAAGGATAATATACAAATAAATATATTTAAATGTTTTTGATCATAATATAAATACATATTTTATAATATTTTTATAAAAATAATTATATATGAATGAACACTTTTTAATGATGTTTTTGTTATTAATAATACATATATAATAATATTATAGGAAGGATAATATACAAATAAATATATATAAATGTTTTTGATCATAATATAAATACATATTTTATAATATTTTTATAATAATAATTATATATGAATGAACACTTTTGAATAATGTTTTTGTTATTAATAATACATATATAATAATATTATAGGAAGGATAATATACAAATAAATATATATAAATGTTTTTGATCATAATATAAATATATATTTTATAATATTTTTATAATTATTATTATACATGAATGAACACTTTTTAATAATGTTTTTAATAATAATAATACATATATATTAATATTATAGTAAGGATAATATGCAATTAAATATTGACAGGTTTTTTTTATCATAATATAAATACATATTTTAAAATTTTTATATAAAAATAATTATATATGAATGAACACTTTTTAATGATGTTTTTGTTATTATTAATACATATATAATAATATTATAGGAAGGATAATATACAAATAAATATATATAAATGTTTTTGATCATAATATAAATACATATTTTATAATATTTTTATAATAATAATTATATATGAATGAACACTTTTGAATAATGTTTTTGTTATTAATAATACATATATATTAATATTATAGGAAGGATAATATGCAATTAAATAGTGACAGGTTTTTTTTATCATAACATAAATACATATTTTAAAGTTTTTTATAATAATAATTATATATGAATGAACACTTTTTAGTAATGTTTTTGTAATTAATAATACAAATATAATAATATTATAGAAACAATAATATGCAAATAAATATTGACAGGTTTTTTTGATCATAATATAAATACATAGTTTAAAGTTTTTTTATAATTATAATTATATATGAATGAACACTTTTTAATAATGTTTTTGTTATGAATAATACATATATAATAATATTATAGGAAGGATAATATACAAATAAATATATATAAATGTTTTTGATCATGATATAAATACATATTTTATAATATTTTTATAATTATAATTATATATGAATGAACACTTTTTAATAATGTTTTTAATAATAATAATACATATATATTAATATTATAGTAAGGATAATATGCAATTAAATATTGACAGGTTTTTTTATCATAATATAAATACATATTTTAAAATTTTTATATAAAAATAATTATATATGAATGAACACTTTTTAATGATGTTTTTGTTATTAATAATACATATATAATAATATTATAGGAAGGATAATATACAAATAAATATATATAAATGTTTTTGATCATAATATAAATACATATTTTATAATATTTTTATAATAATAATTATATATGAATGAACACTTTTCAATAATGTTTTTGTTATTAATAATACATATATAATAATATTATAGGAAGGAAAATTTACAAATAAATATATATAAATGTTTTTGATCATAATATAAATACATATTTTATAATATTTTTATAATTATTATTATACATGAATGAACACTTTTTAATAATATTTTTAAAAATAATAATACATATATATTAATATTATAGTAAGGATAATATGCAATTAAATATTGACAGGTTTTTTTTATCATAATATAAATACATATTTTAAAATTTTTATATAAAAATAATTATATATGAATGAACACTTTTTAATGATGTTTTTGTTATTAATAATACATATATAATAATATTATAGGAAGGATAATATACAAATAAATATATATAAATGTTTTTGATCATAATATAAATACATATTTTATAATATTTTTATAATAATAATTATATATGAATGAACACTTTTAAATAATGTTTTTGTTATTAATAATACATATATAATAATATTATAGGAAGGATAATATACAAATAAATATATATAAATGTTTTTGATCATAATATATATACATATTTTATAATATTTTTATAATAATAATAATATATGAATGAACACTTTTTAATAATGTTTTTGTTATTAATAATACATATATAATAATATTATAGGAAGGATAATATACAAATAAATATATATAAATGTTTTTGATCATAATATAAATACATATTTTATAATATTTTTATATAAAAATAATTATATATGAATGAACAATTTTTAATCATGTTTTTAATAATAATAATACATATATATTAATATTATAGGAAGGATAATATGCAATTAAATATTGACAGGTTTTTTTTATCATAACCTAAATACATATTTTAAAGTTTTTTATAATAATAATTATATATGAATGAACACTTTTTAGTAATGTTTTTGTAATTAATAATACAAATATAATAATATTATAGAAACAATAATATGCAAATAAATATTGACAGGTTTTTTTGATCATAATATAAATACATAGTTTAAAGTTTTTTTATAATTATAATTATATATGAATGAACACTTTTTAATAATGTTTTTGTTATGAATAATACATATATAATAATATTATAGGAAGGATAATATACAAATAAATATATTTAAATGTTTTTGATCATAATATAAATACATATTTTATAATATTTTTATAATTATAATTATATATGAATGAACACTTTTTAATAATGTTTTTAATAATAATAATACATATATATTAATATTATAGTAAGGATAATATGCAATTAAATATTGACAGGTTTTTTTTATCATAATATAAATACATATTTTAAAATTTTTATATAAAAATAATTATATATGAATGAACACTTTTTAATGATGTTTTTGTTATTAATAATACATATATAATAATATTATAGGAAGGATAATATACAAATAAATATATATAAATGTTTTTGATCATAATATAAATACATATTTTATAATATTTTTATAATAATAATTATATATGAATGAACACTTTTGAATAATGTTTTTGTTATTAATAATACATATATAATAATATTATAGGAAGGATAATATACAAATAAATATATATAAATGTTTTTGATCATAATATAAATACATATTTTATAATATTTTTATAATTATTATTATACATGAATGAACACTTTTTAATAATGTTTTTAATAATAATAATACATATATATTAATATTATAGTAAGGATAATATGCAATTAAATATTGACAGGTTTTTTTTATCATAATATAAATACATATTTTAAAATTTTTATATAAAAATAATTATATATAAATGAACACTTTTTAATGATGTTTTTGTTATTATTAATACATATATAATAATATTATAGGAAGGATAATATACAAATAAATATATATAAATGTTTTTGATCATAATATAAATACATAATTTATAATATGTTTATAATAATAATTATATATGAATGAACACTTTTGAATAATGTTTTTGTTATTAATAATACATATATATTAATATTATAGGAAGGATAATATGCAATTAAATAGTGACAGGTTTTTTTTATCATAACATAAATACATATTTTAAAGTTTTTTATAATAATAATTATATATGAATGAACACTTTTTAGTAATGTTTTTGTAATTAATAATACAAATATAATAATATTATAGAAACAATAATATGCAAATAAATATTGACAGGTTTTTTTGATCATAATATAAATACATAGTTTAAAGTTTTTTTATAATTATAATTATATATGAATGAACACTTTTTAATAATGTTTTTGTTATGAATAATACATATATAATAATATTATAGGAAGGATAATATACAAATAAATATATATAAATGTTTTTGATCATAATATAAATACATATTTTATAATATTTTTATAATTATAATTATATATGAATGAACACTTTTTAATAATGTTTTTAATAATAATAATACATATATATTAATATTATAGTAAGGATAATATGCAATTAAATATTGACAGGTTTTTTTATCATAATATAAATACATATTTTAAAATTTTTATATAAAAATAATTATATATGAATGAACACTTTTTAATGATGTTTTTGTTATTAATAATACATATATAATAATATTATAGGAAGGATAATATACAAATAAATATATATAAATGTTTTTGATCATAATATAAATACATATTTTATAATATTTTTATAATAATAATTATATATGAATGAACACTTTTCAATAATGTTTTTGTTATTAATAATACATATATAATAATATTATAGGAAGGATAATTTACAAATAAATATATATAAATGTTTTTGATCATAATATAAATACATATTTTATAATATTTTTATAATTATTATTATACATGAATGAACACTTTTTAATAATATTTTTAAAAATAATAATACATATATATTAATATTATAGTAAGGATAATATGCAATTAAATATTGACAGGTTTTTTTTATCATAATATAAATACATATTTTAAAATTTTTATATAAAAATAATTATATATGAATGAACACTTTTTAATGATGTTTTTGTTATTAATAATACATATATAATAATATTATAGGAAGGATAATATACAAATAAATATATATAAATGTTTTTGATCATAATATAAATACATATTTTATAATATTTTTATAATAATAATTATATATGAATGAACACTTTTAAATAATGTTTTTGTTATTAATAATACATATATAATAATATTATAGGAAGGATAATATACAAATAAATATATATAAATGTTTTTGATCATAATATAAATACATATTTTATAATATTTTTATAATTATAATTATATATGAATGAACACTTTTTAATAATGTTTTTAATAATAATAATACATATATATTAATATTATAGGAAGGATAATATGCAATTAAATATTGACAGGTTTTTTTATTATAATATAAATACATATTTTAAAGTTTTTTATAATAATAATTATATATGAATGAACACTTTTTAGTAATGTTTTTGTAATAAATAATACAAATATAATAATATTATAGAAACAATAATATGCAAATAAATATTGACAGGTTTTTTTGATCATAATATAAATACATAGTTTAAAGTTTTTTTATAATTATAATTATATATGAATGAACACTTTTTAATAATGTTTTTGTTATGAATAATACAAATATAATAATATTATAGGAAGGATAATATACAAATAAATATATAAAAATGTTTTTGATCATAATATAAATACATATTTTATAATATTTTTATAATTATAATTATATATGAATGAACACTTTTTAATAATGTTTTTAATAATAATAATACATATATATTTATATTATAGTAAGGATAATATGCAATTAAATATTGACAGGTTTTTTTTATCATAATATAAATACTTATTTTATAATTTTTATATAAAAATAATTATATATGAATGAACACTTTTTAATGATGTTTTTGTTATTAATAATACATATATAATAATATTATAGGAAGGATAATATACAAATAAATATATATAAATGTTTTTGATCATAATATAAATACATATTTTATAATATTTTTATAATAATAATTATATATGAATGAACACTTTTGAATAATGTTTTTGTTATTAATAATACATATATAATAATATTATAGGAAGGATAATATACAAATAAATATATATAAATGTTTTTGATCATAATATAAATACATATTTTATAATATTTTTATAATAATAAATATATATGAATGAACACTTTTTAATAATGTTTTTGTTATTAATAATACATATATAATAATATTATAGGAAGGATAATATACAAATAAATATATATAAATGTTTTTGATCATAATATAAATACATATTTTATAATATTTTTATAATTATAATTATATATGAATGAACACTTTTTAATAATGTTTTTAATAATAATAATACATATATATTAATATTATAGTAAGGATAATATGCAATTAAATATTGACAGGTTTTTTTTATCATAATATAAATACATATTTTAAAATTTTTATATAAAAATAATTATATATGAATGAACATTTTTTAATGATGTTTTTGTAATTAATAATACATATATAATAATATTATAGGAAGGATAATATGCAAATAAATATTCACAGGTTTTTTTCATCATAATATAAATACATATTTTAAAGTTTTTTATAATAATAATTATATATGAATGAACACTTTTTAGTAATGTTTTTGTAATTAATAATACAAATATAATAATATTATAGAAACGATAATATGAAAATAAATATTGACAGGTTTTTTTGATCATAATATAAATACATAGTTTAAAGTTTTTTTATAATTATAATTATATATGAATGAACACTTTTTAATAATGTTTTTGTTATGAATAATACATATATAATAATATTATAGGAAGGATAATATACAAATAAATATATATAAATGTTTTTGATCATAATATAAATACATATTTTATAATATTTTTATAATAATAATTATATATGAATGAACACTTTTGAATAATGTTTTTGTTATTAATAATACATATATAATAATATTATAGGAAGGATAATATACAAATAAATATATATAAATGTTTTTGATCATAATATAAATACATATTTTATAATATTTTTATAATAATAAATATATATGAATGAACACTTTTTAATAATGTTTTTGTTATTAATAATACATATATAATAATATTATAGGAAGGATAATATACAAATAAATATATATAAATGTTTTTGATCATAATATAAATACATATTTTATAATATTTTTATAATTATAATTATATATGAATGAACACTTTTTAATAATGTTTTTAATAATAATAATACATATATATTAATATTATAGTAAGGATAATATGCAATTAAATATTGACAGGTTTTTTTTATCATAATATAAATACATATTTTAAAATTTTTATATAAAAATAATTATATATGAATGAACACTTTTTAATGATGTTTTTGTAATTAATAATACATATATAATAATATTATAGGAAGGATAATATGCAAATAAATATTCACAGGTTTTTTTCATCATAATATAAATACATATTTTAAAGTTTTTTATAATAATAATTATATATGAATGAACACTTTTTAGTAATGTTTTTGTAATTAATAATACAAATATAATAATATTATAGAAACGATAATATGAAAATAAATATTGACAGGTTTTTTTGATCATAATATAAATACATAGTTTAAAGTTTTTTTATAATTATAATTATATATGAATGAACACTTTTTAATAATGTTTTTGTTATGAATAATACATATATAATAATATTATAGGAAGGATAATATACAAATAAATATATATAAATGTTTTTGATCATAATATAAATACATATTTTATAATATTTTTATAATAATAATTTTATATGAATGAACGGTTTTGAATAATGTTTTTGTTATTAAAAATACATATATAATAATATTATAGGAAGGATAATATACAAATAAATATATATAAATGTTTTTGATCATAATATAAATTCATATTTTATAATATTTTTATAATAATAATTATATATGAATGAACACTTTTTAATAATGTTTTTGTTATTAATAATACATATATAATAATATTATAGGAAGGATAATATGCAAATAAATATTCACAGGTTTTTTTATCATAATATAAATACATATTTTAAAGTTTTTTATAATAATAATAATATATGAATGAACACTTTTTAGTAATGTTTTTGTAATTAATAATACAAATATATTAATATTATAGAAACGATAATATGCAAATAAATATTGACAGGTTTTTTTGATCATAATATAAATACATATTTTAAAATTTTTATATAAAAATAATTATATATGAATGAACACTTTTTAATGATGTTTTTGTAATCAATAATACATATATAATAATATTATAGGAAGGATAATATGCAAATAAATATTCACAGGTTTTTTTTATCATAATATAAATACATATTTTAAAGTTTTTTATAATAATAATTATATATGAATGAACACTTTTTAGTTATGTTTTTGTAATTAATAATACAAATATAATAATATTATAGAAACGATAATATGAAAATAAATATTGACAGGTTTTTTTGATCATAATATAAATACATAGTTTAAAGTTTTTTTATAATTATAATTATATACGAATGAACACTTTTTAATAATGTTTTTGTTATTAATAATACATATATAATAATATTATAGGAAGGATAATATACAAATAAATATATACAAATGTTTTTGATCATAATATAAATACATATTTTATAATATTTTTATAATTATAAATATATATGAATAAACACTTTTTAATAATGATTTTAATAATAATAATACATATATATTAATATTATAGTAAGGATAATATGCAATTAAATATTGACAGGTTTTTTTTATCATATTATAAATACATATTTTAAAATTTTTATATAAAAATAATTATATATGAATGAACACTTTTTAATGATGTTTTTGTAATTAATAATACATATATAATAATATTATAGGAAGGATAATATGAAAATAAATATTGAAAGGTTTTTTTGATCATAATATAAATACATAGTTTAAAGTTTTTTTATAATTATAATTATATATGAATGAACACTTTTTAATAATGTTTTTGTTATGAATAATACATATATAATAATATTATATGAAGGATAATATACAAATAAATATATATAAATGTTTTTGATCATAATATAAATACATATTTTATAATATTTTTATAATTATAATTATATATGAATGAACACTTTTTAATAATGTTTTTAATAATAATAATACATATATATTAATATTATAGTAAGGATAATATGCAATTAAATATTGACAGGTTTTTTTATCATAATATAAATACATATTTTAAAATTTTTATATAAAAATAATTATATATGAATGAACACTTTTTAATGATGTTTTTGTAATTAATAATACATATATAATAATATTATAGGAAGGATAATATGCAAATAAATATTCACAGGTTTTTTTTTATCATAATATAAATACATATTTTAAAGTTTTTTATAATAATAATTATATATGAATGAACACTTTTTAGTAATGTTTTTGTAATTAATAATACAAATATAATAATATTATAGAAACGATAATATGAAAATAAATATTGACAGGTTTTTTTGATCATAATATAAATACATAGTTTAAAGTTTTTTTATAATTATAATTATATATGAATGAACACTTTTTAATAATGTTTTTGTTATGAATAATACATATATAATAATATTATAGGAAGGATAATATACAAATAAATATATAAAAATGTTTTTGATCATAATATAAATACATATTTTATAATATTTTTATAATTATAATTATATATGAATGAACACTTTTTAATAATGTTTTTAATAATAATAATACATATATATTAATATTATAGTAAGGATAATATGCAATTAAATATTGACAGGTTTTTTTTATCATAATATAAATACATATTTTATAATTTTTATATAAAAATAATTATATATGAATGAACACTTTTTAATGATGTTTTTGTTATTAATAATACATATGTAATAATATTATAGGAAGGATAATATACAAATAAATATATATAAATGTTTTTGATCATAATATAAATACATATTTTATAATATTTTTATAATAATAATTATATATGAATGAACACTTTTGAATAATGTTTTTGTTATTAATAATACATATATAATAATATTATAGGAAGGATAATATACAAATAAATATATATAAATGTTTTTGATCATAATATAAATACATATTTTATAATATTTTTATGATAATAATTATATATGAATGAACACTTTTTAATAATGTTTTTGTTATGAATAATACATATATAATAATATTATAGGAAGGATAATATACAAATAAATATATATAAATGTTTTTGATCATAATACAAATACATATTATATAATATTTTTATAATAATAATTATATATGAATGAACACTTTTTAGTAATGTTTTTGTAATTAATAATACAAATATAATAATATTATAGAAACGATAATATGAAAATAAATATTGACAGGTTTTTTTGACCATAATATAAATACATAGTTTAAAGTTTTTTTATAATTATAATTATATATGAATGAACACTTTTTAATAATGTTTTTGTTATGAATAATACATATATAATAATATTATAGGAAGGATAATATACAAATAAATATATAAAAATGTTTTTGATCATAATATAAATACATATTTTATAATTTTTATATAAAAATAATTATATATGAATGAACACTTTTTAATAATGTATTTGTTATTAATAATACATATATAATAATATTATAGGAAGGATAATATACAAATAAATATATAAAAATGTTTTTGATCATAACATAAATACATATTTTATAATATTTTTATAATAATAATTATATATGAATGAACACTTTTTAATAATGTTTTTGTTATTAATAATACATATATAATAATATTATAGGAAGGATAATATGCAAATAAATATTCACAGGTTTTTTTATCATAATATAAATACATATTTTAAAGTTTTTTATAATAATAATTATATATGAATGAACACTTTTTAGTAATGTTTTTGTAATTAATAATACAAATATAATAATATTATAGAAACGATAATATGCAAATAAATATTGACAGGTTTTTTTGATCATAATATAAATACATAGTTTAAAGTTTTTTTATAATTATAATTATATATGAATGAACACTTTTTAATAATGTTTTTGTTATGAATAATACATATATAATAATATTATAGGAAGGATAATATACAAATAAATATATATAAATGTTTTTGATCATAATATAAATACATATTTTATAATATTTTTATAATAATAATAATAATATATGAATGAACACTTTTTAATAATGTTTTTGTTATGAATAATACATATATAATAATATTATAGGAAGGATAATATACAAATAAATATATATAAATGTTTTTGATCATAATATAAATACATATTTTATAATATTTTTATAATAATAATTATATATGAATGAACACTTTTTAATAATGTTTTTGTTATTAATAATACATATATAATAATATTATAGGAAGGATAATATACAAATAAATATATATAAATGTTTTTGATCATAATATAAATACATATTTTATAATATTTTTATAATAATAATTATATATGAATGAACACTTTTTAATGATGTTTTTGTATTTAATAATACATATATAATAATATTATAGGAAGGATAATATGCAAATAAATATTCACAGTTTTTTTTTATCATAATATAAATACATATTTAAAAGTTTTTTATAATAATAATTATATATGAATGAACACTTTTTAGTAATTTTTTTGTAATTAATAATACAAATATAATAATATTATAGAAACGATAATATGAAAATAAATATTGACAGGTTTTTTTGATCATAATATAAATACATAGTTTAAAGTTTTTTTATAATTATAATTATATATGAATGAACACTTTTTAATAATGTTTTTGTTATGAATAATACATATATAATAATATTATAGGAAGGATAATATACAAATAAATATATAAAAATGTTTTTGATCATAATATAAATACATATTTTATAATATTTTTATAATTATAATTATATATGAATGAACACTTTTTAATAATGTTTTTAATAATAATAATACATATATATTAATATTATAGTAAGGATAATATGCAATTAAATATTGACAGGTTTTTTTATCATAATATAAATACATATTTTATAATATTTTAATAATAATAATTATATATGAAGGAACACTTTTTAATAATGTTTTTGTTATTAATAATACATATATAATAATATTATAGGAAGGATTTTATACAAATAAATATATATAAATGTTTTTGATCATAATATAAATACATATTTTATAATATTTTTATAATTATAATTAATATATGAATGAACACTTTTTAGTAATGTTTTTGTAATTAATAATACAAATATAATAATATTATAGAAACGATAATATGCAAATTAATATTGACAGGTTTTTTTGATCATAATATAAATACATAGTTTAAAGTTTTTTTATAATTTTAATTATATATGAATGAACACTTTTTAATAATGTTTTTGTTATTTATAATACATATATAATAATATTATAGGAAGGATAATATACAAATAAATATATATAAATGTTTTTGATCATAATATAAATACATATTTTATAATATTTTTATAATTATAATTATATATGAATGAACACTTTTTAATAATGTTTTTAATAATAATAATACATATAGATTAATATTATAGTAAGGATAATATGCAATTAAATATTGACAGGTTTTTTTTATCATAATATAAATACATATTTTAAAATTTTTATATAAAAATAATTATATATGAATGAACACTTTTTAATGATGTTTTTGTTAATAATAATACATATATAATAATATTATAGGAAGGATAATATACAAATAAATATATATAAATGTTTTTGATCATAATATAAATACATATTTTATAATATTTTTATAATAATAATTATATATGAATGAACACTTTTTAATAATGTTTTTGTTATTAATAATACATATATAATAATATTATAGGAAGGATAATATACAAATAAATATATATAAATGTTTTTGATCATAATATAAATACATATTTTATAATATTTTTATAATAATAATTATATATGAATGAACACTTTTTAATAATGTTTTTGTTATTAATAATACATATATAATAATATTATAGGAAGGATAATATGCAAATAAATATTCACAGGTTTTTTTATCATAATATAAATACATATTTTAAAGTTTTTTATAATAATAATAATATATGAATGAACACTTTTTAGTAATGTTTTTGTAATTAATAATCCAAATATAATAATATTATAGAAACGATAATATGCAAATAAATATTGACAGGTTTTTTTGATCATAATATAAATACATAGTTTAAAGTTTTTTTATAATAATAATTATATATGAATGAACACTTTTTAGTAATGTTTTTGTAATTAATAATACAAATATAATAATATTATAGAAACGATAATATGCAAATAAATATTGACAGGTTTTTTTGATCATAATATAAATACATAGTTTAAAGTTTTTTTATAATTATAATTATATATGAATGAACACTTTTTAATAATGTTTTTGTTATGAATAATACATATATAATAATATTATAGGAAGGATAATATACAAATAAATATATATAAATGTTTTTGATCATAATATAAATACATATTTTATAATATTTTTTTAATAATAATTATATATGAATGAACACTTTTTAATAATGTTTTTGTTATGAATAATACATATATAATAATATTATAGGAAGGATAATATACAAATAAATATATATAAATGTTTTTGATCATAATATAAATACATATTTTATAATATTTTTATAATAATAATTATATATGAATGAACACTTTTTAATAATGTTTTTATTATTAATAATACATATATAATAATATTATAGGAAGGATAATATACAAATAAATATATATAAATGTTTTTGATCATAATATAAATACATATTTTATAATATTTTTATAATAATAATTATATATGAATGAACACTTTTTAATAATGTTTTTGTTATTAATAATACATATATAATAATATTATAGGAAGGATAATATGCAAATAAATATTCACAGGTTTTTTTATCATAATATAAATACATATTTTAAAGTTTTTTATAATAATAATAATATATGAATGAACACTTTTTAGTAATGTTTTTGTAATTAATAATACAAATATAATAATATTATAGAAACGATAATATGCAAATAAATATTGACAGGTTTTTTTGATCATAATATAAATACATAGTTTAAAGTTTTTTTATAATAATAATTATATATGAATGAACACTTTTTAATAATGTTTTTGTTATTAATAATACATATATAATAATATTATAGGAAGGATTTCTATTATTATTATGATCAAAAAAACCTGTCAATATTTATTTGCATATTATCGTTTCTATAATATTATTATATTTGTATTATTAATTACAAAAACATTACTAAAAAGTGTTCACTCATATATTATTATTATTATAAAAAACTTTAAAATATGTATTTATATTATGATAAAAAAACCTGTGAATATTTATTTGCATATTATCCTTCCTATAATATTATTATATATGTATTATTAATAACAAAAACATTATTAAAAAGTGTTCATTCATATATAATTATTATTATAAAAATATTATAAAATATGTATTTATATTATGATCAAAAACATTTATATATATTTATTTGTATATTATCCTTCCTATAATATTATTATATATGTATTATTATTAACAAAAACATCATTAAAAAGTGTTCATTCATATATAATTATTTTTATATAAAAATTTTAAAATATGTATTTATATTATGATAAAAAAAACCTGTCAATATTTAATTGCATATTATCCTTACTATAATATTAATCTATATGTATTATTATTATTAAAAACATTATTAAAAAGTGTTCATTCATATATAATTATAATTATAAAAATATTATAAAATATGTATTTATATTATGATCAAAAACATTTATATATATTTATTTGTATATTATCCTTCCTATAATATTATTATATATGTATTATTCATAACAAAAACATTATTAAAAAGTGTTCATTCATATATAATTATAATTATAAAAATATTATAAAATATGTATTTATATTATGATCAAAAAAACCTGTCAATATTTATTTTCATATTATCGTTTCTATAATATTATTATATTTGTATTATTAATTACAAAAACATTACTAAAAAGTGTTCATTCATATATAATTATTATTATAAAAAACTTTAAAATATGTATTTATATTATGATAAAAAAAACCTGTGAATATTTATTTGCATATTATCCTTCCTATAATATTATTATATATGTATTATTAATTACAAAAACATCATTAAAAAGTGTTCATTCATATATAATTATTTTTATATAAAAATTTTAAAATATGTATTTATATTATGATAAAAAAAACCTGTCAATATTTAATTGCATATTATCCTTACAATAATATTAATATATATGTATTATTATTATTAAAAACATTATTAAAAAGTGTTCATTCATATATAATTATAATTATAAAAATATTATAAAATATGTATTTATATTATGATCAAAAACATTTATATATATTTATTTGTATATTATCCTTCCTATAATATTATTATATATGTATTATTAATAACAAAAACATTATTAAAAAGTGTTCATTCATATATAATTATTATTATAAAAATATTATAAAATATGTATTTATATTATGATCAAAAACATTTATATATATTTATTTGTATATTATCCTTCCTATAATATTATTATATATGTATTATTCATAACAAAAACATTATTAAAAAGTGTTCATTCATATATAATTATAATTATAAAAAAACTTTAAACTATGTATTTATATTATGATCAAGAAAACCTGTCAATATTTATTTGCATATTATCGTTTCTATAATATTATTATATTTGTATTATTAATTACAAAAACATTACTAAAAAGTGTTCATTCATATATAATTATTATTATAAAAAAACTTTAAACTATGTATTTATATTATGATCAAAAAAACCTGTCAATATTTAATTGCATATTATCGTTTCTATAATATTATTATATTTGTATTATTAATTACAAAAACATTACTAAAAAGTGTTCATTCATATATTATTATAATTATAAAAAACTTTAAAATATGTATTTATATTATGATAAAAAAACCTTGTGAATATTTATTTGCATATTATCCTTCCTAAAATATTATTATATATGTATTATTAATAACAAAAACATTATTAAAAAGTGTTCATTCATATATAATTATTATTATAAAAATATTATAAAATATGTATTTATATTATGATCAAAAACATTTTTATATATTTATTTGTATATTATCCTTCCTATAATATTATTATATATGTATTATTAATAACAAAAACATTATTAAAAAGTGTTCATTCATATATTATTATTATTATAAAATTATTATAAAATATGTATTTATATTATGATCAAAAACATTTATATATATTTATTTGTATATTATCCTTCCTATAATATTATTATATATGTATTATTCATAACAAAAACATTATTAAAAAGTATTCATTCATATATAATTATAATTATAAAAAAACTTTAAACTATGTATTTATATTATGATCAAAAAAACCTGTCAATATTTATTTGCATATTATCGTTTCTATAATATTATTATATTTGTATTATTAATTACAAAAACATTACTAAAAAGTGTTCATTCATATATAATTATTATTATAAAAAAACTTTAAACTATGTATTTATATTATGATCAAAAAAACCTGTCAATATTTATTTGCATATTATCGTTTCTATAATATTATTATATTTGTATTATTAATTACAAAAACATTACTAAAAAGTGTTCATTCATATATAATTATTATTATAAAAAACTTTTAAATATGTATTTATATTATGATAAAAAAAAACTGTGAATATTTATTTGCATATTATCCTTCCTATAATATTATTATATATGTATTATTAATTACAAAATCATCATTAAAAAGTGTTCATTCATATATAATTATTATTATAAAAATATTATAAAATATGTATTTATATTATGATCAAAAACATTTATATATATTTATTTGTATATTATCCTTCCTATAATATTATTATATATGTATTATTAATAACAAAAACATCATTAAAAAGTGTTCATTAATATATAATTATTTTTATATAAAAATTATAAAATATGTATTTATATTATGATAAAAAAAACCTGTCAATATTTAATTGCATATTATCCTTACTATAATATTAATATATATGTATTATTATTATTAAAAACATTATTAAAAAGTGTTCATTCATATATAATTATAATTATAAAAATATTATAAAATATGTATTTATATTATGATCAAAAACATTTTTATATATTTATTTGTATATTATCCTTCCTATAATATTATTATATATGTATTATTCATAACAAAAACATTATTAAAAAGTGTTCATTCATATATAATTATAATTATAAAAAAACTTTAAACTATGTATTTATATTATGATCAAAAAAACCTGTCAATATTTATTTTCATATTATCGTTTCTATAATATTATTATATTTGTATTATTAATTACAAAAACATTACTAAAAAGTGTTCATTCATATATAATTATTATTATAAAAAACTTTTAAATATGTATTTATATTATGATAAAAAAAAAACTGTGAATATTTATTTGCATATTATCCTTCCTATAATATTATTATATATGTATTATTAATTACAAAAACATCATTAAAAAGTGTTCATTTATATATAATTATTATTATAAAAATATTATAAAATATGTATTTATATTATGATCAAAAACATTTATATATATTTATTTGTATATTATCCTTCCTATAATATTATTATATATGTATTATTAATAACAAAAACATTATTAAAAAGTGTTCATTCATATATAATTATTATTATAAAAATATTATAAAATATGTATTTATATTATGATCAAAAACATTTATATATATTTATTTGTATATTATCCTTCCTATAATATTATTATATATGTATTATTCATAACAAAAACATTATTAAAAAGTGTTCTTTCATATATTATTATTATAAAAATATTATAAAATATGTATTTATATTATGATCAAAAACATTTATATATATATTTATTTGTATATTATCCTTCCTATAATACAATTATATATGTATTATTCATGACAAAAACATTATTAAAAAGTGTTCATTCATATATAATTATAATTATAAAAAAACTTTAAACTATGTATTTATATTATGATAAAAAAAAACCTGTCAATATTTATTTGCATATTATCGTTTCTATAATATTATTATATTTGTATTATTAATTACAAGAACATTACTAAAAAGTGTTCATTCATATATAATTATTATTATAAAAAAACTTTAAACTATGTATTTATATTATGATCAAAAAAACCTGTCAATATTTATTTGCATATTATCGTTTCTATAATATTATTATATTTGTATTATTAATTACAAAAACATTACTAAAAAGTGTTCATTCATATATTATTATTATTATAAAAAACTTTAAAATATGTATTTATATTATGATAAAAAAACCTGTGAATATTTATTTGCATATTATCCTTCCTATAATATTATTATATATGTATTATTAATAACAAAAACATTATTAAAAAGTGTTCATTCATATATAATTATTATTATAAAAATATTATAAAATATGTATTTATATTATGATCAAAAACATTTATATATATTTATTTGTATATTATCCTTCCTATAATATTATTATATATGTATTATTAATAACAAAAACATTATTCAAAAGTGTTCATTCATATATAATTATTATTATAAAAATATTATAAAATATGTATTTATATTATGATCAAAAACATTTATATATATTTATTTGTATATTATCCTTCCTATAATATTATTATATATGTATTATTAATAACAAAAACATCATTAAAAAGTGTTCATTCATATATAATTATTTTTATATAAAAATTATAAAATATGTATTTATATTATGATAAAAAAACCCTGTCAATATTTAATTGCATATTATCCTTACTATAATATTAATATATATGTATTATTATTATTAAAAACATTATTAAAAAGTGTTCATTCATATATAATTATAATTATAAAAATATTATAAAATATGTATTTATATTATGATCAAAAACATTTTTATATATTTATTTGTATATTATCCTTCCTATAATATTATTATATATGTATTATTCATAACAAAAACATTATTAAAAAGTGTTCATTCATATATAATTATAATTATAAAAAAACTTTAAACTATGTATTTATATTATGATCAAAAAAACCTGTCAATATTTATTTTCATATTATCGTTTCTATAATATTATTATATTTGTATTATTAATTACAAAAACATTACTAAAAAGTGTTCATTCATATATAATTATTATTATAAAAAACTTTTAAATATGTATTTATATTATGATAAAAAAAAACTGTTAATATTTATTTGCATATTATCCTTCCTATAATATTATTATATATGTATTATTAATTACAAAAACATCATTAAAAAGTGTTCATTCATATATAATTATTTTTATATAAAAATTTTAAAATATGTATTTATATTATGATAAAAAAACCTGTCAATATTTAATTGCATATTATCCTTACTATAATATTAATATATATGTATTATTATTATTAAAAACATTATTAAAAAGTGTTCATTCACATATAATTATAATTATAAAAATATTATAAAATATGTATTTATATTATGATCAAAAACATTTATATATATTTATTTGTATATTATCCTTCCTATAATATTATTATATATGTATTATTCATAACAAAAACATTATTAAAAAGTGTTCATTCATACATTATTATTATTATAAAAATATTATAAAATATGTATTTATATTATGATCAAAAACATTTATATATATTTATTTGTATATTATCCTTCCTGTAATATTATTATATATGTATTATTCATAACAAAAACATTATTAAAAAGTGTTCATTCATATATAATTATAATTATAAAAAAACTTTAAACTATGTATTTATATTATGATCAAAAAAACCTGTCAATATTTATTTGCATATTATCGTTTCTATAATATTATTATATTTGTATTATTAATTACAAAAACATTACTAAAAAGTGTTCATTCATATATAATTATTATTATAAAAAAACTTTAAACTATGTATTTATATTATGATCAAAAAAACCTGTCAATATTTATTTGCATATTATCGTTTCTATAATATTATTATATTTGTATTATTAATTACAAAAACATTACTAAAAAGTGTTCATTCATATATTATTATTATTATAAAAAACTTTAAAATATGTATTTATATTATGATAAAAAAACCTGTGAATATTTATTTGCATATTATCCTTCCTATAATATTATTATATATGTATTATTAATAACAAAAACATTATTAAAAAGTGTTCATTCATATATAATTATTATTATAAAAATATTATAAAATATGTATTTATATTATGATCAAAAACATTTATATATATTTATTTGTATATTATCCTTCCTATAATATTATTATATATGTATTATTAATAACAAAAACATTATTCAAAAGTGTTCATTCATATATAATTATTATTATAAAAATATTATAAAATATGTATTTATATTATGATCAAAAACATTTATATATATTTATTTGTATATTATCCTTCCTATAATATTATTATATATGTATTATTAATAACAAAAACATCATTAAAAAGTGTTCATTCATATATAATTATTTTTATATAAAAATTATAAAATATGTATTTATATTATGATAAAAAAAACCTGTCAATATTTAATTGCATATTATCCTTACTATAATATTAATATATATGTATTATTATTATTAAAAACATTATTAAAAAGTGTTCATTCATATATAATTATAATTATAAAAATATTATAAAATATGTATTTATATTATGATCAAAAACATTTTTATATATTTATTTGTATATTATCCTTCCTATAATATTATTATATATGTATTATTCATAACAAAAACATTATTAAAAAGTGTTCATTCATATATAATTATAATTATAAAAAAACTTTAAACTATGTATTTATATTATGATCAAAAAAACCTGTCAATATTTATTTTCATATTATCGTTTCTATAATATTATTATATTTGTATTATTAATTACAAAAACATTACTAAAAAGTGTTCATTCATATATAATTATTATTATAAAAAACTTTTAAATATGTATTTATATTATGATAAAAAAAAACTGTTAATATTTATTTGCATATTATCCTTCCTATAATATTATTATATATGTATTATTAATTACAAAAACATCATTAAAAAGTGTTCATTCATATATAATTATTTTTATATAAAAATTTTAAAATATGTATTTATATTATGATAAAAAAAACCTGTCAATATTTAATTGCATATTATCCTTACTATAATATTAATATATATGTATTATTATTATTAAAAACATTATTAAAAAGTGTTCATTCACATATAATTATAATTATAAAAATATTATAAAATATGTATTTATATTATGATCAAAAACATTTATATATATTTATTTGTATATTATCCTTCCTATAATATTATTATATATGTATTATTCATAACAAAAACATTATTAAAAAGTGTTCATTCATACATTATTATTATTATAAAAATATTATAAAATATGTATTTATATTATGATCAAAAACATTTATATATATTTATTTGTATATTATCCTTCCTGTAATATTATTATATATGTATTATTCATAACAAAAACATTATTAAAAAGTGTTCATTCATATATAATTATAATTATAAAAAAACTTTAAACTATGTATTTATATTATGATCAAAAAAACCTGTCAATATTTATTTGCATATTATCGTTTCTATAATATTATTATATTTGTATTATTAATTACAAAAACATTACTAAAAAGTGTTCATTCATATATAATTATTATTATAAAAAAACTTTAAACTATGTATTTATATTATGATCAAAAAAACCTGTCAATATTTATTTGCATATTATCGTTTCTATAATATTATTATATTTGTATTATTAATTACAAAAACATTACTAAAAAGTGTTCATTCATATATTATTATTATTATAAAAAACTTTAAAATATGTATTTATATTATGATAAAAAAACCTGTGAATATTTATTTGCATACTATCCTTCCTATAATATTATTATATATGTATTATTAATAACAAAAACATCATTAAAAACTGTTCATTCATATATAATTATTTTTATATAAAAATTATAAAATATGTATTTATATTATGATAAAAAAAACCTGTTAATATTTAATTGCATATTATCCTTACTATTATATTAATATATATGTATTATTATTATTAAAAACATTATTAAAAAGTGTTCATTCATATATAATTATAATTATAAAAATATTATAAAATATGTATTTATATTATGATCAAAAACATTTTTATATATTTATTTGTATATTATCCTTCCTATAATATTATTATATATGTATTATTCATAACAAAAACATTATTAAAAAGTGTTTATTCATATATAATTATAATTATAAAAAAACTTTAAACTATGTATTTATATTATGATCAAAAAATTCTGTCAATATTTATTTTCATATTATCGTTTCTATAATATTATTATATTTGTATTATTAATTACAAAAACATTACTAAAAAGTGTTCATTCATATATTATTATAATTATAAAAAACTTTAAAATATGTATTTATATTATGATAAAAAAACCTTGTGAATATTTATTTGCATATTATCCTTCCTAAAATATTATTATATATGTATTATTAATAACAAAAACATTATTAAAAAGTGTTCATTCATATATAATTATTATTATAAAAATATTATAAAATATGTATTTATATTATGATCAAAAACATTTATATATATTTATTTGTATATTATCCTTCCTATAATATTATTATATATGTATTATTCATAACAAAAACATTATTAAAAAGTGTTCATTCATATATAATTATAATTATAAAAAAACTTTAAACTATGTATTTATATTATGATCAAAAAAACCTGTCAATATTTATTTTCATATTATCGTTTCTATAATATTATTATATTTGTATTATTAATTACAAAAACATTACTAAAAAGTGTTCATTCATATATAATTATTATTATAAAAAACTTTAAAATATGTATTTATATTATGATAAAAAAAACCTGTGAATATTTATTTGCATATTATCCTTCCTATAATATTATTATATATGTATTATTAATTACAAAAACATCATTAAAAAGTGTTCATTCATATATAATTATTTTTATATAAAAATTTTAAAATATGTATTTATAATATGATAAAAAAAACCTGTCAATATTTAATTGCATATTATCCTTACTATAATATTAATATATATGTATTATTATTATTAAAATCATTATTAAAAAGTGTTCATTCATATATAATTATAATTATAAAAATATTATAAAATATGTATTTATATTATGATCAAAAACATTTATATATATTTATTTGTATATTATCCTTCCTATAATATTATTATATATGTATTATTAATAACAAAAACATTATTAAAAAGTGTTTATTCATATATAATTATTATTATAAAAATATTATAAAATATGTATTTATATTATGATCAAAAACATTTATATATATTTATTTGTATATTATCCTTCCTATAATATTATTATATATGTATTATTCATAACAAAAACATTATTAAAAAGTGTTCATTCATATATAATTATAATTATAAAAAAACTTTAAACTATGTATTTATATTATGATCAAAAAAACCTGTCAATATTTATTTGCATATTATCGTTTCTATAATATTATTATATTTGTATTATTAATTACAAAAACATTACTAAAAAGTGTTCATTCATATATAATTATTATTATAAAAAAAACTTTAAACTATGTATTTATATTATGATCAAAAAAACCTGTCAATATTTATTTGCATATTATCGTTTCTATAATATTATTATATTTGTATTATTAATTACAAAAACATTACTAAAAAGTGTTCATTCATATATTATTATTATTATAAAAAAACTTTAAAATATGTATTTATATTATGATAAAAAACCTGTGAATATTTATTTGCATATTATCCTTCCTATAATATTATTATATATGTATTATTAATAACAAAAACATTATTAAAAAGTGTTCATTCATATATAATTATTATTATAAAAATATTATAAAATATGTATTTGTATTATGATCAAAAACATTTATATATATTTATTTGTATATTATCCTTCCTATAATATTATTATATATGTATTATTAATAACAAAAACATTATTCAAAAGTGTTCATTCATATAAAATTATTATTATAAAAATATTATAAAATATGTATTTATATTATGATCAAAAACATTTATATATATTTATTTGTATATTATCCTTCCTATAATATTATTATATATGTATTATTAATAACAAAAACATCATTAAAAAGTGTTCATTCATATATAATTATTTTTATATAAAAATTTTAAAATATGTATTTATATTATGATAAAAAAACCTGTCAATATTTAATTGCATATTATCCTAACTATAATATTAATATATATGTATTATTCTTATTAAAAACATTATTAAAAAGTGTTCATTCATATATAATTATAATTATAAAAATATTATAAAATATGTATTTATATTATGATCACAAACATTTATATATATTTATTTGTATATTATCCTTCCTATAATATTATTATATATGTATTATTCATAACAAAAACATTATTAAAAAGTGTTCATTCATATATAATTATAATTATAAAAAAACTTTAAACTATGTATTTATATTATGATCAAAAAAACCTGTCAATATTTATTTTCATATTATCGTTTCTATAATATTATTATATTTGTATTATTAATTACAAAAACATTACTAAAAAGTGTTCATTCATATATAATTTTTATTATAAAAAACTTTAAAATATGTATTTATATTATGATAAAAAAAACCTGTGAATATTTATTTGCATATTATCCTTCCTATAATATTATTATATATGTATTATTAATAACAAAAACATTATTAAAAAGTGTTCATTCATATATAATTATTATTATAAAAATTTTATAAAATATGTATTTATATTATGATAAAAAACATTTATATATATTTATTTGTATATTATCCTTCCTATAATATTATTATATATGTATTATTCATAACAAAAACATTATTAAAAAGTGTTCATTCATATATTATTATTATTATAAAAATATTATAAAATATGTATTTATATTATGATCAAAAACATTTATATATATTTATTTGTATATTATCCTTCCTATAATATTATTATATATGTATTATTCATAACAAAAACATTATTAAAAAGTGTTCATTCATATATAATTATAATTATAAAAAAACTTTAAACTATGTATTTATATTATGATCAAAAAAACCTGTCAATATTTATTTGCAGATTATCGTTTCTATAATATTATTATATTTGTATTATTAATTACAAAAACATTACTAAAAAGTGTTCATTCATATATAATTATTATTATAAAAATATTATAAAATATGTATTTATATTATGATCAAAAACATTTATATATATTTATTTGTATATTATCCTTCCTATAATATTATTATATATGTATTATTAATAACAAAAACATTATTAAAAAGTGTTTATTCATATATAATTATTATTATAAAAATATTATAAAATATGTATTTATATTATGATCAAAAACATTTATATATATTTATTTGTATATTATCCTTCCTTTAATATTATTATATATGTATTATTCATAACAAAAACATTATTAAAAAGTGTTCATTCATATATAATTATAATTATAAAAAAACTTTAAACTATGTATTTATATTATGATAAAAAAAAAACCTGTCAATATTTATTTGCATATTATCGTTTCTATAATATTATTATATTTTTATTATTAATTACAAAAACATTACTAAAAAGTGTTCATTCATATATAATTATTATTATAAAAAAACTTTAAACTATGTATTTATATTATGATCAAAAAAACCTGTCAATATTTATTTGCATATTATCGTTTCTATAATATTATTATATTTGTATTATTAATTACAAAAACATTACTAAAAAGTGTTCATTCATATATTATTATTATTATAAAAAACTTTAAAATATGTATTTATATTATGATAAAAAAACCTGTGAATATTTATTTGCATATTATCCTTCCTATAATATTATTATATATGTATTATTAATAACAAAAACATTATTAAAAAGTGTTCATTCATATATAATTATTATTATAAAAATATTATAAAATATGTATTTATATTATGATCAAAAACATTTATATATATTTATTTGTATATTATCCTTCCTATAATATTATTATATATGTATTATTAATAACAAAAACATTATTCAAAAGTGTTCATTCATATATAATTATTATTATAAAAATATTATAAAATATGTATTTATATTATGATCAAAAACATTTATATATATTTATTTGTATATTATCCTTCCTATAATATTATTATATATGTATTATTAATAACAAAAACATCATTAAAAAGTGTTCATTCATATATAATTATTTTTATATAAAAATTATAAAATATGTATTTATATTATGATAAAAAAAACCTGTCAATATTTAATTGCATATTATCCTTACTATAATATTAATATATATGTATTATTATTATTAAAAACATTATTAAAAAGTGTTCATTCATATATAATTATAATTATAAAAATATTATAAAATATGTATTTATATTATGATTTAAAAACATTTTTATATATTTATTTGTATATTATCCTTCCTATAATATTATTATATATGTATTATTCATAACAAAAACATTATTAAAAAGTGCTCATTCATATATAATTATAATTATAAAAAAACTTTAAACTATGTATTTATATTATGATCAAAAAAACCTGTCAATATTTATTTTCATATTATCGTTTCTATAATATTATTATATTTGTATTATTAATTACAAAAACATTACTAAAAAGTGTTCATTCATATATAATTATTATTATAAAAAACTTTTAAATATGTATTTATATTATGATAAAAAAAACTGTGAATATTTATTTGCATATTATCCTTCCTATAATATTATTATATATGTATTATTAATTACAAAAACATCATTAAAAAGTATTCATTCATATATAATTATTTTTATATAAAAATTTTAAAATATGTATTTATATTATGATAAAAAAAACCTGTCAATATTTAATTGCATATTATCCTTACTATAATATTAATATATATGTATTATTATTATTAAAAACATTATTAAAAAGTGTTCATTCATATATAATTATAATTATAAAAATATTATAAAATATGTATTTATATTATGATCAAAAACATTTATATATATTTATTTGTATATTATCCTTCCTATAATATTATTATATATGTATTATTCATAACAAAAACATTATTAAAAAGTGTTCATTCATATATTATTATTATTATAAAAATATTATAAAATATGTATTTATATTATGATCAAAAACATTTATATATATTTATTTGTATATTATCCTTCCTATAATATTATTATATATGTATTATTCATAACAAAAACATTATTAAAAAGTGTTCATTCATATATTATTATTATTATAAAAATATTATAAAATATGTATTTATATTATGATCAAAAACATTTATATATATTTATTTGTATATTATCCTTCCTGTAATATTATTATATATGTATTATTCATAACAAAAACATTATTAAAAAGTGTTCATTCATATATAATTATAATTATAAAAAAACTTTAAACTATGTATTTATATTATGATCAAAAAAACCTGTCAATATTTATTTGCATATTATCGTTTCTATAATATTATTATATTTGTATTATTAATTACAAAAACATTACTAAAAAGTGTTCATTCATATATAATTATTATTATAAAAAAAACTTTAAACTATGTATTTATATTATGATCAAAAAAACCTGTCAATATTTATTTGCATATTATCGTTTCTATAATGTTATTATATTTGTATTATTAATTACAAAAACATTACTAAAAAGTGTTCATTCATATATTATTATTATTATAAAAAACTTTAAAATATGTATTTATATTATGATAAAAAAACCTGTGAATATTTATTTGCATACTATCCTTCCTATAATATTATTATATATGTATTATTAATAACAAAAACATCATTAAAAAGTGTTCATTCATATATAATTATTTTTATATAAAAATTATAAAATATGTATTTATATTATGATAAAAAAAACCTGTTAATATTTAATTGCATATTATCCTTACTATTATATTAATATATATGTATTATTATTATTAAAAACATTATTAAAAAGTGTTCATTCATATATAATTATAATTATAAAAATATTATAAAATATGTATTTATATTATGATCAAAAACATTTTTATATATTTATTTGTATATTATCCTTCCTATAATATTATTATATATGTAATATTCATAACAAAAACATTATTAAAAAGTGTTCATTCATATATAATTATAATTATAAAAAAACTTTAAACTATGTATTTATATTATGATCAAAAAATTCTGTCAATATTTATTTTCATATTATCGTTTCTATAATATTATTATATTTGTATTATTAATTACAAAAACATTACTAAAAAGTGTTCATTCATATATAATTATTTTTATAACAAACTTTAAAATATGTATTTATATTATGATAAAAAAAACCTGTGAATATTTATTTGCATATTATCCTTCCTATAATATTATTATATATGTATTATTAATTACAAAAACATCATTAAAAAGTGTTCATTCATATATAATTATTTTTATATAAAAATTTTAAAATATGTATTTATATTATGATAAAAAAAACCTGTCAATATTTAATTGCATATTATCCTTACTATAATATTAATATATATGTATTATTATTATTAAAAACATTATTAAAAAGTGTTCATTCATATATAATTATAATTATAAAAATATTATAAAATATGTATTTATATTATGATCAAAAACATTTATATATATTTATTTGTATATTATCCTTCCTATAATATTATTATATATGTATTATTCATAACAAAAACATTATTAAAAAGTGTTCATTCATATATAATTATTATTATAACAAACTTTAAAATATGTATTTATATTATGATAAAAAAAACCTGTGAATATTTATTTGCATATTATCCTTCCTATAATATTATTATATATGTATTATTAATTACAAAAACATCATTAAAAAGTGTTCATTCATATATAATTATTTTTATATAAAAATTTTAAAATATGTATTTATATTATGATAAAAAAAACCTGTCAATATTTAATTGCATATTATCCTTACTATAATATTAATATATATGTATTATTATTATTAAAAACATTATTAAAAAGTGTTCATTCATATATAATTATAATTATAAAAATATTATAAAATATGTATTTATATTATGATCAAAAACAT
The DNA here is from genome assembly GCF_028750875.1 of Macrosteles quadrilineatus. Lineage (NCBI taxonomy): Eukaryota > Metazoa > Arthropoda > Insecta > Hemiptera > Cicadellidae > Macrosteles > Macrosteles quadrilineatus. The sequence continues at coordinate 509,089 of NW_026542659.1, read as the reverse complement.
TTATATATATTTATTTGTATATTATCCTTCCTATAATATTATTATATATGTATTATTCATAACAAAAACATTATTAAAAAGTGTTCATTCATATATAATTATAATTATAAAAAAACTTTAAACTATGTATTTATATTATGATCAAAAAAACCTGTCAATATTTATTTGCATATTATCGTTTCTATAATATTATTATATTTGTATTATTAATTACAAAAACATTACTAAAAAGTGTTCATTCATATATAATTATTATTATAAAAAAACTTTAAACTATGTATTTATATTATGATCAAAAAAACCTGTCAATATTTATTTGCATATTATCGTTTCTATAATGTTATTATATTTGTATTATTAATTACAAAAACATTACTAAAAAGTGTTCATTCATATATTATTATTATTATAAAAAACTTTAAAATATGTATTTATATTATGATAAAAAAACCTGTGAATATTTATTTGCATACTATCCTTCCTATAATATTATTATATATGTATTATTAATAACAAAAACATCATTAAAAAGTGTTCATTCATATATAATTATTTTTATATAAAAATTATAAAATATGTAATTATATTATGATAAAAAAAACCTGTTAATATTTAATTGCATATTATCCTTACTATTATATTAATATATATGTATTATTATTATTAAAAACATTATTAAAAAGTGTTCATTCATATATAATTATAATTATAAAAATATTATAAAATATGTATTTATATTATGATCAAAAACATTTTTATATATTTATTTGTATATTATCCTTCCTATAATATTATTATATATGTATTATTCATAACAAAAACATTATTAAAAAGTGTTCATTCATATATAATTATAATTATAAAAAAACTTTAAACTATGTATTTATATTATGATCAAAAAATTCTGTCAATATTTATATTCATATTATCGTTTCTATAATATTATTATATTTGTATTATTAATTACAAAAACATTACTAAAAAGTGTTCATTCATATATAATTATTATTATAACAAACTTTAAAATATGTATTTATATTATGATAAAAAAAACCTGTGAATATTTATTTGCATATTATCCTTCCTATAATATTATTATATATGTATTATTAATTACAAAAACATCATTAAAAAGTGTTCATTCATATATAATTATTTTTATATAAAAATTTTAAAATATGTATTTATATTATGATAAAAAAACCTGTCAATATTTAATTGCATATTATCCTTACTATAATATTAATATATATGTATTATTATTATTAAAAACATTATTAAAAAGTGTTCATTCATATATAATTATAATTATAAAAATATTATAAAATATGTATTTATATTATGATCAAAAACATTTATATATATTTATTTGTATATTATCCTTCCTATAATATTATTATATATGTATTATTCATAACAAAAACATTATTAAAAAGTGTTTATTCATATATAATTATTATTATAAAAATATTATAAAATATGTATTTATATTATGATCAAAAACATTTATATATATTTATTTGTATATTATCCTTCCTATAATATTATTATATATGTATTATTCATAACAAAAACATTATTAAAAAGTGTTCATTCATATATAATTATAATTATAAAAAAACTTTAAACTATGTATTTATATTATGATAAAAAAAAACCTGTCAATATTTATTTGCATATTATCGTTTCTATAATATTATTATATTTGTATTATTAATTACAAAAACATTACTAAAAAGTGTTCATTCATATATAATTATTATTATAAAAAAAACTTTAAACTATGTATTTATATTATGATCAAAAAAACCTGTCAATATTTATTTGCATATTATCGTTTCTATAATATTATTATATTTGTATTATTAATTACAAAAACATTACTAAAAAGTGTTCATTCATATATTATTATTATTATAAAAAAACTTTAAAATATGTATTTATATTATGATAAAAAACCTGTGAATATTTATTTGCATATTATCCTTCCTATAATATTATTATATATGTATTATTAATAACAAAAACATTATTAAAAAGTGTTCATTCATATATAATTATTATTATAAAAATATTATAAAATATGTATTTGTATTATGATCAAAAACATTTATATATATTTATTTGTATATTATCCTTCCTATAATATTATTATATATGTATTATTAATAACAAAAACATTATTCAAAAGTGTTCATTCATATAAAATTATTATTATAAAATTATTATAAAATATGTATTTATATTATGATCAAAAACATTTATATATATTTATTTGTATATTATCCTTCCTATAATATTATTATATATGTATTATTAATAACAAAAACATCATTAAAAAGTGTTCATTCATATGTAATTATTTTTATATAAAAATTATAAAATATGTATTTATATTATGATAAAAAAAAAACCTGTCAATATTTAATTGCATATTATCCTTACTATAATATTAATATATATGTATTATTATTATTAAAAACATTATTAAAAAGTGTTCATTCATATATAATTATAATTATAAAAATATTATAAAATATGTATTTATATTATGATCAAAAACATTTTTATATATTTATTTGTATATTATCCTTCCTATAATATTATTATATATGTATTATTCATAACAAAAACATTATTAAAAAGTGTTCATTCATATATAATTATAATTATAAAAAAACTTTAAACTATGTATTTATATTATGATCAAAAAAACCTGTCAATATTTATTTTCATATTATCGTTTCTATAATATTATTATATTTGTATTATTAATTACAAAAACATTACTAAAAAGTGTTCATTCATATATAATTATTATTATAAAAAACTTTCAAATATGTATTTATATTATGATAAAAAAAAACTGTGAATATTTATTTGCATATTATCCTTCCTATAATATTATTATATATGTATTATTAATTACAAAAACATCATTAAAAAGTGTTCATTCATATATAATTATTATTATAAAAATATTATAAAATATGTATTTATATTATGATCAAAAACATTTATATATATTTATTTGTATATTATCCTTCCTATAATATTATTATATATGTATTATTAATAACAAAAACATCATTAAAAAGTGTTCATTTATATATAATTATTTTTATATAAAAATTATAAAATATGTATTTATATTATGATAAAAAAAACCTGTCAATATTTAATTGCATATTATCCTTACTATAATATTAATATATATGTATTATTATTATTAAAAACATTATTAAAAAGTGTTCATTCATATATAATTATAATTATAAAAATATTATAAAATATGTATTTATATTATGATCAAAAACATTTTTATATATTTATTTGTATATTATCCTTCCTATAATATTATTATATATGTATTATTCATAACAAAAACATTATTAAAAAGTGTTCATTCATATATAATTATAATTATAAAAAAACTTTAAACTATGTATTTATACTATGATCAAAAAAACCTGTCAATATTTATTTTCATATTATCGTTTCTATAATATTATTATATTTGTATTATTAATTACAAAAACATTACTAAAAAGTGTTCATTCATATATAATTATTATTATAAAAAACTTTTAAATATGTATTTATATTATGATAAAAAAAAACTGTGAATATTTATTTGCATATTATCCTTCCTATAATATTATTATATATGTATTATTAATTACAAAAACATCATTAAAAAGTGTTCATTTATATATAATTATTATTATAAAAATATTATAAAATATGTATTTATATTATGATCAAAAACATTTATATATATTTATTTGTATATTATCCTTCCTATAATATTATTATATATGTATTATTAATAACAAAAACATTATTAAAAAGTGTTCATTCATATATAATTATTATTATAAAAATATTATAAAATATTTATTTATATTATGATCAAAAACATTTATATATATTTATTTGTATATTATCCTTCCTATAATATTATTATATATGTATTATTCATAACAAAAACATTATTAAAAAGTGTTCATTCATATATTATTATTATAAAAATATTATAAAATATGTATTTATATTATGATCAAAAACATTTATATATATTTATTTGTATATTATCCTTCCTATAATATAATTATATATGTATTATTCATGACAAAAACATTATTAAAAAGTGTTCATTCATATATAATTATAATTATAAAAAAACTTTAAACTATGTATTTATATTATGATAAAAAAAAACCTGTCAATATTTATTTGCATATTATCGTTTCTATAATATTATTATATTTGTATTATTAATTACAAAAACATTACTAAAAAGTGTTCATTCATATATAATTATTATTATAAAAAAACTTTAAACTATGTATTTATATTATGATCAAAAAAACCTGTCAATATTTATTTGCATATTATCCTTCCTATAATATTATTATATATGTATTATTAATAACAAAAACATTATTAAAAAGTGTTCATTCATATATAATTATTATTATAAAAATATTATAAAATATGTATTTATATTATGATCAAAAACATTTATATATATTTATTTGTATATTATCCTTCCTATAATATTATTATATATGTATTATTAATAACAAAAACATTATTCAAAAGTGTTCATTCATATATAATTATTATTATAAAAATATTATAAAATATGTATTTATATTATGATCAAAAACATTTATATATATTTATTTGTATATTATCCTTCCTATAATATTATTATATATGTATTATTAATAACAAAAACATCATTAAAAAGTGTTCATTCATATATAATTATTTTTATATAAAAATTATAAAATATGTATTTATATTATGATAAAAAAAACCTGTCAATATTTAATTGCATATTATCCTTACTATAATATTAATATATATGTATTATTATTATTAAAAACATTATTAAAAAGTGTTCATTCATATATAATTATAATTATAAAAATATTATAAAATATGTATTTATATTATGATTTAAAAACATTTTTATATATTTATTTGTATATTATCCTTCCTATAATATTATTATATATGTATTATTCATAACAAAAACATTATTAAAAAGTGCTCATTCATATATAATTATAATTATAAAAAAACTTTAAACTATGTATTTATATTATGATCAAAAAAACCTGTCAATATTTATTTTCATATTATCGTTTCTATAATATTATTATATTTGTATTATTAATTACAAAAACATTACTAAAAAGTGTTCATTCATATATAATTATTATTATAAAAAACTTTTAAATATGTATTTATATTATGATAAAAAAAACTGTGAATATTTATTTGCATATTATCCTTCCTATAATATTATTATATATGTATTATTAATTACAAAAACATCATTAAAAAGTATTCATTCATATATAATTATTTTTATATAAAAATTTTAAAATATGTATTTATATTATGATAAAAAAAACCTGTCAATATTTAATTGCATATTATCCTTACTATAATATTAATATATATGTATTATTATTATTAAAAACATTATTAAAAAGTGTTCATTCATATATAATTATAATTATAAAAATATTATAAAATATGTATTTATATTATGATCAAAAACATTTATATATATTTATTTGTATATTATCCTTCCTATAATATTATTATATATGTATTATTCATAACAAAAACATTATTAAAAAGTGTTCATTCATATATTATTATTATTATAAAAATATTATAAAATATGTATTTATATTATGATCAAAAACATTTATATATATTTATTTGTATATTATCCTTCCTATAATATTATTATATATGTATTATTCATAACAAAAACATTATTAAAAAGTGTTCATTCATATATTATTATTATTATAAAAATATTATAAAATATGTATTTATATTATGATCAAAAACATTTATATATATTTATTTGTATATTATCCTTCCTGTAATATTATTATATATGTATTATTCATAACAAAAACATTATTAAAAAGTGTTCATTCATATATAATTATAATTATAAAAAAACTTTAAACTATGTATTTATATTATGATCAAAAAAACCTGTCAATATTTATTTGCATATTATCGTTTCTATAATATTATTATATTTGTATTATTAATTACAAAAACATTACTAAAAAGTGTTCATTCATATATAATTATTATTATAAAAAAAACTTTAAACTATGTATTTATATTATGATCAAAAAAACCTGTCAATATTTATTTGCATATTATCGTTTCTATAATGTTATTATATTTGTATTATTAATTACAAAAACATTACTAAAAAGTGTTCATTCATATATTATTATTATTATAAAAAACTTTAAAATATGTATTTATATTATGATAAAAAAACCTGTGAATATTTATTTGCATACTATCCTTCCTATAATATTATTATATATGTATTATTAATAACAAAAACATCATTAAAAAGTGTTCATTCATATATAATTATTTTTATATAAAAATTATAAAATATGTATTTATATTATGATAAAAAAAACCTGTTAATATTTAATTGCATATTATCCTTACTATTATATTAATATATATGTATTATTATTATTAAAAACATTATTAAAAAGTGTTCATTCATATATAATTATAATTATAAAAATATTATAAAATATGTATTTATATTATGATCAAAAACATTTTTATATATTTATTTGTATATTATCCTTCCTATAATATTATTATATATGTAATATTCATAACAAAAACATTATTAAAAAGTGTTCATTCATATATAATTATAATTATAAAAAAACTTTAAACTATGTATTTATATTATGATCAAAAAATTCTGTCAATATTTATTTTCATATTATCGTTTCTATAATATTATTATATTTGTATTATTAATTACAAAAACATTACTAAAAAGTGTTCATTCATATATAATTATTTTTATAACAAACTTTAAAATATGTATTTATATTATGATAAAAAAAACCTGTGAATATTTATTTGCATATTATCCTTCCTATAATATTATTATATATGTATTATTAATTACAAAAACATCATTAAAAAGTGTTCATTCATATATAATTATTTTTATATAAAAATTTTAAAATATGTATTTATATTATGATAAAAAAAACCTGTCAATATTTAATTGCATATTATCCTTACTATAATATTAATATATATGTATTATTATTATTAAAAACATTATTAAAAAGTGTTCATTCATATATAATTATAATTATAAAAATATTATAAAATATGTATTTATATTATGATCAAAAACATTTATATATATTTATTTGTATATTATCCTTCCTATAATATTATTATATATGTATTATTCATAACAAAAACATTATTAAAAAGTGTTCATTCATATATAATTATTATTATAACAAACTTTAAAATATGTATTTATATTATGATAAAAAAAACCTGTGAATATTTATTTGCATATTATCCTTCCTATAATATTATTATATATGTATTATTAATTACAAAAACATCATTAAAAAGTGTTCATTCATATATAATTATTTTTATATAAAAATTTTAAAATATGTATTTATATTATGATAAAAAAAACCTGTCAATATTTAATTGCATATTATCCTTACTATAATATTAATATATATGTATTATTATTATTAAAAACATTATTAAAAAGTGTTCATTCATATATAATTATAATTATAAAAATATTATAAAATATGTATTTATATTATGATCAAAAACATTTATATATATTTATTTGTATATTATCCTTCCTATAATATTATTATATATGTATTATTCATAACAAAAACATTATTAAAAAGTGTTCATTCATATATAATTATAATTATAAAAAAACTTTAAACTATGTATTTATATTATGATCAAAAAAACCTGTCAATATTTATTTGCATATTATCGTTTCTATAATATTATTATATTTGTATTATTAATTACAAAAACATTACTAAAAAGTGTTCATTCATATATAATTATTATTATAAAAAAACTTTAAACTATGTATTTATATTATGATCAAAAAAACCTGTCAATATTTATTTGCATATTATCGTTTCTATAATGTTATTATATTTGTATTATTAATTACAAAAACATTACTAAAAAGTGTTCATTCATATATTATTATTATTATAAAAAACTTTAAAATATGTATTTATATTATGATAAAAAAACCTGTGAATATTTATTTGCATACTATCCTTCCTATAATATTATTATATATGTATTATTAATAACAAAAACATCATTAAAAAGTGTTCATTCATATATAATTATTTTTATATAAAAATTATAAAATATGTAATTATATTATGATAAAAAAAACCTGTTAATATTTAATTGCATATTATCCTTACTATTATATTAATATATATGTATTATTATTATTAAAAACATTATTAAAAAGTGTTCATTCATGTATAATTATAATTATAAAAATATTATAAAATATGTATTTATATTATGATCAAAAACATTTTTATATATTTATTTGTATATTATCCTTCCTATAATATTATTATATATGTATTATTCATAACAAAAACATTATTAAAAAGTGTTCATTCATATATAATTATAATTATAAAAAAACTTTAAACTATGTATTTATATTATGATCAAAAAATTCTGTCAATATTTATATTCATATTATCGTTTCTATAATATTATTATATTTGTATTATTAATTACAAAAACATTACTAAAAAGTGTTCATTCATATATAATTATTATTATAACAAACTTTAAAATATGTATTTATATTATGATAAAAAAAACCTGTGAATATTTATTTGCATATTATCCTTCCTATAATATTATTATATATGTATTATTAATTACAAAAACATCATTAAAAAGTGTTCATTCATATATAATTATTTTTATATAAAAATTTTAAAATATGTATTTATATTATGATAAAAAAACCTGTCAATATTTAATTGCATATTATCCTTACTATAATATTAATATATATGTATTATTATTATTAAAAACATTATTAAAAAGTGTTCATTCATATATAATTATAATTATAAAAATATTATAAAATATGTATTTATATTATGATCAAAAACATTTATATATATTTATTTGTATATTATCCTTCCTATAATATTATTATATATGTATTATTCATAACAAAAACATTATTAAAAAGTGTTTATTCATATATAATTATTATTATAAAAATATTATAAAATATGTATTTATATTATGATCAAAAACATTTATATATATTTATTTGTATATTATCCTTCCTATAATATTATTATATATGTATTATTCATAACAAAAACATTATTAAAAAGTGTTCATTCATATATAATTATAATTATAAAAAAACTTTAAACTATGTATTTATATTATGATAAAAAAAAACCTGTCAATATTTATTTGCATATTATCGTTTCTATAATATTATTATATTTGTATTATTAATTACAAAAACATTACTAAAAAGTGTTCATTCATATATAATTATTATTATAAAAAAAACTTTAAACTATGTATTTATATTATGATCAAAAAAACCTGTCAATATTTATTTGCATATTATCGTTTCTATAATATTATTATATTTGTATTATTAATTACAAAAACATTACTAAAAAGTGTTCATTCATATATTATTATTATTATAAAAAAACTTTAAAATATGTATTTATATTATGATAAAAAACCTGTGAATATTTATTTGCATATTATCCTTCCTATAATATTATTATATATGTATTATTAATAACAAAAACATTATTAAAAAGTGTTCATTCATATATAATTATTATTATAAAAATATTATAAAATATGTATTTGTATTATGATCAAAAACATTTATATATATTTATTTGTATATTATCCTTCCTATAATATTATTATATATGTATTATTAATAACAAAAACATTATTCAAAAGTGTTCATTCATATAAAATTATTATTATAAAATTATTATAAAATATGTATTTATATTATGATCAAAAACATTTATATATATTTATTTGTATATTATCCTTCCTATAATATTATTATATATGTATTATTAATAACAAAAACATCATTAAAAAGTGTTCATTCATATGTAATTATTTTTATATAAAAATTATAAAATATGTATTTATATTATGATAAAAAAAAAACCTGTCAATATTTAATTGCATATTATCCTTATTATAATATTAATATATATGTATTATTATTATTAAAAACATTATTAAAAAGTGTTCATTCATATATAATTATAATTATAAAAATATTATAAAATATGTATTTATATTATGATCAAAAACATTTTTATATATTTATTTGTATATTATCCTTCCTATAATATTATTATATATGTATTATTCATAACAAAAACATTATTAAAAAGTGTTCATTCATATATAATTATAATTATAAAAAAACTTTAAACTATGTATTTATATTATGATCAAAAAAACCTGTCAATATTTATTTTCATATTATCGTTTCTATAATATTATTATATTTGTATTATTAATTACAAAAACATTACTAAAAAGTGTTCATTCATATATAATTATTATTATAAAAAACTTTCAAATATGTATTTATATTATGATAAAAAAAAACTGTGAATATTTATTTGCATATTATCCTTCCTATAATATTATTATATATGTATTATTAATTACAAAAACATCATTAAAAAGTGTTCATTCATATATAATTATTATTATAAAAATATTATAAAATATGTATTTATATTATGATCAAAAACATTTATATATATTTATTTGTATATTATCCTTCCTATAATATTATTATATATGTATTATTAATAACAAAAACATCATTAAAAAGTGTTCATTTATATATAATTATTTTTATATAAAAATTATAAAATATGTATTTATATTATGATAAAAAAAACCTGTCAATATTTAATTGCATATTATCCTTACTATAATATTAATATATATGTATTATTATTATTAAAAACATTATTAAAAAGTGTTCATTCATATATAATTATAATTATAAAAATATTATAAAATATGTATTTATATTATGATCAAAAACATTTTTATATATTTATTTGTATATTATCCTTCCTATAATATTATTATATATGTATTATTCATAACAAAAACATTATTAAAAAGTGTTCATTCATATATAATTATAATTATAAAAAAACTTTAAACTATGTATTTATACTATGATCAAAAAAACCTGTCAATATTTATTTTCATATTATCGTTTCTATAATATTATTATATTTGTATTATTAATTACAAAAACATTACTAAAAAGTGTTCATTCATATATAATTATTATTATAAAAAACTTTTAAATATGTATTTATATTATGATAAAAAAAAACTGTGAATATTTATTTGCATATTATCCTTCCTATAATATTATTATATATGTATTATTAATTACAAAAACATCATTAAAAAGTGTTCATTTATATATAATTATTATTATAAAAATATTATAAAATATGTATTTATATTATGATCAAAAACATTTATATATATTTATTTGTATATTATCCTTCCTATAATATTTTTATATATGTATTATTAATAACAAAAACATTATTAAAAAGTGTTCATTCATATATAATTATTATTATAAAAATATTATAAAATATTTATTTATATTATGATCAAAAACATTTATATATATTTATTTGTATATTATCCTTCCTATAATATTATTATATATGTATTATTCATAACAAAAACATTATTAAAAAGTGTTCATTCATATATTATTATTATAAAAATATTATAAAATATGTATTTATATTATGATCAAAAACATTTATATATATTTATTTGTATATTATCCTTCCTATAATATAATTATATATGTATTATTCATGACAAAAACATTATTAAAAAGTGTTCATTCATATATAATTATAATTATAAAAAAACTTTAAACTATGTATTTATATTATGATAAAAAAAAACCTGTCAATATTTATTTGCATATTATCGTTTCTATAATATTATTATATTTGTATTATTAATTACAAAAACATTACTAAAAAGTGTTCATTCATATATAATTATTATTATAAAAAAACTTTAAACTATGTATTTATATTATGATCAAAAAAACCTGTCAATATTTATTTGCATATTATCGTTTCTATAATATTATTATATTTGTATTATTAATTACAAAAACATTACTAAAAAGTGTTCATTCATATATTATTATTATTATAAAAAACTTTAAAATATGTATTTATATTATGATAAAAAAACCTGTGAATATTTATTTGCATATTATCCTTCCTATAATATTATTATATATGTATTATTAATAACAAAAACATTATTAAAAAGTGTTCATTCATATATAATTATTATTATAAAAATATTATAAAATATGTATTTATATTATGATCAAAAACATTTATATATATTTATTTGTATATTATCCTTCCTATAATATTATTATATATGTATTATTAATAACAAAAACATTATTCAAAAGTGTTCATTCATATATAATTATTATTATAAAAATATTATAAAATATGTATTTATATTATGATCAAAAACATTTATATATATTTATTTGTATATTATCCTTCCTATAATATTATTATATATGTATTATTAATAACAAAAACATCATTAAAAAGTGTTCATTCATATATAATTATTTTTATATAAAAATTATAAAATATGTATTTATATTATGATCAAAAAAACCTGTCAATATTTATTTTCATATTATCGTTTCTATAATATTATTATATTTGTATTATTAATTACAAAAACATTACTAAAAAGTGTTCATTCATATATAATTATTATTATAAAAAACTTTTAAATATGTATTTATATTATGATAAAAAAAAACTGTTAATATTTATTTGCATATTATCCTTCCTATAATATTATTATATATGTATTATTAATTACAAAAACATCATTAAAAAGTGTTCATTCATATATAATTATTTTTATATAAAAATTTTAAAATATGTATTTATATTATGATAAAAAAAACCTGTCAATATTTAATTGCATATTATCCTTACTATAATATTAATATATATGTATTATTATTATTAAAAACATTATTAAAAAGTGTTCATTCACATATAATTATAATTATAAAAATATTATAAAATATGTATTTATATTATGATCAAAAACATTTATATATATTTATTTGTATATTATCCTTCCTATAATATTATTATATATGTATTATTCATAACAAAAACATTATTAAAAAGTGTTCATTCATATATAATTATAATTATAAAAAAACTTTAAACTATGTATTTATATTATGATCAAAAAAACCTGTCAATATTTATTTGCATATTATCGTTTCTATAATATTATTATATTTGTATTATTAATTACAAAAACATTACTAAAAAGTGTTCATTCATATATAATTATTATTATAAAAAAAACTTTAAACTATGTATTTATATTATGATCAAAAAAACCTGTCAATATTTATTTGCATATTATCGTTTCTATAATATTATTATATTTGTATTATTAATTACAAAAACATTACTAAAAAGTGTTCATTCATATATTATTATTATTATAAAAAAACTTTAAAATATGTATTTATATTATGATAAAAAACCTGTGAATATTTATTTGCATATTATCCTTCCTATAATATTATTATATATGTATTATTAATAACAAAAACATTATTAAAAAGTGTTCATTCATATATAATTATTATTATAAAAATATTATAAAATATGTATTTGTATTATGATCAAAAACATTTATATATATTTATTTGTATATTATCCTTCCTATAATATTATTATATATGTATTATTAATAACAAAAACATTATTCAAAAGTGTTCATTCATATAAAATTATTATTATAAAAATATTATAAAATATGTATTTATATTATGATCAAAAACATTTATATATATTTATTTGTATATTATCCTTCCTATAATATTATTATATATGTATTATTAATAACAAAAACATCATTAAAAAGTGTTCATTCATATATAATTATTTTTATATAAAAATTTTAAAATATGTATTTATATTATGATAAAAAAAAACCTGTCAATATTTAATTGCATATTATCCTAACTATAATATTAATATATATGTATTATTCTTATTAAAAACATTATTAAAAAGTGTTCATTCATATATAATTATAATTATAAAAATATTATAAAATATGTATTTATATTATGATCAAAAACATTTATATATATTTATTTGTATATTATCCTTCCTATAATATTATTATATATGTATTATTCATAACAAAAACATTATTAAAAAGTGTTCATTCATATATAATTATAATTATAAAAAAACTTTAAACTATGTATTTATATTATGATCAAAAAAACCTGTCAATATTTATTTTCATATTATCGTTTCTATAATATTATTATATTTGTATTATTAATTACAAAAACATTACTAAAAAGTGTTCATTCATATATAATTTTTATTATAAAAAACTTTAAAATATGTATTTATATTATGATAAAAAAACCTGTGAATATTTATTTGCATATTATCCTTCCTATAATATTATTATATATGTATTATTAATAACAAAAACATTATTAAAAAGTGTTCATTCATATATAATTATTATTATAAAAATTTTATAAAATATGTATTTATATTATGATAAAAAACATTTATATATATTTATTTGTATATTATCCTTCCTATAATATTATTATATATGTATTATTCATAACAAAAACATTATTAAAAAGTGTTCATTCATATATTATTATTATTATAAAAATATTATAAAATATGTATTTATATTATGATCAAAAACATTTATATATATTTATTTGTATATTATCCTTCCTATAATATTATTATATATGTATTATTCATAACAAAAACATTATTAAAAAGTGTTCATTCATATATAATTATAATTATAAAAAAACTTTAAACTATGTATTTATATTATGATCAAAAAAACCTGTCAATATTTATTTGCAGATTATCGTTTCTATAATATTATTATATTTGTATTATTAATTACAAAAACATTACTAAAAAGTGTTCATTCATATATAATTATTATTATAAAAATATTATAAAATATGTATTTATATTATGATCAAACACATTTATATATATTTATTTGTATATTATCCTTCCTATAATATTATTATATATGTATTATTAATAACAAAAACATTATTAAAAAGTGTTTATTCGTATATAATTATTATTATAAAAATATTATAAAATATGTATTTATATTATGATCAAAAACATTTATATATATTTATTTGTATATTATCCTTCCTATAATATTATTATATATGTATTATTCATAACAAAAACATTATTAAAAAGTGTTCATTCATATATAATTATAATTATAAAAAAAACTTTAAACTATGTATTTATATTATGATCAAAAAAACCTGTCAATATTTATTTGCATATTATCGTTTCTATAATATTATTATATTTGTATTATTAATTACAAAAACATTACTAAAAAGTGTTCATTCATATATAATTATTATTATAAAAAAAACTTTAAACTATGTATTTATATTATGATCAAAAAAACCTGTCAATATTTATTTGCATATTATCGTTTCTATAATATTATTATATTTGTATTATTAATTACAAAAACATTACTAAAAAGTGTTCATTCATATATTATTATTATTATAAAAAAACTTTAAAATATGTATTTATATTATGATAAAAAACCTGTGAATATTTATTTGCATATTATCCTTCCTATAATATTATTATATATGTATTATTAATAACAAAAACATTATTAAAAAGTGTTCATTCATATATAATTATTATTATAAAAATATTATAAAATATGTATTTGTATTATGATCAAAAACATTTATATATATTTATTTGTATATTATCCTTCCTATAATATTATTATATATGTATTATTAATAACAAAAACATTATTCAAAAGTGTTCATTCATATAAAATTATTATTATAAAAATATTATAAAATATGTATTTATATTATGATTAAAAACATTTATATATATTTATTTGTATATTATCCTTCCTATAATATTATTATATATGTATTATTAATAAAAAAAACATCATTAAAAAGTGTTCATTCATATATAATTATTTTTATATAAAAATTTTAAAATATGTATTTATATTATGATAAAAAAAACCTGTCAATATTTAATTGCATATTATCCTAACTATAATATTAATATATATGTATTATTATTATTAAAAACATTATTAAAAAGTGTTCATTCATATATAATTATAATTATAAAAATATTATAAAATATGTATTTATATTATGATCAAAAACATTTATATATATTTATTTGTATATTATCCTTCCTATAATATTATTATATATGTATTATTAATAACAAAAACATTATTAAAAAGTGTTCATTCATATATAATTATTATTATAAAAATATTATAAAATATGTATTTATATTATGATCAAAAACATTTATATATATTTATTTGTATATTATCCTTCCTATAATATTATTATATATGTATTATTCATAACAAAAACATTATTAAAAAGTGTTCATTCATATATTATTATTATAAAAAAATTATAAAATATGTATTTATATTATGATCAAAAACATTTATATATATTTATTTGTATATTATCCTTCCTATAATATAATTATATATGTATTATTCATAACAAAAACATTATTAAAAAGTGTTCATTCATATATAATTATAATTATAAAAAAACTTTAAACTATGTATTTATATTATGATAAAAAAAAACCTGTCAATATTTATTTGCATATTATCGTTTCTATAATATTATTATATTTGTATTATTAATTACAAAAACATTACTAAAAAGTGTTCATTCATATATAATTATTATTATAAAAAAACTTTAAACTATGTATTTATATTATGATCAAAAAAACCTGTCAATATTTATTTGCATATTATCGTTTCTATAATATTATTATATTTGTATTATTAATTACAAAAACATTACTAAAAAGTGTTCATTCATATATTATTATTATTATAAAAAACTTTAAAATATGTATTTATATTATGATAAAAAAACCTGTGAATATTTATTTGCATATTATCCTTCCTATAATATTATTATATATGTATTATTAATAACAAAAACATTATTAAAAAGTGTTCATTCATATATAATTATTATTATAAAAATATTATTAAATATGTATTTATATTATGATCAAAAACATTTATATATATTTATTTGTATATTATCCTTCCTATAATATTATTATATATGTATTATTAATAACAAAAACATTATTCAAAAGTGTTCATTCATATATAATTATTATTATAAAAATATTATAAAATATGTATTTATATTATGATCAAAAACATTTATATATATTTATTTGTATATTATCCTTCCTATAATATTATTATATATGTATTATTAATAACAAAAACATCATTAAAAAGTGTTCATTCATATATAATTATTTTTATATAAAAATTATAAAATATGTATTTATATTATGATAAAAAAAACCTGTCAATATTTAATTGCATATTATCCTTACTATAATATTAATATATATGTATTATTATTATTAAAAACATTATTAAAAAGTGTTCATTCATATATAATTATAATTATAAAAATATTATAAAATATGTATTTATATTATGATTTAAAAACATTTTTATATATTTATTTGTATATTATCCTTCCTATAATATTATTATATATGTATTGTTCATAACAAAAACATTATTAAAAAGTGCTCATTCATATATAATTATAATTATAAAAAAACTTTAAACTATGTATTTATATTATGATCAAAAAAACCTGTCAATATTTATTTTCATATTATCGTTTCTATAATATTATTATATTTGTATTATTAATTACAAAAACATTACTAAAAAGTGTTCATTCATATATAATTATTATTATAAAAAACTTTTAAATATGTATTTATATTATGATAAAAAAAAACTGTGAATATTTATTTGCATATTATCCTTCCTATAATATTATTATATATGTATTATTAATTACAAAAACATCATTAAAAAGTGTTCATTCATATATAATTATTTTTATATAAAAATTTTAAAATATATATTTATATTATGATAAAAAAAACCTGTCAATATTTAATTGCATATTATCCTTACTATAATATTAATATATATGTATTATTATTATTAAAAACATTATTAAAAAGTGTTCATTCATATATAATTATAATTATAAAAATATTATAAAATATGTATTTATATTATGATCAAAAACATTTATATATATTTATTTGTATATTATCCTTCCTATAATATTATTATATATGTATTATTCATAACAAAAACATTATTAAAAAGTGTTCATTCATATATTATTATTATTATAAAAATATTATAAAATATGTATTTATATTATGATCAAAAACATTTATATATATTTATTTGTATATTATCCTTCCTGTAATATTATTATATATGTATTATTCATAACAAAAACATTATTAAAAAGTGTTCATTCATATATAATTATAATTATAAAAAAACTTTAAACTATGTATTTATATTATGATCAAAAAAACCTGTCAATATTTATTTGCATATTATCGTTTCTATAATATTATTATATTTGTATTATTAATTACAAAAACATTACTAAAAAGTGTTCATTCATATATAATTATTATTATAAAAAAACTTTAAACTATGTATTTATATTATGATCAAAAAAACCTGTCAATATTTATTTGCATATTATCGTTTCTATAATGTTATTATATTTGTATTATTAATTACAAAAACATTACTAAAAAGTGTTCATTCATATATTATTATTATTATAAAAAACTTTAAAATATGTATTTATATTATGATAAAAAAACCTGTGAATATTTATTTGCATACTATCCTTCCTATAATATTATTATATATGTATTATTAATAACAAAAACATCATTAAAAAGTGTTCATTCATATATAATTATTTTTATATAAAAATTATAAAATATGTATTTATATTATGATAAAAAAACCTGTTAATATTTAATTGCATATTATCCTTACTATTATATTAATATATATGTATTATTATTATTAAAAACATTATTAAAAAGTGTTCATTCATATATAATTATAATTATAAAAATATTATAAAATATGTATTTATATTATGATCAAAAACATTTTTATATATTTATTTGTATATTATCCTTCCTATAATATTATTATATATGTATTATTCATAACAAAAACATTATTAAAAAGTGTTCATTCATATATAATTATAATTATAAAAAAACTTTAAACTATGTATTTATATTATGATCAAAAAATTCTGTCAATATTTATTTTCATATTATCGTTTCTATAATATTATTATATTTGTATTATTAATTACAAAAACATTACTAAAAAGTGTTCATTCATATATAATTATTATTATAACAAACTTTAAAATATGTATTTATATTATGATAAAAAAAACCTGTGAATATTTATTTGCATATTATCCTTCCTATAATATTATTATATATGTATTATTAATTACAAAAACATCATTAAAAAGTGTTCATTCATATATAATTATTTTTATATAAAAATTTTAAAATATGTATTTATATTATGATAAAAAAAACCTGTCAATATTTAATTGCATATTATCCTTACTATAATATTAATATATATGTATTATTATTATTAAAAACATTATTAAAAAGTGTTCATTCATATATAATTATAATTATAAAAATATTATAAAATATGTATTTATATTATGATCAAAAACATTTATATATATTTATTTGTATATTATCCTTCCTATAATATTATTATATATGTATTATTCATAACAAAAACATTATTAAAAAGTGTTCATTCATATATAATTATTATTATAACAAACTTTAAAATATGTATTTATATTATGATAAAAAAAACCTGTGAATATTTATTTGCATATTATCCTTCCTATAATATTATTATATATGTATTATTAATTACAAAAACATCATTAAAAAGTGTTCATTCATATATAATTATTTTTATATAAAAATTTTAAAATATGTATTTATATTATGATAAAAAAAACCTGTCAATATTTAATTGCATATTATCCTTACTATAATATTAATATATATGTATTATTATTATTAAAAACATTATTAAAAAGTGTTCATTCATATATAATTATAATTATAAAAATATTATAAAATATGTATTTATATTATGATCAAAAACATTTATATATATTTATTTGTATATTATCCTTCCTATAATATTATTATATATGTATTATTCATAACAAAAACATTATTAAAAAGTGTTCATTCATATATAATTATAATTATAAAAAAACTTTAAACTATGTATTTATATTATGATCAAAAAAACCTGTCAATATTTATTTGCATATTATCGTTTCTATAATATTATTATATTTGTATTATTAATTACAAAAACATTACTAAAAAGTGTTCATTCATATATAATTATTATTATAAAAAAAACTTTAAACTATGTATTTATATTATGATCAAAAAAACCTGTCAATATTTATTTGCATATTATCGTTTCTATAATGTTATTATATTTGTATTATTAATTACAAAAACATTACTAAAAAGTGTTCATTCATATATTATTATTATTATAAAAAACTTTAAAATATGTATTTATATTATGATAAAAAACCCTGTGAATATTTATTTGCATACTATCCTTCCTATAATATTATTATATATGTATTATTAATAACAAAAACATCATTAAAAAGTGTTCATTCATATATAATTATTTTTATATAAAAATTATAAAATATGTATTTATATTATGATAAAAAAAACCTGTTAATATTTAATTGCATATTATCCTTACTATTATATTAATATATATGTATTATTATTATTAAAAACATTATTAAAAAGTGTTCATTCATATATAATTATAATTATAAAAATATTATAAAATATGTATTTATATTATGATCAAAAACATTTTTATATATTTATTTGTATATTATCCTTCCTATAATATTATTATATATGTATTATTCATAACAAAAACATTATTAAAAAGTGTTCATTCATATATAATTATAATTATAAAAAAACTTTAAACTATGTATTTATATTATGATCAAAAAATTCTGTCAATATTTATTTTCATATTATCGTTTCTATAATATTATTATATTTGTATTATTAATTACAAAAACATTACTAAAAAGTGTTCATTCATATATAATTATTATTATAACAAACTTTAAAATATGTATTTATATTATGATAAAAAAAACCTGTGAATATTTATTTGCATATTATCCTTCCTATAATATTATTATATATGTATTATTAATTACAAAAACATCATTAAAAAGTGTTCATTCATATATAATTATTTTTATATAAAAATTTTAAAATATGTATTTATATTATGATAAAAAAAACCTGTCAATATTTAATTGCATATTATCCTTACTATAATATTAATATATATGTATTATTATTATTAAAAACATTATTAAAAAGTGTTCATTCATATATAATTATAATTATAAAAATATTATAAAATATGTATTTATATTATGATCAAAAACATTTATATATATTTATTTGTATATTATCCTTCCTATAATATTATTATATATGTATTATTCATAACAAAAACATTATTAAAAAGTGTTCATTCATATATAATTATAATTATAAAAAAACTTTAAACTATGTATTTATATTATGATCAAAAAAACCTGTCAATATTTATTTTCATATTATCGTTTCTATAATATTATTATATTTGTATTATTAATTACAAAAACATTACTAAAAAGTGTTCATTCATATATAATTATTATTATAAAAAACTTTAAAATATGTATTTATATTATGATAAAAAAAACCTGTGAATATTTATTTGCATATTATCCTTCCTATAATATTATTATATATGTATTATTAATTACAAAAACATCATTAAAAAGTGTTCATTCATATATAATTATTTTTATATAAAAATTTTAAAATATGTATTTATAATATGATAAAAAAAACCTGTCAATATTTAATTGCATATTATCCTTACTATAATATTAATATATATGTATTATTATTATTAAAATCATTATTAAAAAGTGTTCATTCATATATAATTATAATTATAAAAATATTATAAAATATGTATTTATATTATGATCAAAAACATTTATATATATTTATCTGTATATTATCCTTCCTATAATATTATTATATATGTATTATTAATAACAAAAACATTATTAAAAAGTGTTTATTCATATATAATTATTATTATAAAAATATTATAAAATATGTATTTATATTATGATCAAAAACATTTATATATATTTATTTGTATATTATCCTTCCTATAATATTATTATATATGTATTATTCATAACAAAAACATTATTAAAAAGTGTTCATTCATATATAATTATAATTATAAAAAAACTTTAAACTATGTATTTATATTATGATAAAAAAAAACCTGTCAATATTTATTTGCATATTATCGTTTCTATAATATTATTATATTTGTATTATTAATTACAAAAACATTACTAAAATGTGTTCATTCATATATAATTATTATTATAAAAAAAACTTTAAACTATGTATTTATATTATGATCAAAAAAACCTGTCAATATTTATTTGCATATTATCGTTTCTATAATATTATTATATTTGTATTATTAATTACAAAAACATTACTAAAAAGTGTTCATTCATATATTATTATTATTAAAAAAAAACTTTAAAATATGTATTTATATTATGATAAAAAACCTGTGAATATTTATTTGCATATTATCCTTCCTATAATATTATTATATATGTATTATTAATAACAAAAACATTATTAAAAAGTGTTCATTCATATATAATTATTATTATAAAAATATTATAAAATATGTATTTGTATTATGATCAAAAACATTTATATATATTTATTTGTATATTATCCTTCCTATAATATTATTATATATGTATTATTAATAACAAAAACATTATTCAAAAGTGTTCATTCATATAAAATTATTATTATAAAAATATTATAAAATATGTATTTATATTATGATCAAAAACATTTATATATATTTATTTGTATATTATCCTTCCTATAATATTATTATATATGTATTATTAATAACAAAAACATCATTAAAAAGTGTTCATTCATATATAATTATTTTTATATAAAAATTTTAAAATATGTATTTATATTATGATAAAAAAAACCTGTCAATATTTAATTGCATATTATCCTAACTATAATATTAATATATATGTATTATTCTTACTAAAAACATTATTAAAAAGTGTTCATTCATATATAATTATAATTATAAAAATATTATAAAATATGTATTTATATTATGATCAAAAACATTTATATATATTTATTTGTATATTATCCTTCCTATAATATTATTATATATGTATTATTCATAACAAAAACATTATTAAAAAGTGTTCATTCATATATAATTATAATTATAAAAAAACTTTAAAATATGTATTTATATTATGATCAAAAAAACCTGTCAATATTTATTTTCATATTATCGTTTCTATAATATTATTATATTTGTATTATTAATTACAAAAACATTACTAAAAAGTGTTCATTCATATATAATTATTATTATAAAAAACTTTAAAATATGTATTTATATTATGATAAAAAAACCTGTGAATATTTATTTGCATATTATCCTTCCTATAATATTATTATATATGTATTATTAATAACAAAAACATTATTAAAAAGTGTTCATTCATATATAATTATTATTATAAAAATTTTATAAAATATGTATTTATATTATGATAAAAAACATTTATATATATTTATTTGTATATTATCCTTCCTATAATATTATTATATATGTATTATTTATAACAAAAACATTATTAAAAAGTGTTCATTCATATATTATTATTATTATAAAAATATTATAAAATATGTATTTATATTATGATCAAAAACATTTATATATATTTATTTGTATATTATCCTTCCTATAATATTATTATATATGTATTATTCATAACAAAAACATTATTAAAAAGTGTTCATTCATATATAATTATAATTATAAAAAAACTTTAAACTATGTATTTATATTATGATCAAAAAAACCTGTCAATATTTATTTGCAGATTATCGTTTCTATAATATTATTATATTTGTATTATTAATTACAAAAACATTACTAAAAAGTGTTCATTCATATATAATTATTATTATAAAAATATTATAAAATATGTATTTATATTATGATCAAAAACATTTATATATATTTATTTGTATATTATCCTTCCTATAATATTATTATATATGTATTATTAATAACAAAAACATTATTAAAAAGTGTTTATTCATATATAATTATTATTATAAAAATATTATAAAATATGTATTTATATTATGATCAAAAACATTTATATATATTTATTTGTATATTATCCTTCCTATAATATTATTATATATGTATTATTCATAACAAAAACATTATTAAAAAGTGTTCATTCATATATAATTATAATTATAAAAAAACTTTAAACTATGTATTTATATTATGATCAAAAATACCTGTCAATATTTATTTGCATATTATCGTTTCTATAATATTATTATATTTGTATTATTAATTACAAAAACATTACTAAAAAGTGTTCATTCATATATAATTATTATTATAAAAAAAACTTTAAACTATGTATTTATATTATGATCAAAAAAACCTGTCAATATTTATTTGCATATTATCGTTTCTATAATATTATTATATTTGTATTATTAATTACAAAAACATTACTAAAAAGTGTTCATTCATATATTATTATTATTATAAAAAAACTTTAAAATATGTATTTATATTATGATAAAAAACCTGTGAATATTTATTTGCATATTATCCTTCCTATAATATTATTATATATGTATTATTAATAACAAAAACATTATTAAAAAGTGTTCATTCATATATAATTATTATTATAAAAATATTATAAAATATGTATTTGTATTATGATCAAAAACATTTATATATATTTATTTGTATATTATCCTTCCTATAATATTATTATATATGTATTATTAATAACAAAAACATTATTCAAAAGTGTTCATTCATATAAAATTATTATTATAAAAATATTATAAAATATGTATTTATATTATGTTAAAAAACATTTATATATATTTATTTGTATATTATCCTTCCTATAATATTATTATATATGTATTATTAATAACAAAAACATCATTAAAAAGTGTTCATTCATATATAATTATTTTTATATAAAAATTTTAAAATATGTATTTATATTATGATAAAAAAAACCTATCAATATTTAATTGCATATTATCCTAACTATAATATTAATATATATGTATTATTATTATTAAAAACATTATTAAAAAGTGTTCATTCATATATATTTATAATTATAAAAATATTATAAAATATGTATTTATATTATGATCAAAAACATTTATATATATTTATTTGTATATTATCCTTCCTATAATATTATTATATATGTATTATTCATAACAAAAACATTATTAAAAAGTGTTCATTCATATATAATTATAATTATAAAAAAACTTTAAACTATGTATTTATATTATGATCAAAAAAACCTGTCAATATTTATTTTCATATTATCGTTTCTATAATATTATTATATTTGTATTATTAATTACAAAAACATTACTAAAAAGTGTTCATTCATATATAATTTTTATTATAAAAAACTTTAAAATATGTATTTATATTATGATAAAAAAAACTGTGAATATTTATTTGCATATTATCCTTCCTATAATATTATTATATATGTATTATTAATAACAAAAACATTATTAAAAAGTGTTCATTCATATATAATTATTATTATAAAAATTTTATAAAATATGTATTTATATTATGATAAAAAACATTTATATATATTTATTTGTATATTATCCTTCCTATAATATTATTATATATGTATTATTCATAACAAAAACATTATTAAAAAGTGTTCATTCATATATTATTATTATTATAAAAATATTATAAAATATGTATTTATATTATGATCAAAAACATTTATATATATTTATTTGTATATTATCCTTCCTATAATATTATTATATATGTATTATTCATAACAAAAACATTATTAAAAAGTGTTCATTCATATATAATTATAATTATAAAAAAACTTTAAACTATGTATTTATATTATGATCAAAAAAACCTGTCAATATTTATTTGCAGATTATCGTTTCTATAATATTATTATATTTGTATTATTAATTACAAAAACAATACTAAAAAGTGTTCATTCATATATAATTATTATTATAAAAAAACTTTAAACTATGTATTTATATTATGATCAAAAAAACCTGTCAATATTTATTTGCATATTATCGTATCTATAATATTATTATATTTGTATTATTAATTACAAAAACATTACTAAAAAGTGTTCATTCATATATTATTATTATTTTAAAAAACTTTAAAATATGTATTTATATTATGATAAAAAAACCTGTGAATATTTATTTGCATATTATCCTTCCTATAATATTATTATATATGTATTATTAATAACAAAACCATTATTAAAAAGTGTTCATTCATATATAATTATTATTATAAAAATATTATAAAATATGTATTTATATTATGATCAAAAACATTTATATATATTTATTTGTATATTATCCTTCCTATAATATTATTATATATGTATTATTAATAACAAAAACATTATTCAAAAGTGTTCATTCATATATAATTATTATTATAAAAATATTATAAAATATGTATTTATATTATGATCAAAAACATTTATATATATTTATTTGTATATTATCCTTCCTATAATATTAATATATATGTATTATTAAAAACAAAAACATCATTAAAAAGTGTTCATTCATATATAATTATTTTTATATAAAAGTTATAAAATATGTATTTATATTATGATAAAAAAACCTGTCAATATTTAATTGCATATTATCCTTACTATAATATTAATATATATGTATTATTATTATTAAAAACATTATTAAAAAGTGTTCATTCATATATAATTATAATTATAAAAATATTATAAAATATGTATTTTTATTATGATCAAAAACATTTTTATATATTTATTTGTATATTATCCTTCCTATAATATTATTATATATGTATTATTCA
The DNA here is from genome assembly GCF_028750875.1 of Macrosteles quadrilineatus. Taxonomy (NCBI): domain Eukaryota; kingdom Metazoa; phylum Arthropoda; class Insecta; order Hemiptera; family Cicadellidae; genus Macrosteles; species Macrosteles quadrilineatus. Next base: position 481,891 of record NW_026542659.1, on the reverse strand, counting down.
TAACAAAAACATTATTAAAAAGTGTTCATTCATATATAATTATAATTATAAAAAAACTTTAAACTAAGTATTTATATTATGATCAAAAAACCTGTCAATATTTATTTGCATATTATTGTTTCTATAATATTATTATATTTGTATTATTAATTACAAAAACATTACTAAAAAGTGTTCATTCATATATAATTATTATTATAAAAAACTTTAAAATATGTATTTATATTATGATAAAAAAAACCTGTCAATATTTAATTGCATATTATCCTTCCTATAATATTAATATATATGTATTATTATTATTAAAAACATTATTAAAAAGTGTTCATTCATATATAATTATTTTTATATAAAAATTTTAAAATATGTATTTATATTATGATAAAAAAAACCTATCAATATTTAATTGCATATTATCCTAACTATAATATTAATATATATGTATTATTATTATTAAAAACATTATTAAAAAGTGTTCATTCATATATATTTATAATTATAAAAATATTATAAAATATGTATTTATATTATGATCAAAAACATTTATATATATTTATTTGTATATTATCCTTCCTATAATATTATTATATATGTATTATTAATAACAAAAACATTATTCAAAAGTGTTCATTCATATATAATTATTATTATAAAAATATTATAAAATATGTATTTATATTATGATCAAAAACATTTATATATATTTATTTGTATATTATCCTTCCTATAATATTATTATATATGTATTATTAATAACAAAAACATCATTAAAAAGTGTTCATTCATATATAATTATTTTTATATAAAAATTTTAAAATATGTATTTATATTATGATAAAAAAAAACCTGTCAATATTTAATTGCATATTATCCTTACTATAATATTAATATATATGTATTATTATTATTAAAAACATTATTAAAATTGTTCATTCATGTATAATAATAATTATAAAAATATTATAAAATATGTATTTATATTATGATCAAAAACATTTATATATATTTATTTGTATATTATCCTTCCTATAATATTATTATATATGTATTATTAATAACAAAAACATTATTCAAAAGTGTTCTTTCATATATAATTATTATTATAAAAATATTATAAAATATGTATTTATATTATGATCAAAAACATTTATATATATTTATTTGTATATTATCCTTCCTATAATATTATTATATATGTATTATTAATAACAAAAACATCATTAAAAAGTGTTCATTCATATATAATTATTTTGATATAAAAATTTTAAAATATGTATTTATATTATGATAAAAAAAACCTGTCAATATTTAATTGCATATTATCCTTACTATAATATTAATATATATGTATTATTATTATTAAAAACATTATTAAAAAGTGTTCATTCATATATAATTATAATTATAAAAATATTATAAAATATGTATTTATATTATGATCAAAAACATTTATATATATTTATTTGTATATTATCCTTCCTATAATATTATTATATATGTATTATTAATAACAAAAACATTATTCAAAAGTGTTCATTTATATATAATTATTATTATAAAAATATTATAAAATATTTATTTATATTATGATCAAAAACATTTATATATATTTATTTGTATATTATCCTTCCTATAATATTATTATATATGTATTATAAATAACAAAAACATTATTAAAAAGTGTTCATTCATATATAATTATAATTATAAAAATATTATAAAATATGTATTTATATTATGATCAAAAACATTTATATATATTTATTTGTATATTATCCTTCCTATAATATTATTATATATGTATTATTAATAACAAAAACATTATTCAAAAGTGTTCATTTATATATAATTATTATTATAAAAATATTATAAAATATTTATTTATATTATGATCAAAAACATTTATATATATTTATTTGTATATTATCCTTCCTATAATATTATTATATATGTATTATAAATAACAAAAACATTATTAAAAAGTGTTCATTCATATATAATTATAATTATAAAAATATTATAAAATATGTATTTATATTATGATCAAAAACATTTATATATATTTATTTGTATATTATCCTTCCTATAATATTATTATATATGTATTATTAATAACAAAAACATTATTAAAAAGTGTTCATTCATATATAATTATTATTATAAAAATATTATAAAATATGTATTTATATTATGATCAAAAACATTTATATATATTTATTTGTATATTATCCTTCCTATAATATTATTATATATGTATTATTAATAATAAAAACATTATTAAAAAGTGTTCATTTATATATTATTATTATTATAAAAATATTATAAAATATGTATTTATATTATGATGAAAAACATTTATATATATTTATTTGTATATTATCCTTTCTATAATATTATTATATATGTATAATTCATAACAAAAACATTATTAAAAAGTGTTCATTCATATATAATTATAATTATAAAAAAACTTTAAACTATGTATTTATATTATGTTCAAAAAACCTGTCAATATTTATTTGCATATTATCGTTTCTATAATATTATTATATTATTATTATTTATTACAAAAACATTACTAAAAAGTGTTCATTCATATATAATTATTATTATAAAAAAACTTTAAACTATGTATTTATATTATGATCAAAAAACCTGTCAATATCTATTTGCATATTATCGTTTCTATATTATTATTATATTTGTATTATTAATTACAAAAACATTACTAAAAAGTGTTCATTCATATATTATTATTATTATAAAAAAATTTAAAATATGTATTTATATTATGATAAAAAAACCTGTGAATATTTATTTGCATATTATCCTTCCTATAATATTATTATATATGTATTATTAATTACAAAAACATCATTAAAAAGTTTTCATTCATATATAATTATTTTTATATAAAGATTTTAAAATAAGTATTTATATTATGATAAAAACCTGTCAATATTTAATTGCGTATTATCCTTACTATAATATTAATATATATGTATTATTATTATTAAAAACATTATTAAAAAGTGTTCATTCATATATAATTATAATTATAAAAATATTATAAAATATGTATTTATATTATGATCAAAAACATTTATATATATTTATTTGTATATTATCCTTCCTATAATATTATTATATATGTATTATTAATAACAAAAACATTATTAAAAAGTGTTCATTCATATATAATTAGTATTATAAAAATATTATAAAATATGTACTTATATCATGATCAAAAACATTTATATATATTTATTTGTATATTATCCTTCCTATAATATTATTATATATGTATTATTAATAACAAAAACATTATTCAAAAGTGTTCATTCATATATAATTATTATTATAAAATATTATAAAATATGTATTTATATTATGATCAAAAACATTTATATATATTTATTTGTATATTATCCTTCCTATAATATTATTAAGTATGTATTATTAATAACAAAAACATTATTAAAAAGTGTTCATTCATATATTATTATTATTATAAAAATATTATAAAATATGTATTTATATTATGATCAAAAACATTTATATATATTTATTTGTATATTATCCTTCCTATAATATTATTATATATGTATTATTCATAACAAAAACATTATTAAAAAGTGTTCATTCATATATAATTATAATTATAAAAAAACTTTAAACTATGTATTTATATTATGATCAAAAAAACCTGTCAATATTTATTTGCATATTATCGTTTCTATAATATTATTATATTTGTATTATTAATTACAAAAACATTACTAAAAAGTGTTCATTCATATATAATTATTTTTATATAAAAATTTTAAAATATGTATTTATATTATGATAAAAAAAACCTGTCAATATTTAATTGCATATTATCCTTACTATAATATTAATATATATGTATTATTATTATTAAAAACATTATTAAAAAGTGTTCATTCATATATAATTATAATTATAAAAATATTATAAAATATGTATTTTTATTATGATCAAAAACATTTATATATATTTATTTGTATATTATCCTTCCTTTAATATTATTATATATGTATTATTAATAACAAAAACATTATTAAAAATTGTTTATTCATATATTATTATTATTATAAAAATATTATAAAATATGTATTTATATTATGATCAAAACATTTATATATATTAATTTGTATATTATCCTTCCTATAATATTATTATATATGTATTATTAATAACAAAAACATTATTAAAAAGTGTTCATTCATATATAATTATAATTATAAAAATATTATAAAATATGTATTTATATTATGATCAAAAACATTTATATATATTTATTTGTATATTATCTTTTCTATAATATTATTATATATGTATTATTCATAACAAAAACATTATTAAAAAGTGTTCATTCATATATAATTATAATTATAAAAAAACTTTAAACTTTGTATTTATATTATGATCAAAAAAACCTGTCAATATTTATTTGCATATTATCGTTTCTATAATATTATTATATTTGTATTATTAATTACTAAAAAGTGTTCATTCATATATAATTATTATAATAAAATACTTTAAAATATGTATTTATATTATGATAAAAAAAACCTGTGAATATTTATTTGCATATTATCCTTCCTATAATATTATTATATATGTATTATTAATTACAAAAACATCATTAAAAAGTGTTCATTCATATATAATTATTTTTATATAAAAATTTTAAAATATGTATTTATATTATGATAAAAAAAACCTGTCAATATTTAATTGCATATTATCCTTCCTATAATATTATTATATATGTATTATTAATAACAAAAACATTATTAAAAAGTGTGTATTCATATATAATTATTATTATAAAAATATTATAAAATATGTATTTATATTATGATCAAAAACATTTATATATATTTATTTGTATATTATCCTTCCTATAATATTATTATATATGTATTATTAATAACAAAAACATTATTCAAAAGTGTTCATTTATATATAATTATTATTATAAAAATATTATAAAATATTTATTTATATTATGATCAAAAACATTTATATATATTTATTTGTATATTATCCTTCCTATAATATTATTATATATGTATTATAAATAACAAAAACATTATTAAAAAGTGTTCATTCATATATAATTATAATTATAAAAATATTATAAAATATGTATTTATATTATGATCAAAAACATTTATATATATTTATTTGTATATTATCCTTCCTATAATATTATTATATATGTATTATTAATAACAAAAACATTATTCAAAAGTGTTCATTTATATATAATTATTATTATAAAAATATTATAAAATATTTATTTATATTATGATCAAAAACATTTATATATATTTATTTGTATATTATCCTTCCTATAATATTATTATATATGTATTATAAATAACAAAAACATTATTAAAAAGTGTTCATTCATATATAATTATAATTATAAAAATATTATAAAATATGTATTTATATTATGATCAAAAACATTTATATATATTTATTTGTATATTATCCTTCCTATAATATTATTATATATGTATTATTAATAACAAAAACATTATTAAAAAGTGTTCATTCATATATAATTATTATTATAAAAATATTATAAAATATGTATTTATATTATGATCAAAAACATTTATATATATTTATTTGTATATTATCCTTCCTATAATATTATTATATATGTATTATTAATAATAAAAACATTATTAAAAAGTGTTCATTTATATATTATTATTATTATAAAAATATTATAAAATATGTATTTATATTATGATGAAAAACATTTATATATATTTATTTGTATATTATCCTTTCTATAATATTATTATATATGTATAATTCATAACAAAAACATTATTAAAAAGTGTTCATTCATATATAATTATAATTATAAAAAAACTTTAAACTATGTATTTATATTATGTTCAAAAAACCTGTCAATATTTATTTGCATATTATCGTTTCTATAATATTATTATATTATTATTATTTATTACAAAAACATTACTAAAAAGTGTTCATTCATATATAATTATTATTATAAAAAAACTTTAAACTATGTATTTATATTATGATCAAAAAACCTGTCAATATCTATTTGCATATTATCGTTTCTATATTATTATTATATTTGTATTATTAATTACAAAAACATTACTAAAAAGTGTTCATTCATATATTATTATTATTATAAAAAAATTTAAAATATGTATTTATATTATGATAAAAAAACCTGTGAATATTTATTTGCATATTATCCTTCCTATAATATTATTATATATGTATTATTAATTACAAAAACATCATTAAAAAGTTTTCATTCATATATAATTATTTTTATATAAAGATTTTAAAATAAGTATTTATATTATGATAAAAACCTGTCAATATTTAATTGCGTATTATCCTTACTATAATATTAATATATATGTATTATTATTATTAAAAACATTATTAAAAAGTGTTCATTCATATATAATTATAATTATAAAAATATTATAAAATATGTATTTATATTATGATCAAAAACATTTATATATATTTATTTGTATATTATCCTTCCTATAATATTATTATATATGTATTATTAATAACAAAAACATTATTAAAAAGTGTTCATTCATATATAATTAGTATTATAAAAATATTATAAAATATGTACTTATATCATGATCAAAAACATTTATATATATTTATTTGTATATTATCCTTCCTATAATATTATTATATATGTATTATTAATAACAAAAACATTATTCAAAAGTGTTCATTCATATATAATTATTATTATAAAATATTATAAAATATGTATTTATATTATGATCAAAAACATTTATATATATTTATTTGTATATTATCCTTCCTATAATATTATTAAGTATGTATTATTAATAACAAAAACATTATTAAAAAGTGTTCATTCATATATTATTATTATTATAAAAATATTATAAAATATGTATTTATATTATGATCAAAAACATTTATATATATTTATTTGTATATTATCCTTCCTATAATATTATTATATATGTATTATTCATAACAAAAACATTATTAAAAAGTGTTCATTCATATATAATTATAATTATAAAAAAACTTTAAACTATGTATTTATATTATGATCAAAAAAACCTGTCACTATTTATTTGCATATTATCGTTTCTATAATATTATTATATTTGTATTATTAATTACAAAAACATTACTAAAAAGTGTTCATTCATATATAATTATTTTTATATAAAAATTTTAAAATATGTATTTATATTATGATAAAAAAAACCTGTCAATATTTAATTGCATATTATCCTTACTATAATATTAATATATATGTATTATTATTATTAAAAACATTATTAAAAATTGTTCATTCATATATAATTATAATTATAAAAATATTATAAAATATGTATTTTTATTATGATCAAAAACATTTATATATATTTATTTGTATATTATCCTTCCTTTAATATTATTATATATGTATTATTAATAACAAAAACATTATTAAAAATTGTTTATTCATATATTATTATTATTATAAAAATATTATAAAATATGTATTTATATTATGATCAAAACATTTATATATATTAATTTGTATATTATCCTTCCTATAATATTATTATATATGTATTATTAATAACAAAAACATTATTAAAAAGTGTTCATTCATATATAATTATAATTATAAAAATATTATAAAATATGTATTTATATTATGATCAAAAACATTTATATATATTTATTTGTATATTATCTTTTCTATAATATTATTATATATGTATTATTCATAACAAAAACATTATTAAAAAGTGTTCATTCATATATAATTATAATTATAAAAAAACTTTAAACTTTGTATTTATATTATGATCAAAAAAACCTGTCAATATTTATTTGCATATTATCGTTTCTATAATATTATTATATTTGTATTATTAATTACTAAAAAGTGTTCATTCATATATAATTATTATAATAAAATACTTTAAAATATGTATTTATATTATGATAAAAAAAACCTGTGAATATTTATTTGCATATTATCCTTCCTATAATATTATTATATATGTATTATTAATTACAAAAACATCATTAAAAAGTGTTCATTCATATATAATTATTTTTATATAAAAATTTTAAAATATGTATTTATATTATGATAAAAAAAACCTGTCAATATTTAATTGCATATTATCCTTCCTATAATATTATTATATATGTATTATTAATAACAAAAACATTATTAAAAAGTGTGTATTCATATATAATTATTATTATAAAAATATTATAAAATATGTATTTATATTATGATCAAAAACATTTATATATATTTATTTGTATATTATCCTTCCTATAATATTATTATATATGTATTATAAATAACAAAAACATTATTAAAAAGTGTTCATTCATATATAATTATAATTAAAAAAATATTATAAAATATGTATTTATATTATGATCAAAAACATTTATATATATTTATTTGTATATTATCCTTCCTATAATATTATTATATATGTATTATAAATAACAAAAACATTATTAAAAAGTGTTCATTCATATATAATTAAAATTATAAAAAAACTTTAAACTATGTATTTATATTATGATCAAAAAAACCTGTCAATATTTATTTGCATATTATCGTTTCTATAATATTATTATATTTGTATTATTAATTACAAAAACATTACTAAAAAGTGTTCATTCATATATTAATTATAATTATAAAAATATTATAAAATATGTATTTATATTATGATCAAAACATTTATATATATTTATTTGTATAAAATCCTTCCTATAATATTATTATATATGTATTATTAATAACAAAAACATTATTAAAAAGTGTTCCTTCATATATAATTATTATTATTAAAATATTATAAAATATGTATTTATATTATGATAAAAAAACCTGTCAATATTTAATTGCATATTATCCTTACTATAATATTAATATATATATGTATTATTATTATTAAAAACATTATTAAAATGTGTTCATTCATATATAATTATAATTATAAAAATATTATAAAATATGTATTTATATTATGATCATAAACATTTATATATATTTATTTGTATATTATCCTTCCTATAATATTATTATATATGTATTATTCATAACAAAAACATTATTAAAAAGTGTTCATTCATATATAATTATAATTATAAAAAAACTTTAAACTATGTATTTATATTATGATCAAAAAAACCTGTCAATATTTATTTTCATATTATCGTTTCTATAATATTATTATATTTGTATTATTAATTACAAAAACATTACTAAAAAGTGTTCATTCATATATAATTATTATTATAAAAAACTTTAAAATATGAATTTATATTATGATAAAAAAAACTGTTAATATTTATTTGCATATTATCCTTCCTATAATATTATTATATATGTATTATTAATTACAAAAACATCATTAAAAAGTGTTCATTCATATATAATTATTATTATAAAAATATTATAAAATATGTATTTATATTATGATCAAAAACATTTATATATATTTATTTGTATATTATCCTTCCTATAATATTATTATATATGTATTATTAATAACAAAAACATCATTAAAAAGTGTTCATTCATATATAATTATTTTTATATAAAAATTTTAAAATATGTATTTATATTATGATAAAAAAAACCTGTCAATATTTAATTGCATATTATCCTTACTATAATATTAATATATATGTATTATTATTATTAAAAACATTATTAAAAAGTGTTCATTCATATATAATTATAATTATAAAAATATTATAAAATATGTATTTATATTATGATCAAAAACATTTATATTTATTTATTTGTATATTATCCTTCCTATAATATTATTATATATGTATTATTAATAACAAAAACATTATTAAAAAGTGTTCATTCATATATAATTATTATTATAAAAATATTATAAAATATGTATTTATATTATGATCAAAAACATTTATATATATTTATTTGTATATTATCCTTCCTATAATATTATTATATATGTATTATTCATAACAAAAACATTATTAAAAAGTGTTCATTCATATATAATTATTAAACTAGCTGTACCCGCGGGCTTTGCCCCGTTTAAATTCTTAATTTTCAAGATGAGCTCGTTCGCATGACTCAAACGCGAACGTCCTGGTTGAAGTGCGTTCGCTATGCTCACTCACCTTTAGGTTGGAGCTCGTTCGCTGCGCTCACTTGCCTTCAGGTTAGCTCGTTCGCTACGCTAACTCGCCTCCAGGTTGAAGTTCGTTCGCTACGCTCACTCACCTTTTGGTTGCAAATTAGCTGTTGTCATAAATTAAAAAAATAATAATAGTGCTGCACCCTGTTGGCAATCCTTGTAACTTTAAAGCTATTGAACATCATAGAACAGAACCAACTTGTTTAATTGAAACAGCTGATAAGATTCATTAATTCCTTTTAAATATGAAAAATCATAAGGTTAACATGGGAAACTCCAGAGCCACTGGGGCGGAGCCGGAGAGTCCGATCAGAATAAAAACAACTTAGTTTTCCTATTTAATGCCTAAAGAATCGGTGTACCAAATTTCAGCCTCCTAGGTAAATGGGAAGTGGGAGAATTAGTGATGAGTGAGTGAGTGAGTGTGTCAGTGAGGGCTTTGCCTTTTATATAATTATTATTATAAAAATATTATAAAATATGTATTTATATTATGATCAAAAACATTTATATATATTTATTTGTATATTATCCTTCCTATAATATTATTATATATGTATTATTCATAACAAAAACATTATTAAAAAGTGTTCATTCATATATAATTATAATATAATAATATTATAGGAAGGATAATATACAAATAATTATATATAAATGTTTTTGATCATAATATAAATACATATTTTATAATATTTTTATAATAATAATTATATATGAATGAACACTTTTTAATAATGTTTTTGTTATTAATAATACATATATAATAATATTATAGGAAGGATAATATGCAAATAAATATTCACAGGTTTTTTTATCAAAATATTAATACACATTTTAAAGTTTTTTTATAATAATAATAATATATGAATGAACACTTTTTAGTAATGTTTTTGTAATTAATAATACAAATATAATAATATTATAGAAACGATAATATGCAAATAAATATTGACAGGTTTTTTTGATCATAATATAAATACATATTTTAAAGTTTTTTTTATAATAATAATTATATATGAATGAACACTTTTTAGTAATGTTTTTGTAATTAATAATACAAATATAATAATATTATAGAAATGATAATATGCAAATAAATATTGACAGGTTTTTTTGATCATAATATAAATACATAGTTTAAAGTTTTTTTATAATTATAATTATATATGAATGAACACTTTTTAATAATGTTTTTGTTATGAATAATACATATATAATAATATTATAGGAAGGATAATATACAAATAAATATATATAAATGTTTTTGATCATAATATAAATACATATTTTATAATATTTTTATAATTATAATTATATATGAATGAACACTTTTTAATAATGATTTTAATAATAATAATACATATATATTAATATTATAGTAAGGATAATATGCAATTAAATATTGACAGGTTTTTTTTATCATATTATAAATACATATTTTAAAATTTTTATATAAAAATAATTATATATGAATGAACACTTTTTAATGATGATTTTGTAATTAATAATACATATATAATAATATTATAGGAAGGATAATATGCAAATAAATATTCACAGGTTTTTTTTTTCATAATATAAATACATATTTTAAAGTTTTTTATAATAATAATTATATATGAATGAACACTTTTTAGTAATGTTTTTGTAATTAATAATACAAATATAATAATATTATAGAAACGATAATATGAAAATAAATATTGACAGGTTTTTTTGATCATAATATAAATACATAGTTTAAAGTTTTTTTATAATTATAATTATATATGAATGAACACTTTTTAATAATGTTTTTGTTATGAATAATACATATATAATAATATTATAGGAAGGATAATATACAAATAAATATATATAAATGTTTTTGATCATAATATAAATACATATTTTATAATATTTTTATAATTATAATTATATATGAATGAACACTTTTTAATAATGTTTTTAATAATAATAATACATATATATTAATATTATAGTAAGGATAATATGCAATTAAATATTGACAGGTTTTTTTTATCATAATATAAATACATATTTTAAAATTTTTATATAAAAATAATTATATATGAATGAATACTTTTTAATGATGTTTTTGTAATTAATAATACATATATAATAATATTATAGGAAGGATAATATGCAAATAAATATTCACAGGTTTTTTTTATCATAATATAAATACATATTTTAAAGTTTTTTATAATAATAATTATATATGAATGAACACTTTTTAGTAATGTTTTTGTAATTAATAATACAAATATAATAATCTTATAGAAACGATAATATGAAAATAAATATTGACATGTTTTTTTGATCATAATATAAATACATAGTTTAAAGTTTTTTTATAATTATAATTATATATGAATGAACACTTTTTAATAATGTTTTTAATAATAATAATACATATATATTAATATTATAGTAAGGATAATATGCAATTAAATATAAACAGGTTTTTTTTATCATAATATAAATACATATTTTATAATTTTTATATAAAAATAATTATATATGAATGAACACTTTTTAATGATATTTTTGTTATTAATAATACATATATAATAATATTATAGGAAGGATAATATACAAATAAATATATATAAATGTTTTTGATCATAATATAAATACATATTTTATAATATTTTTATAACAATAATTATATATGAATGAACACTTTTGAATAATGTTTTTGTTATTAATAATACATATATAATAATATTATAGGAAGGATAATATACAAATAAATATATATAAATGTTTTTGATCATAATATAAATACATATTTTATAATATTTTTATAATAATAATTATATATGAATGAACACTTTTTAATAATGTTTTTGTTATTAATAATACATATATAATAATATTATAGGAAGGATAATATGCAAATAAATATTCACAGGTTTTTTTATCATAATATAAATACATATTTTAAAGTTTTTTATAATAATAATAATATATGAATGAACACTTTTTAGTAATGTTTTTGTAATTAATAATACAAATATAATAATATTATAGAAACGATAATATGCAAATAAATATTGACAGGTTTTTTTGATCATGATATAAATACATAGTTTAAGGTTTTTTTATAATAATAATTATATATGAATGAACACTTTTTAGTAATGTTTTTGTAATTAATAATACAAATATAATAATATTATAGAAACGATAATATGCAAATAAATATTGACAGGTTTTTTTGATCATAATATAAATACATAGTTTAAAGTTTTTTTATAATTATAATTATATATGAATGAACACTTTTTAATAATGTTTTTGTTATGAATAATACATATATAATAATATTATAGGAAGGATAATATACAAATAAATATATATAAATGTTTTTGATCATAATATAAATACATATTTTATAATATTTTTATAATAATAATAATATATGAATGAACACTTTTTAATAATGTTTTTGTTATGAATAATACATATATAATAATATTATAGGAAGGATAATATACAAATAAATATATATAAATGTTTTTGATCATAATATAAATACATATTTTATAATATTTTTATAATAATAATTATATATGAATGAACACTTTTTAATAATGTTTTTGTTATAAATAATACATATATAATAATATTATAGGAAGGATAATATACAAATAAATATATACAAATGTTTTTGATCATAATATAAATACATATTTTATAATATTTTTATAATAATAATTATATATGAATGAACACTTTTTAATGATGTTTTTGTAATTAATAATACATATATAATAATATTATAGGAAGGATAATATGCAAATAAATATTCACAGTTTTTTTTATCATAATATAAATACATATTTAAAAGTTTTTTATAATAATAATTATATATGAATGAACACTTTTTAGTAATGTTTTTGTAATTAATAATACAAATATAATAATATTATAGAAACGATAATATGAAAATAAATATTGACAGGTTTTTTGATCATAATATAAATACATAGTTTAAAGTTTTTTTATAATTATAATTATATATGAATGAACACTTTTTAATAATGTTTTTGTTATGAATAATACATATATAATAATATTATAGGAAGGATAATATACAAATAAATATATAAAAATGTTTTTGATCATAATATAAATACATATTTTATAATATTTTTATAATTATAATTATATATGAATGAACACTTTTTAATAATGTTTTTAATAATAATAATACATATATATTAATATTATAGTAAGGATAATATGCAATTAAATATTGACAGGTTTTTTTTATCATAATATAAATACATATTTTATAATTTTTATATAAAAATAATTATATATGAATGAACACTTTTTAATGATGTTTTTGTTATTAATAATACATATATAATAATATTATAGGAAGGATAATATACAAATAAATATATATAAATGTTTTTGATCATAATATAAATACATATTTTATAATATTTTTATAATAATAATTATATATGAATGAACACTTTTTAATGATGTTTTTGTAATTAATAATACATATATAATAATATTATAGGAAGGATAATATGCAAATAAATATTCACAGTTTTTTTTATCATAATATAAATACATATTTAAAAGTTTTTTATAATAATAATTATATATGAATGAACACTTTTTAGTAATGTTTTTGTAATTAATAATACAAATATAATAATATTATAGAAACGATAATATGAAAATAAATATTGACAGGTTTTTTGATCATAATATAAATACATAGTTTAAAGTTTTTTTATAATTATAATTATATATGAATGAACACTTTTTAATAATGTTTTTGTTATGAATAATACATATATAATAATATTATAGGAAGGATAATATACAAATAAATATATATAAATGTTTTTGATCATAATATAAATACATATTTTATAATATTTTTATAATTATAATTATATATGAATGAACACTTTTTAATAATGTTTTTAATAATAATAATACATATATATTAATATTATAGTAAGGATAATATGCAATTAAATATTGACAGGTTTTTTTTATCATAATATAAATACATATTTTAAAATTTTTATATAAAAATAATTATATATGAATGAACACTTTTTAATGATGTTTTTGTTATTAATAATACATATATAATAATATTATAGGAAGGATAATATACAAATAAATATATATAAATGTTTTTGATCATAATATAAATACATATTTTATAATATTTTTATAATAATAATTTTATATGAATGAACACTTTTGAATAATGTTTTTGTTATTAATAATACATATATAATAATATTATAGGAAGGATAATATACAAATAAATATATATAAATGTTTTTGATCATAATATAAATACATATTTTATAATATTTTTATAATAATAATTATATATGAATGAACACTTTTTAATAATGTTTTTGTTATTAATAATACATATATAATAATATTATAGGAAGGATAATATGCAAATAAATATTCACAGGTTTTTTTATCATAATATAAATACATATTTTAAAGTTTTTTTATAATAATAATAATATATGAATGAACACTTTTTAGTAATGTTTTTGTAATTAATAATACAAATATAATAATATTATAGAAACGATAATATGCAAATAAATATTGACAGGTTTTTTTGATCATAATATAAATACATAGTTTAAAGTTTTTTTATAATAATAATTATATATGAATGAACACTTTTTAGTAATGTTTTTGTAATTAATAATACAAATATAATAATATTATAGAAACGATAATATGCAAATAAATATTGACAGGTTTTTTTGATCATAATATAAATACATAGTTTAAAGTTTTTTTATAATTATAATTATATATGAATGAACACTTTTTAATAATGTTTTTGTTATGAATAATACATATATAATAATATTATAGGAAGGATAATATACAAATAAATATATATAAATGTTTTTGATCATAATATAAATACATATTTTATAATATTTTTATAATAATAATAATATATGAATGAACACTTTTTAATAATGTTTTTGTTATGAATAATACATATATAATAATATTATAGGAAGGATAATATACAAATAAATATATATAAATGTTTTTGATCATAATATAAATACATATTTTATAATATTTTTATAATAATAATTATATATGAATGAACACTTTTTAATAATGTTTTTGTTATTAATAATACATATATAATAATATTATAGGAAGTATAATATACAAATAAATGTATACAAATGTTTTTGATCATAATATAAATACATATTTTATAATATTTTTATAATAATAATTATATATGAATGAACACTTTTTAATGATGTTTTTGTAATTAATAATACATATATAATAATATTATAGGAAGGATAATATGCAAATAAATATTCACAGTTTTTTTTTATCATAATATAAATACATATTTAAAAGTTTTTTATAATAATAATTATATATGAATGAACACTTTTTAGTAATGTTTTTGTAATTAATAATACAAATATAATAATATTATAGAAACGATAATATGAAAATAAATATTGACAGGTTTTTTTGATCATAATATAAATACATAGTTTAAAGTTTTTTTATAATTATAATTATATATGAATGAACACTTTTTAATAATGTTTTTGTTATGAATAATACATATATAATAATATTATAGGAAGGATAATATACAAATAAATATATAAAAATGTTTTTGATCATAATATAAATACATATTTTATAATATTTTTATAATTATAATTATATATGAATGAACACTTTTTAATAATGTTTTTAATAATAATAATACATATATATTAATATTATAGTAAGGATAATATGCAATTAAATATTGACAGGTTTTTTTTATCATAATATAAATACATATTTTATAATTTTTATATAAAAATAATTATATATGAATGAACACTTTTTAATGATGTTTTTGTTATTAATAATACATATATAATAATATTATAGGAAGGATAATATACAAATAAATATATATATATGTTTTTGATCATAATATAAATACATATTTTATAATATTTTTATAATAATAATTATATATGAATGAACACTTTTTAATGATGTTTTTGTAATTAATAATACATATATAATAATATTATAGGAAGGATAATATGCAAATAAATATTCACAGTTTTTTTTTATCATAATATAAATACATATTTAAAAGTTTTTTATAATAATAATTATATATGAATAAACACTTTTTAGTAATGTTTTTGTAATTAATAATACAAATATAATAATATTATAGAAACGATAATATGAAAATAAATATTGACAGGTTTTTTGATCATAATATAAATACATAGTTTAAAGTTTTTTTATAATTATAATTATATATGAATGAACACTTTTTAATAATGTTTTTGTTATGAATAATACATATATATTAATATTATAGGAAGGATAATATACAAATAAATATATATAAATGTTTTTGATCATAATATAAATACATATTTTATAATATTTTTATAATTATAATTATATATGAATGAACACTTTTTAATAATGTTTTTAATAATAATAATACATATATATTAATATTATAGTAAGGATAATATGCAATTAAATATTGACAGGTTTTTTTTATCATAATATAAATACATATTTTAAAATTTTTATATAAAAATAATTATATATGAATGAACACTTTTTAATGATGTTTTTGTTATTAATAATACATATATAATAATATTATAGGAAGGATAATATACAAATAAATATATATAAATGTTTTTGATCATAATATAAATACATATTTTATAATATTTTTATAATAATAATTATATATGAATGAACACTTTTTAATAATGTTTTTGTTATTAATAATACATATATAATAATATTATAGGAAGGATAATATACAAATAAATATATATAAATGTTTTTGATCATAATATAAATACATATTTTATAATATTTTTATAATAATAATTATATATGAATGAACACTTTTTAATAATGTTTTTGTTATTAATAATACATATATAATAATATTATAGGAAGGATAATATACAAATAAATATATACAAATGTTTTTGATCATAATATAAATACATATTTTATAATATTTTTATAATAATAATTATATATGAATGAACACTTTTTAATGATGTTTTTGTAATTAATAATACATATATAATAATATTATAGGAAGGATTATATGCAAATAAATATTCACAGTTTTTTTTATCATAATATAAATACATATTTAAAAGTTTTTTATAATAATAATTATATATGAATGAATACTTTTTAGTAATGTTTTTGTAATTAATAATACAAATATAATAATATTATAGAAACGATAATATGAAAATAAATATTGACAGGTTTTTTTGATCATAATATAAATACATAGTTTAAAGTTTTTTTATAATTATAATTATATATGAATGAACACTTTTTAAATAATGTTTTTGTTATGAATAATACATATATAATAATATTATAGGAAGGATAATATACAAATAAATATATAAAAATGTTTTTGTTCATAATATAAATACATATTTTATAATATTTTTATAATTATAATTATATATGAATGAACACTTTTTAATAATGTTTTTAATAATAATAATACATATATATTAATATTATAGTAAGGATAATATGCAATTAAATATTGACAGGTTTTTTTTATCATAATATAAATACATATTTTATAATTTTTATATAAAAATAAATATATATGAATGAACACTTTTTAATGATGTTTTTGTTATTAATAATACATATATAATAATATTATAGGAAGGATAATATACAAATAAATATATATAAATGTTTTTGATCATAATATAAATACATATTTTATAATATTTTTATAATAATAATTATATATGAATGAACACTTTTTAATGATGTTTTTGTAATTAATAATACATATATAATAATATTATAGGAAGGATAATATGCAAATAAATATTCACAGTTTTTTTTTATCATAATATAAATACATATTTAAAAGTTTTTTATAATAATAATTATATATGAATGAACACTTTTTAGTAATGTTTTTGTAATTAATAATACAAATATAATAATATTATAGAAACGATAATATGAAAATAAATATTGACAGGTTTTTTTGATCATAATATAAATACATAGTTTAAAGTTTTTTTATAATTATAATTATATATGAATGAACACTTTTTAATAATGTTTTTGTTATGAATAATACATATATAATAATATTATAGGAAGGATAATATACAAATAAATATATAAAAATGTTTTTGATCATAATATAAATACATATTTTATAATATTTTTATAATTATAATTATATATGAATGAACACTTTTTAATAATGTTTTTAATAATAATAATACATATATATTAATATTATAGTAAGGATAATATGCAATTAAATATTGACAGGTTTTTTTTTTATCATAATATAAATACATATTTTATAATTTTTATATAAAAATAATTATATATGAATGAACACTTTTTAATGATGTTTTTGTTATTAATAATACATATATAATAATATTATAGGAAGGATAATATACAAATAAATACATATAAATGTTTTTGATCATAATATAAATACATATTTTATAATATTTTTATAATAATAATTATATATGAATGAACACTTTTTAATAATGTTTTTGTTATTAATAATACATATATAATAATATTATAGGAAGGATAATATGCAAATAAATATTCACAAGGTTTTTTATCATAATATAAATACATATTTTAAAGTTTTTTATAATAATAATTATATATGAATGAACACTTTTTAGTAATGTTTTTGTAATTAATAATAATTTAATTGCATATTATCCTTACTATAATATTAATATATATGTATTATTATTATTAAAAACATTATTAAAAAGTGTTCATTCATATATAATAATAATTATAAAAATATTATAAAATATGTATTTATATTATGATCAAAAACATTTTTATATATTTATTTGTATATTATCCTTCCTATAATATTATTATATATGTATTATTCATAACAAAAACATTATTAAAAAGTGTTCATTCATATATAATTATAATTATAAAAAAACTTTAAACTATGTATTTATATTATGATCAAAAAAACCTGTCAATATTTATTTTCATATTATCGTTTCTATAATATTATTATATTTGTATTATTAATTACAAAAAAATTACTAAAAAGTGTTCATTCATATATAATTATTATTATAAAAAACTTTTAAATATGTATTTATATTATGATAAAAAAAACTGTGAATATTTATTTGCATATTATCCTTCCTATAATATTATTATATATGTATTATTAATTACAAAAACATCATTAAAAAGTGTTCATTCATATATAATTATTATTATAAAAATATTATAAAATATGTATTTATATTATGATCAAAAACATTTATATATATTTATTTGTATATTATCCTTCCTATAATATTATTATATATGTATTATTAATAACAAAAACATTATTAAAAAGTGTTCATTCATATATAATTATTATTATAAAAATATTATAAAATATGTATTTATATTATGATCAAAAACATTTATATATATTTATTTGTATATTATCCTTCTTATAATATTATTATATATGTATTATTCATAACAAAAACATTATTAAAAAGTGTTCATTCATATATTATTATTATTATTATAAAAATATTATAAAATTTGTATTTATATTATGATCAAAAACATTTATATATATTTATTTGTATATTATCCTTCCTATAATATTATTATATATGTATTATTCATAACAAAAACATTATTAAAAAGTGTTCATTCATATATAATTATAATTATAAAAAAACTTTAAACTATGTATTTATATTATGATCAAAAAAACCTGTCAATATTTATTTGCATATTATCGTTTCTATAATATTATTATATTTGTATTATTAATTACAAAAACATTACTAAAAAGTGTTCATTCATATATAATTATTATTATAAAAAAACTTTAAACTATGTATTTATATTATGATCAAAAAAACCTGTCAATATTTATTTGCATATTATCGTTTCTATAATATTATTATATTTGTATTATTAATTACAAAAACATTACTAAAAAGTGTTCATTCATATATTATTATTATTATAAAAAACTTTAAAATATGTATTTATATTATGATAAAAAAACCTGTGAATATTTATTTGCATATTATCCTTCCTATAATATTATTATATATGTATTATTAATAACAAAAACATTATTAAAAAGTGTTCATTCATATATAATTATTATTATAAAAATATTATAAAATATGTATTTATATTATGATCAAAAACATTTGTATATATTTATTTGTATATTATCCTTCCTATAATATTATTATATATGTATTATTCATAACAAAAACATTATTAAAAAGTGTTCATTCATATATTATTATTATTATAAAATTATTATAAAATATGTATTTATATTATGATCAAAAACATTTATATATATTTATTTGTATATTATCCTTCCTATAATATTATTATATATGTATTATTAATAACAAAAACATCATTAAAAAGTGTTCATTCATATATAATTATTTTGTATATAAAAATTATAAAATATGTATTTATATTATGATAAAAAAAACCTGTCAATATTTAATTGCATATTATCCTTACTATAATATTAATATATATGTATTATTATTATTAAAAACATTATTAAAAAGTGTTCATTCATATATAATTATAATTATAAAAATATTATAAAATATGTATTTATATTATGATCAAAAACATTTTTATATATTTATTTGTATATTATCCTTCCTATAATATTATTATATATGTATTATTCATAACAAAAACATTATTAAAAAGTGTTCATTCATATATAATTATAATTATAAAAAAACTTTAAACTATGTATTTATATTATGATTAAAAAAACCTGTCAATATTTATTTTCATATTATCGTTTCTATAATATTATTATATTTGTATTATTAATTACAAAAACATTACTAAAAAGTGTTCATTCATATATAATTATTATTATAAAAAACTTTAAAATATGTATTTATATTATGATCAAAAAAACCTGTCAATATTTATTTGCATATTATCGTTTCTATAATATTATTATATTTGTATTATTAATTACAAAAACATTACTAAAAAGTGTTCATTCATATATAATTATTATTATAAAAAAACTTTAAACTATGTATTTATATTATGATCAAAAAAACCTGTCAATATTTATTTGCATATTATCGTTTCTATAATATTATTATATTTGTATTATTAATTACAAAAACATTACTAAAAAGTGTTCATTCATATATTATTATTATTATAAAAAACTTTAAAATATGTATTTATATTATGATAAAAAAACCTGTGAATATTTATTTGCATATTATCCTTCCTATAATATTATTATATATGTATTATTAATAACAAAAACATTATTAAAAAGTGTTCATTCATATATAATTATTATTATAAAAATATTATAAAATATGTATTTATATTATGATCAAAAACATTTGTATATATTTATTTGTATATTATCCTTCCTATAATATTATTATATATGTATTATTCATAACAAAAACATTATTAAAAAGTGTTCATTCATATATTATTATTATTATAAAATTATTATAAAATATGTATTTATATTATGATCAAAAACATTTATATATATTTATTTGTATATTATCCTTCCTATAATATTATTATATATGTATTATTAATAACAAAAACATCATTAAAAAGTGTTCATTCATATATAATTATTTTGTATATAAAAATTATAAAATATGTATTTATATTATGATAAAAAAAACCTGTCAATATTTAATTGCATATTATCCTTACTATAATATTAATATATATGTATTATTATTATTAAAAACATTATTAAAAAGTGTTCATTCATATATAATTATAATTATAAAAATATTATAAAATATGTATTTATATTATGATCAAAAACATTTTTATATATTTATTTGTATATTATCCTTCCTATAATATTATTATATATGTATTATTCATAACAAAAACATTATTAAAAAGTGTTCATTCATATATAATTATAATTATAAAAAAACTTTAAACTATGTATTTATATTATGATCAAAAAAACCTGTCAATATTTATTTTCATATTATCGTTTCTATAATATTATTATATTTGTATTATTAATTACAAAAACATTACTAAAAAGTGTTCATTCATATATAATTATTATTATAAAAAACTTGTAAATATGTATTTATATTATGATAAAAAAAACTGTGAATATTTATTTGCATATTATCCTTCCTATAATATTATTATATATGTATAATTAATTACAAAAACATCATTAAAAAGTGTTCATTCATATATAATTATTATTATAAAAATATTATAAAATATGTATTTATATTATGATCAAAAACATTTATATATATTTATTTGTATATTATCCTTCCTATAATATTATTATATATGTAATATTAATAACAAAAACATCATTAAAAAGTGTTCATTCATATATAATTTTTTTTATATAAAAATTATAAAATATGTATTTATATTATGATAAAAAAAACCTGTCAATATTTAATTGCATATTATCCTTACTATAATATTAATATATATGTATTATTATTATTAAAAACATTATTAAAAAGTGTTCATTCATATATAGTTATAATTATAAAAATATTATAAAATATGTATTTATATTATGATCAAAAACATTTTTATATATTTATTTGTATATTATCCTTCCTATAATATTATTATATATGTATTATTCATAACAAAAACATTATTAAAAAGTGTTCATTCATATATAATTATAATTATAAAAAAACTTTAAACTATGTATTTATATTATGATCAAAAAAACCTGTCAATATTTTTTTTCATATTATCGTTTCTATAATATTATTATATTTGTATTATTAATTACAAAAACATTACTAAAAAGTGTTCATTCATATATAATTATTATTATAAAAATATTATAAAATATGTATTTATATTATGATCAAAAACATTTATATATATTTATTTGTATATTATCCTTCCTATAATATTATTATATATGTATTATTTATAACAAAAACATTATTAAAAAGTGTTCATTCATATATTATTATTATTATAAAAATATTATAAAATATGTATTTATATTATGATCAAAAACATTTATATATATTTATTTGTATATTATCCTTCCTATAATATTATTATATATGTATTATTCATAACAAAAACATTATTAAAAAGTGTTCATTCATATATAATTATAATTATAAAAAAACTTTAAACTATGTATTTATATTATGATCAAAAAAACCTGTCAATATTTATTTGCATATTATCGTTTCTATAATATTATTATATTTGTATTATTAATTACAAAAACATTACTAAAAAGTGTTCATTCATATATAATTATTATTATAAAAAAACTTTAAACTATGTATTTATATTATGATCAAAAAAACCTGTCAATATTTATTTGCATATTATCGTTTCTATAATATTATTATATTTGTATTATTAATTACAAAAACATTACTAAAAAGTGTTCATTCATATATTATTATTATTATAAAAATTTTAAAATATGTATTTATATTATGATAAAAAAACCTGTGAATATTTATTTGCATATTATCCTTCCTATAATATTATTATATATGTATTATTATTATTAAAAACATTATTAAAAAGTGTTCATTCATATATAATTATAATTATAAAAATATTATAAAATATGTATTTATATTATGATCAAAAACATTTTTATATATTTATTTGTATATTATCCTTCATATAATATTATTATATATGTATTATTCATAACAAAAACATTATTAAAAAGTGTTCATTCATATATAATTATAATTATAAAAAATCTTAAACTATGTATTTATATTATGATCAAAAAAACCTGTCAATATTTATTTTCATATTATCGTTTCTATAATATTATTATATTTGTATTATTAATTACAAAAACATTACTAAAAAGTGTTCATTCATATATAATTATTATTATAAAAAACTTGTAAATATGTATTTATATTATGATAAAAAAAACTGTGAATATTTATTTGCATATTATCCTTCCTATAATATTATTATATATGTATAATTAATTACAAAAACATCATTAAAAAGTGTTCATTCATATATAATTATTATTATAAAAATATTATAAAATATGTATTTATATTATGATCAAAAACATTTATATATATTTATTTGTATATTATCCTTCCTATAATATTATTATATATGTAATATTAATAACAAAAACATCATTAAAAAGTGTTCATTCATATATAATTTTTTTTATATAAAAATTATAAAATATGTATTTATATTATGATAAAAAAAACCTGTCAATATTTAATTGCATATTATCCTTACTATAATATTAATATATATGTATTATTATTATTAAAAACATTATTAAAAAGTGTTCATTCATATATAGTTATAATTATAAAAATATTATAAAATATGTATTTATATTATGATCAAAAACATTTTTATATATTTATTTGTATATTATCCTTCCTATAATATTATTATATATGTATTATTCATAACAAAAACATTATTAAAAAGTGTTCATTCATATATAATTATAATTATAAAAAAACTTTAAACTATGTATTTATATTATGATCAAAAAAACCTGTCAATATTTATTTGCATATTATCGTTTCTATAATATTATTATATTTGTATTATTAATTACAAAAACATTACTAAAAAGTGTTCATTCATATATTATTATTATTATAAAAATTTTAAAATATGTATTTATATTATGATAAAAAAACCTGTGAATATTTATTTGCATATTATCCTTCCTATAATATTATTATATATGTATTATTATTATTAAAAACATTATTAAAAAGTGTTCATTCATATATAATTATAATTATAAAAATATTATAAAATATGTATTTATATTATGATCAAAAACATTTTTATATATTTATTTGTATATTATCCTTCATATAATATTATTATATATGTATTATTCATAACAAAAACATTATTAAAAAGTGTTCATTCATATATAATTATAATTATAAAAAAACTTTAAACTATGTATTTTTATTATGATCAAAAAAACCTGTCAATATTTATTTGCATATTATCGTTTCTATAATATTAATATATTTGTATTATTAATTACAAAAACATTACTAAAAAGTGTTCATTCATATATTATTATTATTATAAAAAACTTTAAAATATGTATTTATATTATGATAAAAAAACCTGTGAATATTTATTTGCATATTATCCTTTCTATAATATTATTATATATGTATTATTAATAACAAAAACATTATTAAAAAGTGTTCATTCATATATAATTATTATTATAAAAATATTATAAAATATGTATTTATATTATGATCAAAAACATTTATATATATTTATTTGTATATTATCCTTCCTATAATATTATTATATATGTAATATTAATAACAAAAACATCATTAAAAAGTGTTCATTCATATATAATTTTTTTTATATAAAAATTATAAAATATGTATTTATATTTTGATAAAAAAAACCTGTCAATATTTAATTGCATATTATCCTTACTATAATATTAATATATATGTATTATTATTATTAAAAACATTATTAAAAAGTGTTCATTCATATATAATTATAATTATAAAAATATTATAAAATATGTATTTATATTATGATCAAAAACATTTTTATATATTTATTTGTATATTATCCTTCCTATAATATTATTATATATGTATTATTCATAACAAAAACATTATTAAAAAGTGTTCATTCATGTATAATTATAATTATAAAAAAACTTTAAACTATGTATTTATATTATGATCAAAAAAACCTGTCAATATTTTTTTTCATATTATCGTTTCTATAATATTATTATATTTGTATTTTTAATTACAAAAACATTACTAAAAAGTGTTCATTCATATATAATTATTATTATAAAAAACTTTTAAATATGTATTTATATTATGATAAAAAAAAACTGTGAATATTTATTTGCATATTATCCTTCCTATAATATTATTATATATGTATTATTAATTACAAAAACATCATTAAAAAGTGTTTATTCATATATAATTATTATTATAAAAATATTATAAAATATGTATTTATATTATGATCAAAAACATTTATATTTATTTATTTGTATATTATCCTTCCTATAATATTATTATATATGTATTATTAATAACAAAAACATTATTAAAAAGTGTCCATTCATATATAATTATTATTATAAAAATATTTAAAAATATGTATTTATATTATGATCAAAAACATTTATATATATTTATTTGTATATTATCCTTCCTATAATATTATTATATATGTATTATTTATAACAAAAACATTATTAAAAAGTGTTCATTCATATATTATTATAATTATAAAAATATTATAAAATATGTATTTATATTATGATCAAAAACATTTATATATATTTATTTGTATATTATCCTTCCTATAATATTATTATATATGTATTATTCATAACAAAAACATTATTAAAAAGTGTTCATTCATATATAATTATAATTATAAAAAAACTTTAAACTATGTATTTATATTATGATCAAAAAAACCTGTCAATATTTATTTGCATATTATCGTTTCTATAATATTATTATATTTGTATTATTAATTACAAAAACATTACTAAAAAGTGTTCATTCATATATAATTATTATTATAAAAAAACTTTAAACTATGTATTTATATTATGATCAAAAAAACCTGTCAATATTTATTTGCATATTATCGTTTCTATAATATTATTATATTTGTATTATTAATTACAAAAACATTACTAAAAAGTGTTCATTCATATATTATTATTATTATAAAAAACTTTAAAATATGTATTCATATTATGATAAAAAAACCTGTGAATATTTATTTGCATATTATCCTTCCTATAATATTATTATATATGTATTATTAATAACAAAAACATTATTAAAAAGTGTTCATTCATATATAATTATTATCATAAAAATATTATAAAATATGTATTTATATTATGATCAAAAACATTTATATATATTTATTTGTATATTATCCTTCCTATAATATTATTATATATGTATTATTAATAACAAAAACATTATTCAAAAGTGTTCATTCATATATAATTATTATTATAAAAATATTATAAAATATGTATTTATATTATGATCAAAAACATTTATATATATTTATTTGTATATTATCCTTCCTATAATATTATTATATATGTATTATTAATAACAAAAACATCATTAAAAAGTGTTCATTCATATATAATTATTTTTATATAAAAATTATAAAATATGTATTTATATTATGATAAAAAAACCTGTCAATATTTAATTGCATATTATCCTTACTATAATATTAATATATATGTATTATTATTATTAAAAACATTATTAAAAAGTGTTCATTCATATATAATTATAATTATAAAAATATTATAAAATATGTATTTATATTATGATCAAAAACATTTTTATATATTTATTTGTATATTATCCTTCATATAATATTATTATATATGTATTATTCATAACAAAAACATTGTTAAAAAGTGTTCATTCATATATAATTATAATTATAAAAAAACTTTAAACTATGTATTTATATTATGATCAAAAAAACCTGTCAATATTTATTTTCATATTATCGTTTCTATAATATTATTATATTTGTATTATTAATTACAAAAACATTACTAAAAAGTGTTCATTCATATATAATTATTATTATAAAAAACTTTAAAATATGTATTTATATTATGATAAAAAAAACCTGTGAATATTTATTTGCATATTATCCTTCCTATAATATTATTATATATGTATTATTAATTACAAAAACATCATTAAAAAGTGTTCATTCATATATAATTATTTTTATATAAAAATTTTAAAATATGTATTTATATTATGATAAAAAAAACCTGTCAATATTTAATTGCATATTATCCTTACTATAATATTAATATATATGTATTATTATTATTAAAAACATTATTAAAAAGTGTTCATTCATATATAATTATAATTATAAAAAACTTTAAACTATGTATTTATATTATGATCAAAAAAACCTGTCAATATTTATTTGTATATTATCCTTCCTATAATATTATTATATATGTATTATTCATAACAAAAACATTATTAAAAAGTGTTCATTCATATATAATTATAATTATAAAAAAACTTTAAACTATGTATTTATATTATGATCAAAAAAACCTGTCAATATTTTTTTTCATATTATCGTTTCTATAATATTATTATATTTGTATTATTAATTACAAAAACATTACTAAAAAGTGTTCATTCATATATAATTATTATTATAAAAAACTTTTAAATATGTATTTATATTATGATAAAAAAAAACTGTGAATATTTATTTGCATATTATCCTTCCTATAATATTATTATATATGTATTATTAATTACAAAAACATCATTAAAAAGTGTTTATTCATATATAATTATTATTATAAAAATATTATAAAATATGTATTTATATTATGATCAAAAACATTTATATATATTTATTTGTATATTATCCTTCCTATAATATTATTATATATGTATTATTAATAACAAAAACATTATTAAAAAGTGTTCATTCAAATATAATTATTATTATAAAAATATTATAAAATATGTATTTATATTATGATCAAAAACATTTATATATATTTATTTGTATATTATCCTTCCTATAATATTATTATATATGTATTATTTATAACAAAAACATTATTAAAAAGTGTTCATTCATATATAATTATAATTATAAAAATATTATAAAATATGTATTTATATTATGATCAAAAACATTTTTATATATTTATTTGTATATTATCCTTCATATAATATTATTATATATGTATTATTCATAACAAAAACATTATTAAAAAGTGTTCATTCATATATAATTATAATTATAAAAAAAACTTTAAACTATGTATTTATATTATGATTAAAAAAACCTGTCAATATTTATTTTCATATTATCGTTTCTATAATATTATTATATTTGTATTATTAATTACAAAAACATTACTAAAAAGTGTTCATTCATATATAATTATTATTATAAAAAACTTTAAAATATGTATTTATATTATGATAAAAAAAACCTGTGAATATTTATTTGCATATTATCCTTCCTATAATATTATTATATATGTATTATTAATTACAAAAACATCATTAAAAAGTGTTCATTCATATATAATTATTTTTATATAAAAATTTTAAAATATGTATTTATATTATGATAAAAAAAACCTGTCAATATTTAATTGCATATTATCCTTACTATAATAATAATATATATGTATTATTATTATTAAAAACATTATTAAAAAGTGTTCATTCATATATAATTATAATTATAAAAAAACTTTAAACTATGTATTTATATTATGATCAAAAAAACCTGTCAATATTTATTTGCATATTATCGTTTCTATAATATTATTATATTTGTATTATTAATTACAAAAACATTACTAAAAAGTGTTCATTCATATATAATTATTATTATAAAAAAACTTTAAACTATGTATTTATATTATGATCAAAAAAACCTGTCAATATTTATTTGCATATTATCGTTTCTATAATATTAATATATTTGTATTATTAATTACAAAAACATTACTAAAAAGTGTTCATTCATATATTATTATTATTATAAAAAACTTTAAAATATGTATTTATATTATGATAAAAAAACCTGTGAATATTTATTTGCATATTATCCTTTCTATAATATTATTATATATGTATTATTAATAACAAAAACATTATTAAAAAGTGTTCATTCATATATAATTATTATTATAAAAATATTATAAAATATGTATTTATATTATGATCAAAAACATTTATATATATTTATTTGTATATTATCCTTCCTATAATATTATTATATATGTATTTTTAATAACAAAAACATTATTCAAAAGTGTTCATTCATATAAAATTATTATTATAAAAATATTATAAAATATGTATTTATATTATGATCAAAAACATTTATATATATTTATTTGTATATTATCCTTCCTATAATATTATTATATATGTATTATTAATAACAAAAACATCATTAAAAAGTGTTCATTCATATATAATTATTTTTATATAAAAATTTTAAAATATGTATTTATATTATGATAAAAAAAACCTGTCAATATTTAATTGCATATTATCCTTACTATAATATTAATATATATGTTTTATTATTATTAAAAACATTATTAAAAAGTGTTCATTCATATATAATTATAATTATAAAAATATTATAAAATATGTATTTATATTATGATCAAAAACATTTATATATATTTATTTGTATATTATCCTTCCTATAATATTATTATATATGTATTATTCATAACAAAAACATTATTAAAAAGTGTTAATTCATATATAATTATAATTATAAAAAAACTTTAAACTATGTATTTATATTATGATCAAAAAAACCTGTCAATATTTATTTTCATATTATCGTTTCTATAATATTATTATATTTGTATTATTAATTACAAAAACATTACTAAAAAGTGTTCATTCATATATAATTATTATTATAAAAAACTTTAAAATATGTATTTATATTATGATAAAA
The DNA here is from genome assembly GCF_028750875.1 of Macrosteles quadrilineatus. Taxonomy (NCBI): domain Eukaryota; kingdom Metazoa; phylum Arthropoda; class Insecta; order Hemiptera; family Cicadellidae; genus Macrosteles; species Macrosteles quadrilineatus. The sequence goes on along the minus strand of NW_026542659.1, from coordinate 449,948 downwards.
AAAACCTGTGAATATTTATTTGCATATTATCCTTCCTATAATATTATTATATATGTATTATTAATTACAAAAACATCATTAAAAAGTGTTCATTCATATATAATTATTTTTATATAAAAATTTTAAAATATGTATTTATATTATGATAAAAAAAACCTGTCAATATTTAATTGCATATTATCCTTACTATAATAATAATATATATGTATTATTATTATTAAAAACATTATTAAAAAGTGTTCATTCATATATAATTATAATTATAAAAATATTATAAAATATGTATTTATATTATGATCAAAAACATTTATATATATTTATTTGTATATTATCCTTCCTATAATATTATTATATATGTATTATTAATAACAAAAACATTATTAAAAAGTGTTCATTCATATTTATTTATTATTATAAAAATATTATAAAATATGTATTTATATTATGATCAAAAACATTTATATATATTTATTTGTATATTATCCTTCCTATAATATTATTATATATGTATTATTAATAACAAAAACATTATTCAAAAGTGTTCATTCATATATAATTATTATTATAAAAATATTATAAAATATGAATTTATATTATGATCAAAAACATTTATATATATTTATTTGTATAATATCCTTCCTATAATATTATTATATATGTATTATTAATAACAAAAACATCATTAAAAAGTGTTCATTCATATATAATTATTTTTATATAAAAATTATAAAATATGTATTTATATTATGATAAAAAAAACCTGTCAATATTTAATTGCATATTATCCTTACTATAATATTAATATATATGTATTATTATTATTAAAAACATTATTAAAAAGTATTCATTCATATATAATTATAATTATAAAAATATTATAAAATATGTATTTATATTATGATCAAAAACATTTTTATATATTTATTTGTATATTATCCTTCCTATAATATTATTATATATGTATTATTCATAACAAAAACATTATTAAAAAGTGTTCATTCATATATAATTATAATTATAAATAAACTTTAAACTATGTATTTATATTATGATCAAAAAAACCTGTCAATATTTATTTGCATATAATTGTTTCTATAATATTATTATATTTGTATTATTAATTACAAAAACATTACTAAAAAGTGTTCATTCATATATAATTATTATTATAAAAAACTTTAAAATATGTATTTATATTATAATAAAAAAACCTGTCAATATTTAATTGCATATTATCCTTCCTATAATATTAATATATATGTATTATTATTATTAAAAACATTATTAAAAAGTGTTCATTCATGTATAATAATAATTATAAAAATATTATAAAATATGTATTTATATTATGATCAAAAACATTTATATATATTTATTTGTATATTATCCTTCCTATAATATTATTATATATGTATTATTAATAACAAAAACATTATTCAAAAGTGTTCATTCATATATAATTATTATTATAAAAATATTATAAAATATGTATTTATATTATGATCAAAAACATTTATATATATTTATTTGTATATTATCCTTCCTATAATATTATTATATATGTATTATTATTAACAAAAACATCATTAAAAAGCGTTCATTCATATATAATTACTTTTTATATAAACATTTTAAATTATGTATTTATATTATGATAAAAAAAACCTGTCAATATTTAATTGCATATTATCCTTACTATAATATTAATATATATGTATTATTATTATTAAAAACATTATTAAAAAGTGTTCATTCATGTATAATAATAATTATAAAAATATTATAAAATATGTATTTATATTATGATCAAAAACATTTATATATATTTATTTGTATATTATCCTTCCTATAATATTATAATATATGTATTATTAATAACAAAAACATTATTCAAAAGTGTTCATTCATATATAATTATTATTATAAAAATATTATAAAATGTGTATTTATATTATGATCAAAAACATTTATATATATTTATTTGTATATTATCCTTCCTATAATATTATTATATATGTATTATTAATAACACATATGAATGAACACTTTTTAATGATGTTTTTGTTATTAATAATACATATATAATAATATTATAGGAAGGATAATATACAAATAAATATATATAAATGTTTTTGATCATAATATAAATACATATTTTATAATATTTTTATTATAATAATTATATATGAATGAACACTTTTTAATGATGTTTTTGTAATTAATAATACATATATAAAAATATTATAGGAAGGATAATATGCAAATAAATATTCACAGTTTTTTTTTATCATAATATAAATACATATTTAAAAGTTTTTTATAATAATAATTATATATGAATGAACACTTTTTAGTAATGTTTTTGTAATTAATAATACAAATATAATAATATTATAGAAACGATAATATGAAAATAAATATTGACAGGTTTTTTTGATCATAATATAAATACATAATTTAAAGTTTTTTTATAATTATAATTATATATGAATGAACACTTTTTAATAATGTTTTTGTTATTAATAATACATATATAATAATATTATAGGAAGGATAATACACAAATAAATATATATAAATGTTTTTGATCATAATATAAATACATATTTTATAATATTTTTATAATTATTATTATACATGAATGAACACTCTTTAATAATGTTTTTAATAATAATAATACATATATATTAATATTATAGTAAGGATAATATGCAATTAAATATTGACAGGTTTTTTTTATCATAATATAAATACATATTTTATAATTTTTATATAAAAATAATTATATATGAATGAACACTTTTTAATGATGTTTTTGTTATTAATAATACATATATAATAATATTATAGGAAGGATAATATACAAATAAATATATATAAATGTTTTTGATCATAATATAAATACATATTTTATAATATTTTTATAATAATAATTATATATGAATGAACACTTTTGAATAATGTTTTTGTTATTAATAATACATATATAATAATATTATAGGAAGGATAATATACAAATAAATATATATAAATATTTTTGATCATAATATAAATACATATTTTATAATATTTTTATAATAATAAATATATATGAATGAACACTTTTTAATAATGTTTTTGTTATTAATAATACATATATAATAATATTATAGGAAGGATAATATACAAATAAATATATAAATGTTTTTGATCATAATATAAATACATATTTTATAATATTTTTATAATTATAATTAAATATGAATGAACACTTTTTAATAATGTTTTTAATAATAATAATACATATATATTATTATTATAGTAAGGATAATATGCAATTAAATATTGACAGGTTTTTTTTATCATAATATAAATACATATTTTAAAATTTTTATATAAAAATAATTATATATGAATGAACACTTTTTAATGATGTTTTTGTAATTAATAATACATATATAATAATATTATAGGAAGGATAATATGCAAATAAATATTCACAGGTTTTTTTTATCATAATATAAATACATATTTTAAAGTTTTTTATAATAATAATTATATATGAATGAACACTTTTTAGTAATGTTTTTGTAATTAATAATACAAATATAATAATATTATAGAAACGATAATATGAAAATAAATATTGACAGGTTTTTTTGATCATAATGTAAATACATAGTTTAAAGTTTTTTTATAATTATAATTATATATGAATGAACACTTTTTAATAATGTTTTTGTTATGAATAATACATATATAATAATATTATAGGAAGGATAATATACAAATAAATATATATAAATGTTTTTGATCATAATATAAATACATATTTTATAATATTTTTATAATTATAATTATATATGAATGAACACTTTTTAATAATGTTTTTAATAATAATAATACATATATATTAATATTATAGTAAGGATAATATGCAATTAAATATTGACAGGTTTTTTTTATCGTAATATAAATACATATTTTAAAATTTTTATATAAAAATAATTATATATGAATGAACACTTTTTAATGATGTTTTTGTTATTAATAATACATATATAATAATATTATAGGAAGGATAATATACAAATAAATATATATAAATGTTTTTGATCATAATATAAATACATATTTTATAATATTTCTATAATAATAATTTTATATGAATGAACACTTTTGAATAATGTTTTTGTTATTAAAAATACATATATAATAATATTATAGGAAGGATAATATACAAATAAATATATATAAATGTTTTTGATCATAATATAAATACATATTTTATAATATTTTTATAATAATAATTATATATGAATGAACACTTTTTAATAATGTTTTTGTTATTAATAATACATATATAATAATATTATAGAAAGGATAATATGCAAATAAATATTCACAGGTTTTTTTATCATAATATAAATACATATTTTAAAGTTTTTTATAATAATAATAATATATGAATGAACACTTTTTAGTAACGTTTTTGTAATTAATAATACAAATATATTAATATTATAGAAACGATAATATGCAAATAAATATTGACAGGTTTTTTTGATCATAATATAAATACATAGTTTAAAGTTTTTTTATAATAATAATTATATATGAATGAACACTTTTTAGTAATGTTTTTGTAGTTAATAATACAAATATAATAATATTATAGAAACGATAATATGCAAATAAATATTGACAGGTTTTTTTGATCATAATATAAATACATAGTTTAAAGTTTTTTTATAATTATAATTATATATGAATGAACACTTTTTAATAATGTTTTTAATAATAATAATACATATATATTAATATTATAGTAAGGATAATATGCAATTAAATATTGACAGGTTTTTTTTATCATAATATAAATACATATTTTAAAATTTTTATATAAAAATAATTATATATGAATGAACACTTTTTAATGATGTTTTTGTAATTAATAATACATATATAATAATATTATAGGAAGGATAATATGCAAATAAATATTCACAGGTTTTTTTTATCATAATATAAATACATATTTTAAAGTTTTTTATAATAATAATTATATATGAATGAACACTTTTTAGTAATGTTTTTGTAATTAATAATACAAATATAATAATATTATAGAAACGATAATATGAAAATAAATATTGACAGGTTTTTTTGATCATAATAGAAATACATAGTTTAAAGTTTTTTTATAATTATAATTATATATGAATGAACACTTTTTAATAATGTTTTTGTTATGAATAATACATATATAATCATATTATATGAAGGATAATATACAAATAAATATATAAAAATGTTTTTGATCATAATATAAATACATATTTTATAATATTTTTATAATTATAATTATATATGAATGAACACTTTTTCATAATGTTTTTAATAATAATAATACATATATATTAATATTATAGTAAGGATAATATGCAATTAAATATTGACAGGTTTTTTTTATCATAATATAAATACATATTTTATAATTTTTATATAAAAATAATTATATATGAATGAACACTTTTTAATGATGTTTTTGTTATTAATAATACATATATAATAATATTATAGGAAGGATAATATACAAATAAATATATATAAATGTTTTTGATCATAATATAAATACATATTTTATAATATTTTTATAATAATAATTATATATGAATGAACACTTTTGAATAATGTTTTTGTTATTAATAATACATATATAATAATATTATAGGAAGGATAATATACAAATAAATATATATAAATGTTTTTGATCATAATATAAATACATATTTTATAATATTTTTATGATAATAATTATATATGAATGAACACTTTTTAATAATGTTTTTGTTATTTATAATACATATATAATAATATTATAGGAAGGATAACATGCAAATAAATATTCACAGGTTTTTTTATCATAATATAAATACATATTTTAAAGTTTTTTATAATAATAATAATATATGAATGAACACTTTTTAGTAATGTTTTTGTAATTAATAATACAAATATAATAATATTATAGAAACGATAATATGCAAATAAATATTGACAGGTTTTTTTGATCATAATATAAATACATAGTTTAAAGTTTTTTTATAATAATAATTATATATGAATGAACACTTTTTAGTAATGTTTTTGTAATAATAATACAAATATAATAATATTATAGAAACGATAATATGCAAATAAATATTGACAGGTTTTTTTGATCATAATATAAATACATAGTTTAAAGTTTTTTTATAATTATAATTATATATGAATGAACACTTTTTAATAATGTTTTTGTTATGAATAATACATATATAATAATATTATAGGAAGGATAATATACAAATAAATATATATAAATGTTTTTGATCATAATATAAATACATATTTTATAATATTTTTATAATAATAATAATATATGAATGAACACTTTTTAATAATGTTTTTGTTATAAATAATACATATATAATAATATTATAGGAAGGATAATATACAAATAAATATATATAAATGTTTTTGATCATAATATAAATACATATTTTATAATATTTTTATAATAATAATTATATATGAATGAACACTTTTTAATAATGTTTTTGTTATTAATAATACATATATAATAATATTATAGGAAGGATAATATACAAATAAATATATATAAATGTTTTTGATCATAATATAAATACATATTTTATAATATTTTTATAATAATAATTATATATGAATAAACACTTTTTAATGATGTTTTTGTAATTAATAATACATATATAATAATATTATAGGAAGGATAATATGCAAATAAATATTCACAGTTTTTTTTTATCATAATATAAATACATATTTAAAAGTTTTTTATAATAATAATTATATATGAATGAACACTTTTTAGTAATGTTTTTGTAATTAATAATACAAATATAATAATATTATAGAAACGATAATATGAAAAAAAATATTGACAGGTTTTTTTGATCATAATATAAATACATAGTTTAAAGTTTTTTTATAATTATAATTATATATGAATGAACACTTTTTAATAATGTTTTTGTTATGAATAATACATATATAATAATATTATAGGAAGGATAATATACAAATAAATATATAAAAATGTTTTTGATCATAATATAAATACATATTTTATAATATTTTTATAATTATAATTATATATGAATGAACACTTTTTAATAATGTTTTTAATAATAATAATATATATATATTAATATTATAGTAAGGATAATATGCAATTAAATATTGACAGGTTTTTTTTATCATAATATAAATACATATTTTATAATTTTTATATAAAAAAAATTATATATGAATGAACACTTTTTAATGATGTTTTTGTTATTAATATTACATATATAATAATATTATAGGAAGGATAATATACAAATAAATATATATAAATGTTTTTGATCATAATATAAATACATATTTTATAATATTTTTATAATAATAATTATATATGAATGAACACTTTTTAATGATGTTTTTGTAATTAATTATACATATATAATAATATTATAGGAAGGATAATATGCAAATAAATATTCACAGTTTTTTTATCATAATATAAATAAAACATATTTAAAAGTTTTTTATAATAATAATTATATATGAATGAACATTTTTTAGTAATGTTTTTGTAATTAATAATACAAATATAATAATATTATAGAAACGATAATATGAAAATAAATATTGACAGGTTTTTTTGATCATAATATAAATACATAGTTTAAAGTTTTTTTATAATTATAATTATATATGAATGAACACTTTTTAATAATGTTTTTGTTATGAATAATACATATATAATAATATTATAGGAAGGATAATATACAAATAAATATATAAAAATGTTTTTGATCATAATATAAATACATATTTTATAATATTTTTATAATTATAATTATATATGAATGAACACTTTTTAATAATGTTTTTAATAATAATAATACATATATATTAATATTATAGTAAGGATAATATGCAATTAAATATTGACAGGTTTTTTTTATCGTAATATAAATACATATTTTAAAATTTTTATATAAAAATAATTATATATGAATGAACACTTTTTAATGATGTTTTTGTTATTAATAATACATATATAATAATATTATAGGAAGGATAATATGCAAATAAATATTCACAGGTTTTTTTTATCATAATATAAATACATATTTTAAAGTTTTTTATAATAATAATTATATATGAATGAACACTTTTTAGTAATGTTTTTGTAATTAATAATACAAATATAATAATATTATAGAAACGATAATATGAAAATAAATATTGACAGGTTTTTTTGATCATAATGTAAATACATAGTTTAAAGTTTTTTTATAATTATAATTATATATGAATGAACACTTTTTAATAATGTTTTTGTTATGAATAATACATATATAATAATATTATAGGAAGGATAATATACAAATAAATATATATAAATGTTTTTGATCATAATATAAATACATATTTTATAATATTTTTATAATAATAATTATATATGAATGAACACTTTTGAATAATGTTTTTGTTATTAATAATACATATATAATAATATTATAGGAAGGATAATATACAAATAAATATATATAAATGTTTTTGATCATAATATAAATACATATTTTATAATATTTTTATGATAATAATTATATATGAATGAACACTTTTTAATAATGTTTTTGTTATTAATAATACATATATAATAATATTATAGGAAGGATAATATGCAAATAAATATTCACAGGTTTTTTTATCATAATATAAATACATATTTTAAAGTTTTTTATAATAATAATAATATATGAATGAACACTTTTTAGTAATGTTTTTGTAATTAATAATACAAATATAATAATATTATAGAAACGATAATATGCAAATAAATATTGACAGGTTTTTTTGATCATAATATAAATACATAGTTTAAAGTTTTTTTATAATAATAATTATATATGAATGAACACTTTTTAGTAATGTTTTTGTAATAATAATACAAATATAATAATATTATAGAAACGATAATATGCAAATAAATATTGACAGGTTTTTTTGATCATAATATAAATACATAGTTTAAAGTTTTTTTATAATTATAATTATATATGAATGAACACTTTTTAATAATGTTTTTGTTATGAATAATACATATATAATAATATTATAGGAAGGATAATATACAAATAAATATATATAAATGTTTTTGATCATAATATAAATACATATTTTATAATATTTTTATAATAATAATAATATATGAATGAACACTTTTTAATAATGTTTTTGTTATAAATAATACATATATAATAATATTATAGGAAGGATAATATACAAATAAATATATATAAATGTTTTTGATCATAATATAAATACATATTTTATAATATTTTTATAATAATAATTATATATGAATGAACACTTTTTAATAATGTTTTTGTTATTAATATTACATATATAATAATATTATAGGAAGGATAATATACAAATAAATATATATAAATGTTTTTGATCATAATATAAATACATATTTTATAATATTTTTATAAAAATAATTATATATGAATAAACACTTTTTAATGATGTTTTTGTAATTAATAATACATATATAATAATATTATAGGAAGGATAATATGCAAATAAATATTCACAGTTTTTTTTTATCATAATATAAATACATATTTAAAAGTTTTTTATAATAATAATTATATATGAATGAACACTTTTTAGTAATGTTTTTGTAATTAATAATACAAATATAATAATATTATAGAAACGATAATATGAAAAAAAATATTGACAGGTTTTTTTGATGATAATATAAATACATAGTTTAAAGTTTTTTTATAATTATAATTATATATGAATGAACACTTTTTAATAATGTTTTTGTTATGAATAATACATATATAATAATATTATAGGAAGGATAATATACAAATAAATATATAAAAATGTTTTTGATCATAATATAAATACATATTTTATAATATTTTTATAATTATAATTATATATGAATGAACACTTTTTAATAATGTTTTTAATAATAATAATACATATATATTAATATTATAGTAAGGATAATATGCAATTAAATATTGACAGGTTTTTTTTATCATAATATAAATACATATTTTATAATTTTTATATAAAAAAAATTATATATGAATGAACACTTTTTAATGATGTTTTTGTTATTTTTTTTTTTTTTTTTTTTTTTTTAGGGTGAGGAGGGAAAATGCTTTTACGCACACAGGTAGCCAGCCTGTAGTGTGAGACTCCTGAGTTTATCACAGACTACTCACTAAAAAACCCCCTCTACTCTGTTGGACACAGACCTGGAATTGTTTGTCACATTACTTCAAGTCAGGCCAACATGTGACCTAAGCCCACAGGGCTCGCACCGTTTCTGGCATTATTTATTTTTTGACCTACACCGCATCCCGGTCGAGGTCAAGCTTCTTGGCGCGGAGAACACCCTGGATGTAAAGTGACACACAGGTCCAATTGTCCTCACCCTCCATCATCATCGGTATGACCGTGTCCACCGACAGCAGTCCTACGAACTGTTGAGCCTCTAGGCGGGGCCTTTCCCAATGCTGGCAGTGGAAGAAAGTGTGTTCCACGTCATCGGGAATGCCTGGGCAGTATATGCAATCGGGTGACACGGCTTTGCCCATCCTGAACAAGTACGACCGGAAAAAGCCGTGACCCGTCAGAAATTGGGTGAGGTAGAAGTTCACCTCTCCGCACCGCCGATTAACCCAAGGTTGGACCTGTTGTATCAGTCGCCTGGTCCAGAGCCCCCTTGTCTCCTGTTCCCAGCTCTCCTGCCACAGCTGGAAGGTCCGGGTGCGTTCCTCAATACTTGCCTGGTCCTCCCCACGGCGCTGATAAATTGCCTTCCTCTCCGCCGCCAAAAGTTTGACGGGGATGACTCCAGCAACCACCAGGACGGCGGGTTCGGACACTGTTCGATAGGCAGATGCTACCCTTAGTGCTGCCTGACGCTGCACTCGGGCGAGCCGCATCCTATATACCTCCTTATTGAGAGCGTCTGCCCAGACCTCCGCACCGTACAGGAGCACTGACTGGACCGCAGACATCAACAGCCTTCTGCGGCTGGACCGTGGACCTCCGACATTGGCCATTAACCGACTAAGGGAAGAAACCATTTTAGCGGCCTTGTCCGCCGTACGGGTGATCTGGTCTCGCCAGCTGAGCTTGCTGTCCACCATGACCCCAAGGTACTTTGCGGCACGAGTGGTTTGGACTTCAACGTTCCCCACCATCAAAGGCACGATGGTGTCAATCCTCTTTTTAGTCAGAATGACAATCTCAGTTTTGCTCAGAGCGAGCGAGAGACCATGTTCTGCCATCCATGCGTTAATGGTTCGCATGACTCGATTTAGTTATATTTGTATTATTAATTACAAAAACATTACTAAAAAGTGTTCATTCATATATAATTATAATTATAAAAAAACTTTAAACTATGTATTTATATTATGATCAAAAAAACCTGTCAATATTTATTTTCATATTATCGTTTCTATAATATTATTATATTTGTATTATTAATTACAAAACCATTACTAAAAAGTGTTCATTCATATATAATTATTATTATAAAAAACTTTTAAATATGTATTTATATTATGATAAAAAAAAACTGTGAATATTTATTTGCATATTATCCTTCCTATAATATTATTATATATGTATTATTAATTACAAAAACATCATTAAAAAGTGTTCATTCATATATAATTATTATTATAAAAATATTATAAAATATGTATTTATATTATGATCAAAAACATTTATATATATTTATTTGTATATTATCCTTCCTATAATATTATTATATGTGTATTATTAATAACAAAAACATCATTAAAAAGTGTTCATTCATATATAATTATTTTTATATAAAAATTATAAAATATGTATTTATATTATGATAAAAAAAACCTGTCAATATTTAATTGCATATTATCCTTACTATAATATTAATATATATGTATTATTATTATTAAAAACATTATTAAAAAGTGTTCATTCATATATAATTATAATTATAAAAATATTATAAAATATGTATTTATATTATGATTAAAAAACATTTTTATATATTTATTTGTATATTATCCTTCCTATAATATTATTATATATGTATTATTCATAACAAAAACATTATTAAAAAGTGTTCATTCATATATAATTATAATTATAAAAAAACTTTAAACTATGTATTTATATTATGATCAAAAAAACCTGTCAATATTTATTTTCATATTATCGTTTCTATAATATTATTATATTTGTATTATTAATTACAAAAACATTACTAAAAAGTGTTCATTCATATATAATTATTATTATAAAAAACTTTTAAATATGTATTTATATTATGATAAAAAAAAACTGTGAATATTTATTTGCATATTATCCTTCCTATAATATTATTATATATGTATTATTAATTACAAAAACATCATTAAAAAGTGTTCATTCATATATAATTATTATTAAAAAAATATTATAAAATATGTATTTATATTATGATCAAAAACATTTATATATATTTATTTGTATATTATCCTTCCTATAATATTATTATATATGTATTATTAATAACAAAAACATCATTAAAAAGTGTTCATTCATATATAATTATTTTTATATAAAAATTATAAAATATGTATTTATATTATGATAAAAAAAAACTGTCAATATTTAATTGCATATTATCCTTACTATAATATTAATATATATGTATTATTATTATTAAAAACATTATTAAAAAGTGTTCATTCATAGACATAGACATAGACATAGACATGTTTTATTCATGAATTGGGCACAAATTATACAATGTACATCTCAATCGTCAAATACATTTTATGGTCTAGTAGCATTTAAATCAAAACGAAAAATAATTAGTTAAATCTATTTTATTCTAAAGATTTAAACAAATAAGTCAAATAAAATAAAATAAAATAAAAATGCCATGTTGAATAAGATCAGGCAGACAGGAATTCTTCGGTACTGTAAAACTCACCTTCAACCAAATAATTTTTCAGTAATTTCCCAAAACCATTAGAACCCAACCTTGAACTGCACTGCTTTACTTCTTCAGGAAGCCTATTAAAGAAAAATGGGCCCGAAAAATTTGCATTCCTTTCAGAAAGGGTCAGACGATGACATGGAGTACGAAGATCTCCTCCATGCCTAGTGGGGTATCTATGACATTGACCAACCGATGGAATATCCTTCAGATGATTTACTGCAGACATTATTGCTCTGTAGATGAATATAGAAGGCAAAGTTAAAATGTTGTTCTCCCGGAAGACTCCTCTGCATGAATGGAGTGGTGGTAAGCAATTGAGGATACGCACTGCCCTTTTTTGTACGGTAAAGACCTTATCACCATGGGAAGAACCACCCCAGACTTCAATACCATAAGTCATGACTGAGAAAAAACAACCATAGTAGACTGCAACTAACATTTCCCAGTCAAGAAGAGGTTGCAACGTCCTAAGTGCATGGCAGATGCGGTTCAACTTGCAACAAAGCTGTGATACATGATTGGACCATGACAACATTTTATCCACAGTTAGACCTAAAAATTTCACAACAGAGCACTCTTCTATCTCGAACTTATTCAACGAGACGGATTCAGGGATCTTATTGAGAGTTAGGAATTGCATGAAAACGGACTTATCGGAGTTTAGTCTAAGATTGTTCAGCGATAACCAACTTAAAAGTGAACTAACTGACTCTTCAACTCGAGATTGCAAATTGGAACATGGACCTCCAAACAGTAAGGTTGTGTCATCCGCATAGAAGATTGATTTAGCTGAATGAAGATGTGCTGATAGATCATTAATATACACGATAAAAAGCAATGGTCCGAGAATACTACCCTGAGGAACCCCGAACTTGCATTCAGCGAGATGCGACCGAAATCCTGAAATCTCAACAAATTGCATTCTATTTGAAAGATACGATCGGAACCAAGCTAGTGGAACTCCTCGAACACCATATTTTTCCAGTTTCTCACAAAGAATATTGTGATTAACTGTATCGAAAGCTTTCGAAAGATCACAGAATACACTCAGGGCCGGTTTGCGCTGTTCAAGGTTGGATAATACATCCTGAACAAACTCAACAATTGCTTGAGTGGTTGAGCGACCCGCTCTGAAGCCATATTGGTTTTGTATGAGAATTTTATTCATGTCTAGATGATTCATTAACCTGGAATACATAACCTTCTCCATTACCTTTGATAAAGTGCAAAGAAGAGCAACCGGCCTATAGTTGTTAACATCGCATTTGTCACCTTTCTTGAAGACCGGGACAATCTTTGCTGTTTTGTAAATATCGGGGAAAATACCTGATGACATGGAAGCATTAAACAGATAAACTAAAGGGTCTAAAATGGATGTGTACATTTGCTTTAAAAGAGAGCTGGATATTTCGTCAGAGCCTGTAGATGTTTTTGATTTAAGCGATTGAATTGCTTGCTCTATCTCTCTGGAAGAAACTGGAGACAAAAACAAAGAATGCATTGGAGGGGTCTGCTGGACAAGATTGACTGCAGTAGACGATTCACCGAATGTAGATCCAACAAAAGAACCTGAGAAATGTTTCGAAAAAAGATTTACTACTTCAGAAGGTGACTGAACTAATGAATCCTGGGATTTTAAGATGGGTAAAGAAGGAGGTTTCAACTCACAGGTCTCTCTACGAACAATATGCCAAAGGGCCTTTTGCATGCAGTCAGCTTTCTCTAATTCACATGAGATATCTGTACGTTTTTCCTGAATCAAAAGCCTCCTGAACAGTTTTTTTCTCTCTTTCAAAAGTGCTTTCAAGGCTGGATCCTTAGTATTTCGGACGAGAATACCCAAATCGACATTACTATTGGCAAAATCTTTCAACTCCTTACTCAATGGTTTTTTGTTTCTCCCCCTTTTTTTCTTAATTTTCTTCAAAGGAAATGATCTATTAAAACATGTTTTGACAATACCATGAAAAAATTCGAATTTACTGTTTACTTCATTGACCTGGTGCAATCTACTCCAATCTACCTGAGACAAAATTTCCTTAAAATTAGAAATATTACGTTTACAGAAGGATCGTTTCTTAACAAATAATTCTGTTGGTTTGCAATTGGTTCTTATAGATACTAGCTGAGAATCATGATCTGATAATGTGTTTATAAATGAACGACATGAAACTATTTCAGTGTTTAAATTGGTAACATTATTGTCAAGGAGGGTTTCACTGGTGTCAGTGATTCTAGTGGCATGATTAACTAATTCACGTAAATTGAAAGATAAAAAGATATTTCTTAGCTTCTCAATACTTGGATTAACAGAATTAAGAAAATCAATATTCCAATCTCCACACAGTACAATTAACATATTATTTTTCAATAGATGATGAATTAACTTTTCAAATGAGTTAATAAATTCTTGTTCATTATTGTGTGGAGGTCTGTACAAACAAACAATTAAAAAATTCAAGTCATCATTAAAAACAATACTATTTACAATTTTAATATTTACAACGCAAAACTCGAAGGAATTGGCTTTACATAGCTTCTGAACCATGTTATTTCTATAATTTGACACTAAAATATTATAAAATATGTATTTATATTATGATCAAAAACATTTTTATATATTTATTTGTATATTATCCTTCCTATAATATTATTATATATGTATTATTCATAACAAAAACATTATTAAAAAGTGTTCATTCATATATAATTATAATTATAAAAAAACTTTAAACTATGTATTTATATTATGATCAAAAAAACCTGTCAATATTTATTTTCATATTATCGTTTCTATAATATTATTATATTTGTATTATTAATTACAAAAACATTACTAAAAAGTGTTCATTCATATATAATTATTATTATAAAAAACTTTTAAATATGTATTTATATTATGATAAAAAAAAACAGTGAATATTTATTTGCATATTATCCTTCCTATAATATTATTATATATGTATTATTAATTACAAAAACATCATTAAAAAGTGTTCATTCATATATAATTATTATTATAAAAATATTATAAAATATGTATTTATATTATGATCAAAAAAATTTATATATATTTATTTGTATATTATCCTTCCTATAATATTATTATATATGTATTATTAATAACAAAAACATCATTAAAAAGTGTTCATTCATATATAATTATTTTTATATAAAAATTATAAAATATGTATTTATATTATGATAAAAAAAAACTGTGAATATTTATTTGCATATTATCCTTCCTATAATATTATTATATATGTATTATTAATTACAAAAACATCATTAAAAAGTGTTCATTCATATATAATTATTATTATAAAAATATTATAAAATATGTATTTATATTATGATCAAAAACATTTGTATATATTTATTTGTATATTATCCTTCCTATAATATTATTATATATGTATTATTAATAACAAAAACATTATTAAAAAGTGTTCATTCATATATAATTATTATTATAAAAATATTATAAAATATGTATTTATATTATGATCAAAAACATTTATATATATATTTATTTGTATATTATCCTTCCTATAATATTATTATATATGTATTATTCATAACAAAAACATTATTAAAAAGTGTTCATTCATATATTATTATTATAAAAAACTTTAAAATATGTATTTATATTATGATAAAAAAAACCTGTGAATATTTATTTGCATATTATCCTTCCTATAATATTATTATATATGTATTATTAATTACAAAAACATCATTAAAAAGTGTTCATTCATATATAATTATTTTTATATAAAAATTTTAAAATATGTATTTATATTATGATAAAAAAACCTGTCAATATTTAATTGCATATTATCCTTACTATAATATTAATATATATGTATTATTATTATTAAAAACATTATTAAAAAGTGTTCATTCATATATAATTATAATTATAAAAATATTATAAAATATGTATTTATATTATGATCAAAAACATTTATATATATTTATTTGTATATTATCCTTCCTATTATATTATTATATATGTATTATTCATAACAAAAACATTATTAAAAAGTGTTCATTCATATATAATTATAATTATAAAAAAACTTTAAACTATGTATTTATATTATGATCAAAAAACCTGTCAATATTTATTTTCATATTATCGTTTCTATAATATTATTATATTTGTATTATTAATTACAAAAACATTACTAAAAAGTGTTCATTCATATATAATTATTATTATAAAAAACTTTTAAATATGTATTTATATTATGATAAAAAAAAACTGTGAATATTTATTTGCATATTATCCTTCCTATAATATTATTATATATGTATTATTAATTACAAAAACATCATTAAAAAGTGTTCATTCATATATAATTATTATTATAAAAATATTATAAAATATGTATTTATATTATGATCAAAAACATTTATATATATTTATTTGTATATTATCCTTCCTATAATATTATTATATATGTATTATTAATAACAAAAACATTATTAAAAAGTGTTTATTCATATATAATTATTATTATAAAAATATTATAAAATATGTATTTATATTATGATCAAAAACATTTATATATATTTATTTGTATATTATCCTTCCTATAATATTATTATATATGTATTATTCATAACAAAAACATTATTAAAAAGCGTTCATTCATATATAATTATAATTATAAAAAAACTTTAAACTATGTATTTATATTATGATCAAAAAAACCTGTCAATATTTATTTGCATATTATCGTTTCTATAATATTATTATATTTGTATTATTAATTACAAAAACATTACTAAAAAGTGTTCATTCATATATAATTATTATTATAAAAAAACTTTAAACTATGTATTTATATTATGATCAAAAAAACCTGTCAATATTTATTTGCATATTATCGTTTCTATAATATTATTATATTTGTATTATTAATTACAAAAACATTACTAAAAAGTGTTCATTCATATATTATTATTATTATAAAAAAACTTTAAAATATGTATTTATATTATGATAAAAAAACCTGTGAATATTTATTTGCATATTATCCTTCCTATAATATTATTATATATGTATTATTAATAACAAAAACATTATTAAAAAGTGTTCATTCATATATAATTATTATTATAAAAATATTATAAAATATGTATTTATATTATGATCAAAAAAATTTATATATATTTATTTGTATATTATCCTTCCTATAATATTATTATATATGTATTATTAATAACAAAAACATCATTAAAAAGTGTTCATTCATATATAATTATTTTTATATAAAAATTATAAAATATGTATTTATATTATGATAAAAAAAACCTGTCAATATTTAATTGCATATTATCCTTACTATAATATTAATATATATGTATTATTATTATTAAAAACATTATTAAAAAGTGTTCATTCATATATAATTATAATTATAAAAAAACTTTAAACTATGTATTTATATTATGATCAAAAAAACCTGTCAATATTTATTTTCATATTATCGTTTCTATAATATTATTATATTTGTATTATTAATTACAAAAACATTACTAAAAAGTGTTCATTCATATATAATTATTATTATAAAAAACTTTTAAATATGTATTTATATTATGATAAAAAAAAACTGTGAATATTTATTTGCATATTATCCTTCCTATAATATTATTATATATGTATTATTAATTACAAAAACATCATTAAAAAGTGTTCATTCATATATAATTATTATTATAAAAATATTATAAAATATGTATTTATATTATGATCAAAAACATTTGTATATATTTATTTGTATATTATCCTTCCTATAATATTATTATATATGTATTATTAATAACAAAAACATTATTAAAAAGTGTTTATTCATATATAATTATTATTATAAAAATATTATAAAATATGTATTTATATTATGATCAAAAACATTTATATATATATTTATTTGTATATTATCCTTCCTATAATATTATTATATATGTATTATTAATAACAAAAACATTATTAAAAAGTGTTTATTCATATATTATTATTATAAAAAACTTTAAAATATGTATTTATATTATGATAAAAAAAACCTGTGAATATTTATTTGCATATTATCCTTCCTATAATATTATTATATATGTATTATTAATTACAAAACATCATTAAAAAGTGTTCATTCATATATAATTATTTTTATATAAAAATTTTAAAATATGTATTTATATTATGATAAAAAAACCTGTCAATATTTAATTGCATATTATCCTTACTATAATATTAATATATATGTATTATTATTATTAAAAACATTATTAAAAAGTGTTCATTCATATATAATTATAATTATAAAAATATTATAAAATATGTATTTATATTATGATCAAAAACATTTATATATATTTATTTGTATATTATCCTTCCTATAATATTATTATATATGTATTATTCATAACAAAAACATCATTAAAAAGTGTTCATTCATATATAATTATTATTATAAAAAAACTTTAAACTATGTATTTATATTATGATCAAAAAACCTGTCAATATTTATTTTCATATTATCGTTTCTATAATATTATTATATTTGTATTATTAATTACAAAAACATTACTAAAAAGTGTTCATTCATATATAATTATTATTATAAAAAACTTTTAAATATGTATTTATATTATGATAAAAAAAACTGTGAATATTTATTTGCATATTATCCTTCCTATAATATTATTATATATGTATTATTAATTACAAAAACATCATTAAAAAGTGTTCATTCATATATAATTATTATTATAAAAATATTATAAAATATGTATTTATATTATGATCAAAAATATTTATATATATTTATTTGTATATTATCCTTCCTATAATATTATTATATATGTATTATTAATAACAAAAACATTATTAAAAAGTGTTTATTCATATATAATTATTATTATAAAAATATTATAAAATATGTATTTATATTATGATCAAAAACATTTATATATATTTATTTGTATATTATCCTTCCTATAATATTATTATATATGTATTATTCATAACAAAAACATTATTAAAAAGTGTTCATTCATATATAATTATAATTATAAAAAAACTTTAAACTATGTATTTATATTATGATCAAAAAAACCTGTCAATATTTATTTGCATATTATCGTTTCTATAATATTATTATATTTGTATTATTAATTACAAAAACATTACTAAAAAGTGTTCATTCATATATAATTATTATTATAAAAAAACTTTAAACTATGTATTTATATTATGATCAAAAAAACCTGTCAATATTTATTTGCATATTATCGTTTCTATAATATTATTATATTTGTATTATTAATTACAAAAACATTACTAAAAAGTGTTCATTCATATATTATTATTATTATAAAAAAACTTTAAAATATGTATTTATATTATGATAAAAAAACCTGTGAATATTTATTTGCATATTATCCTTCCTATAATAATATTATATATGTATTATTAATAACAAAAACATTATTAAAAAGTGTTCATTCATATATAATTATTATTATAAAAAAACTTTAAACTATGTATTTATATTATGATCAAAAAAACCTGTCAATATTTATTTGCATATTATCGTTTCTATAATATTATTATATTTGTATTATTAATTACAAAAACATTACTAAAAAGTGTTCATTCATATATAATTATTATTATAAAAAAACTTTAAACTATGTATTTATATTATGATCAAAAAAACCTGTCAATATTTATTTGCATATTATCGTTTCTATAATATTATTATATTTGTATTATTAATTACAAAAACATTACTAAAAAGTGTTCATTCATATATTATTATTATTATAAAAAAACTTTAAAATATGTATTTATATTATGATAAAAAAACCTGTGAATATTTATTTGCATATTATCCTTCCTATAATATTATTATATATGTATTATTAATAACAAAAACATTATTAAAAAGTGTTCATTCATATATAATTATTATTATAAAAATATTATAAAATATGTATTTATATTATGATCAAAAACATTTATATATATTTATTTGTATATTATCCTTCCTATAATATTATTATATATGTATTATTAATAACAAAAACATTATTCAAAAGTGTTCATTCATATAAAATTATTATTATAAAAATATTATAAAATATGTATTTATATTATGATCAAAAACATTTATATATATTGATTTGTATATTATCCTTCCTATAATATTATTATATATGTATTATTAATAACAAAAACATCATTAAAAAGTGTTCATTCATATATAATTATTTTTATATAAAAATTATAAAATATGTATTTATATTATGATAAAAAAACCTGTCAATATTTAATTGCATATTATCCTTACTATAATATTAATATATATGTATTATTATTATTAAAAACATTATTAAAAAGTGTTCATTCATATATAATTATAATTATAAAAATATTATAAAATATGTATTTATATTATGATCAAACACATTTTTATATATTTATTTGTATATTATCCTTCCTATAATATTATTATATATGTATTATTCATAACAAAAACATTATTAAAAAGTGTTCATTCATATATAATTATAATTATAAAAAAACTTTAAACTATGTATTTATATTATGATCAAAAAAACCTGTCAATATTTATTTTCATATTATCGTTTCTATAATA
The DNA here is from genome assembly GCF_028750875.1 of Macrosteles quadrilineatus. Taxonomy (NCBI): domain Eukaryota; kingdom Metazoa; phylum Arthropoda; class Insecta; order Hemiptera; family Cicadellidae; genus Macrosteles; species Macrosteles quadrilineatus. The sequence continues at coordinate 428,195 of NW_026542659.1, read as the reverse complement.
TTATTATATTTGTATTATTAATTACAAAAACATTACTAAAAAGTGTTCATTCATATATAATTATTATTATAAAAAACTTTTAAATATGTATTTATATTATGATAAAAAAAAACTGTGAATATTTATTTGCATATTATCCTTCCTATAATATTATTATATATGTATTATTAATTACAAAAACATCATTAAAAAGTGTTCATTCATATATAATTATTATTATAAAAATATTATAAAATATGTATTTATATTATGATCAAAAACATTTGTATATATTTATTTGTATATTATCCTTCCTATAATATTATTATATATGTATTATTAATAACAAAAACATTATTAAAAAGTGTTCATTCATATATAATTATTATTATAAAAATATTATAAAATATGTATTTATATTATGATCAAAAACATTTATATATATATTTATTTGTATATTATCCTTCCTATAATATTATTATATATGTATTATTCATAACAAAAACATTATTAAAAAGTGTTCATTCATATATTATTATTATAAAAAACTTTAAAATATGTATTTATATTATGATAAAAAAAACCTGTGAATATTTATTTGCATACTATCCTTCCTATAATATTATTATATATGTATTATTAATTACAAAAACATCATTAAAAAGTGTTCATTCATATATAATTATTTTTATATAAAAATTTTAAAATATGTATTTATATTATGATAAAAAAACCTGTCAATATTTAATTGCATATTATCCTTACTATAATATTAATATATATGTATTATTATTATTAAAAACATTATTAAAAAGTGTTCATTCATATATAATTATAATTATAAAAATATTATAAAATATGTATTTATATTATGATCAAAAACATTTATATATATTTATTTGTATATTATCCTTCCTATAATATTATTATATATGTATTATTCATAACAAAAACATTATTAAAAAGTGTTCATTCATATATAATTATAATTATAAAAAAACTTTAAACTATGTATTTATATTATGATCAAAAAACCTGTCAATATTTATTTTCATATTATCGTTTCTATAATATTATTATATTTGTATTATTAATTACAAAAACATTACTAAAAAGTGTTCATTCATATATAATTATTATTATAAAAAACTTTTAAATATGTATTTATATTATGATAAAAAAAAAACTGTGAATATTTATTTGCATATTATCCTTCCTATAATATTATTATATATGTATTATTAATTACAAAAACATCATTAAAAAGTGTTCATTCATATATAATTATTATTATAAAAATATTATAAAATATGTATTTATATTATGATCAAAAACATTTATATTTATTTGTATATTATCCTTCCTATAATATTATTATATATGTATTATTCATAACAAAAACATTATTAAAAAGTGTTCATTCATATATAATTATAATTATAAAAAAACTTTAAACTATGTATTTATATTATGATAAAAAAAACCTGTCAATATTTATTTGCATATTATCGTTTCTATAATATTATTATATTTGTATTATTAATTACAAAAACATTACTAAAAAGTGTTCATTCATATATAATTATTATTATAAAAAACTTTAAAATATGTATTTATATTATGATAAAAAAACCTGTCAATATTTAATTGCATATTATCCTTACTATAATATTAATATATATGTATTATTATTATTAAAAACATTATTAAAAAGTGTTCATTCATATATAATTATAATTATAAAAATATTATAAAATATGTATTTATATTATGATCAAAAACATTTATATATATTTATTTGTATATTATCTTTTCTATAATATTATTATATATGTATTATTCATAACAAAAACATTATTAAAAAGTGTTCATTCATATATAATTATAATTATAAAAAAACTTTAAACTTTGTATTTATATTATGATCAAAAAAACCTGTCAATATTTATTTGCATATTATCGTTTCTATAATATTATTATATTTGTATTATTAATTACAAAAACATTACTAAAAAGTGTTCATTCATATATTATTATTATTATAAAAAACTTTAAAATATGTATTTATATTATGATAAAAAAACCTGTGAATATTTATTTGCATATTATCCTTCCTATAATATTATTATATATGTATTATTAATAACAAAAACATTATTAAAAAGTGTTTATTCATATATAATTATTATTATAAAAATATTATAAAATATGTATTTATATTATGATCAAAAACATTTATATATATTTATTTGTATATTATCCTTCCTATAATATTATTATATATGTATTATTAATAACAAAAACATTATTCAAAAGTGTTCATTCATATATAATTATTATTATAAAAATATTATAAAATATGTATTTATATTATGATCAAAAACATTTATATATATTTATTTGTATATTATCCTTCCTATAATATTATTATATATGTATTATTAATAACAAAAACATCATTAAAAAGTGTTCATTCATATATAATTATTTTATATAAAAATTATAAAATATGTATTTATATTATGATAAAAAAAACCTGTCAATATTTAATTGCATATTATCCTTACTATAATATTAATATATATGTATTATTATTATTAAAAACATTATTAAAAAGTGTTCATTCATATATAATTATAATTATAAAAATATTATAAAATATGTATTTATATTATGATCAAAAACATTTTTATATATTTATTTGTATATTATCCTTCCTATAATATTATTATATATGTATTATTCATAACAAAAACATTATTAAAAAGTGTTCATTCATATATAATTATTATTATAAAAATATTATAAAATATGTATTTATATTATGATCAAAAACATTTATATATATTTATTTGTATATTATCCTTCCTATAATATTATTATATATGTATTATTCATAACAAAAACATCATTAAAAAGTGTTCATTCATATATAATTATTTTTATATAAAAATTTTAAAATATGTATTTATATTATGATAAAAAAACCTGTCAATATTTAATTGCATATTATCCTTACTATAATATTAATATATATGTATTATTATTATTAAAAACATTATTAAAAAGTGTTCATTCATATATAATTATAATTATAAAAATATTATAAAATATGTATTTATATTATGATCAAAAACATTTATATATATTTATTTGTATATTATCCTTCCTATAATATTATTATATATGTATTATTCATAACAAAAACATCATTAAAAAGTGTTCATTCATATATAATTATTATTATAAAAAAACTTTAAACTATGTATTTATATTATTATCAAAAAACCTGTCAATATTTATTTTCATATTATCGTTTCTATAATATTATTATATTTGTATTATTAATTACAAAAACATTACTAAAAAGTGTTCATTCATATATAATTATTATTATAAAAAACTTTAAAATATGTATTTATATTATGATAAAAAAAACCTGTGAATATTTATTTGCATATTATCCTTCCTATAATATTATTATATATGTATTATTAATTACAAAAACATCATTAAAAAGTGTTCATTCATATATAATTATTTTTATATAAAAATTTTAAAATATGTATTTATATTATGATAAAAAAACCTGTCAATATTTAATTGCATATTATCCTTACTATAATGTTAATATATATGTATTATTATTATTAAAAACATTATTAAAAAGTGTTCATTCATATATAATTATAATTATAAAAATATTATAAAATATGTATTTATATTATGATCAAAAACATTTATATATATTTATTTGTATATTATCCTTCCTATAATATTATTATATATGTATTATTCATAACAAAAACATCATTAAAAAGTGTTCATTCATATATAATTATTATTATAAAAAAACTTTAAACTATGTATTTATATTATGATCAAAAAACCTGTCAATATTTATTTTCATATTATCGTTTCTATAATATTATTATATTTGTATTATTAATTACAAAAACATTACTAAAAAGTGTTCATTCATATATAATTATTATTATAAAAAACTTTTAAATATGTATTTATATTATGATAAAAAAAAAACTGTGAATATTTATTTGCATATTATCCTTCCTATAATATTATTATATATGTATTATTAATTACAAAAACATCATTAAAAAGTGTTCATTCATATATAATTATTATTATAAAAATATTATAAAATATGTATTTATATTATGATCAAAAATATTTATATATATTTATTTGTATATTATCCTTCCTATAATATTATTATATATGTATTATTAATAACAAAAACATTATTAAAAAGTGTTTATTCATATATAATTATTATTATAAAAATATTATAAAATATGTATTTATATTATGATCAAAAACATTTATATATATTTATTTGTATATTATCCTTCCTATAATATTATTATATATGTATTATTCATAACAAAAACATTATTAAAAAGTGTTCATTCATATATAATTATAATTATAAAAAAACTTTAAACTATGTATTTATATTATGATCAAAAAAACCTGTCAATATTTATTTGCATATTATCGTTTCTATAATATTATTATATTTGTATTATTAATTACAAAAACATTACTAAAAAGTGTTCATTCATATATAATTATTATTATAAAAAAACTTTAAACTATGTATTTATATTATGATCAAAAAAACCTGTCAATATTTATTTGCATATTATCGTTTCTATAATATTATTATATTTGTATTATTAATTACAAAAACATTACTAAAAAGTGTTCATTCGTATATTATTATTATTATAAAAAAACTTTAAAATATGTATTTATATTATGATAAAAAAACCTGTGAATATTTATTTGCATATTATCCTTCCTATAATATTATTATATATGTATTATTAATAACAAAAACATTATTAAAAAGTGTTCATTCATATATAATTATTATTATAAAAATATTATAAAATATGTATTTATATTATGATCAAAAACATTTATATATATTTATTTGTATATTATCCTTCCTATAATATTATTATATATGTATTATTAATAACAAAAACATTATTCAAAAGTGTTCATTCATATAAAATTATTATTATAAAAATATTATAAAATATGTATTTATATTATGATCAAAAACATTTATATATATTTATTTGTATATTATCCTTCCTATAATATTATTATATATGTATTATTAATAACAAAAACATCATTAAAAAGTGTTCATTCATATATAATTATTTTTATATAAAAATTTTAAAATATGTATTTATATTATGATAAAAAAAACCTGTCAATATTTAATTGCATATTATCCTTACTATAATATTATTATATGTGTATTATTATTATTAAAAACATTATTAAAAAGTGTTCATTCATATATAATTATAATTATAAAAAATATTATAAAATATGTATTTATATTATGATCAAAAACATTTTTATATATTTATTTGTATATTATCCTTCCTATAATATTATTATATATGTATTATTCATAACAAAAACATTATTAAAAAGTGTTCATTCATATATAATTATAATTATAAAAAAACTTTAAACTATGTATTTATATTATGATCAAAAAAACCTGTCAATATTTATTTTCATATTATCGTTTCTATAATATTATTATATTTGTATTATTAATTACAAAAACATTACTAAAAAGTGTTCATTCATATATAATTATTATTATAAAAAACTTTTAAATATGTATTTATATTATGATAAAAAAAACTGTGAATATTTATTTGGATATTATCCTTCCTATAATATTATTATATATGTATTATTAATTACAAAAACATCATTAAAAAGTGTTCATTCATATATAATTATTATTATAAAAATATTATAAAATATGTATTTATATTATGATCAAAAACATTTGTATATATTTATTTGTATATTATCCTTCCTATAATATTATTATATATGTATTATTCATAACAAAAACATTATTAAAAAGTGTTCATTCATATATTAATATTATTATAAAAATATTATAAAATATGTATTTATATTATGATCAAAAACATTTATATATATTTATTTGTATATTATCCTTCCTATAATATTATTATATATGTATTATTCATAACAAAAACATTATTAAAAAGTGTTCATTCATATATAATTATAATTATAAAAAAACTTTAAACTATGTATTTATATTATGATCAAAAAAACCTGTCAATATTTATTTGCATATTATCGTTTCTATAATATTATTATATTATTATTATTAATTACAAAAACATTACTAAAAAGTGTTCATTCATATATAATTATTATTATAAAAAAACTTTAAACTATGTATTTATATTATGATCAAAAAAACCTGTCAATATTTATTTGCATATTATCGTTTCTATAATATTATTATATTTGTATTATTAATTACAAAAACATTACTAAAAAGTGTTCATTCATATATTATTATTATTATAAAAAAACTTTAAAATATGTATTTATATTATGATAAAAAAACCTGTGAATATTTATTTGCATATTATCCTTCCTATAATAATATTATATATGTATTATTAATAACAAAAACATTATTAAAAAGTGTTCATTCATATATAATTATTATTATAAAAAAACTTTAAACTATGTATTTATATTATGATCAAAAAAACCTGTCAATATTTATTTGCATATTATCGTTTCTATAATATTATTATATTTGTATTATTAATTACAAAAACATTACTAAAAAGTGTTCATTCATATATAATTATTATTATAAAAAAACTTTAAACTATGTATTTATATTATGATCAAAAAAACCTGTCAATATTTATTTGCATATTATCGTTTCTATAATATTATTATATTTTTGTATTATTAATTACAAAAACATTACTAAAAAGTGTTCATTCATATATTATTATTATTATAAAAAAACTTTAAAATATGTATTTATATTATGATAAAAAAACCTGTGAATATTTATTTGCATATTATCCTTCCTATAATATTATTATATATGTATTATTAATAACAAAAACATTATTAAAAAGTGTTCATTCATATATAATTATTATTATAAAAATATTATAAAATATGTATTTATATTATGATCAAAAACATTTATATATATTTATTTGTATATTATCCTTCCTATAATATTATTATATATGTATTATTAATAACAAAAACATTATTCAAAAGTGTTCATTCATATAAAATTATTATTATAAAAATATTATAAAATATGTATTTATATTATGATCAAAAACATTTATATATATTTATTTGTATATTATCCTTCCTATAATATTATTATATATGTATTATTAATAACAAAAACATCATTAAAAAGTGTTCATTCATATATAATTATTTTTATATAAAAATTATAAAATATGTATTTATATTATGATAAAAAATCCTGTCAATATTTAATTGCATATTATCCTTACTATAATATTAATATATATGTATTATTATTATTAAAAACATTATTAAAAAGTGTTCATTCATATATAATTATAATTATAAAAATATTATAAAATATGTATTTATATTATGATCAAACACATTTTTATATATTTATTTGTATATTATCCTTCCTATAATATTATTATATATGTATTATTCATAACAAAAACATTATTAAAAAGTGTTCATTCATATATAATTATAATTATAAAAAAACTTTAAACTATGTATTTATATTATGATCAAAAAAACCTGTCAATATTTATTTTCATATTATCGTTTCTATAATATTATTATATTTGTATTATTAATTACAAAAACATTACTAAAAAGTGTTCATTCATATATAATTATTATTATAAAAAACTTTTAAATATGTATTTATATTATGATAAAAAAAAACTGTGAATATTTATTTGCATATTATCCTTCCTATAATATTATTATATATGTATTATTAATTACAAAAACATCATTAAAAAGTGTTCATTCATATATAATTATTATTATAAAAATATTATAAAATATGTATTTATATTATGATCAAAAACATTTGTATATATTTATTTGTATATTATCCTTCCTATAATATTATTATATATGTATTATTAATAACAAAAACATTATTAAAAAGTGTTCATTCATATATAATTATTATTATAAAAATATTATAAAATATGTATTTATATTATGATCAAAAACATTTATATATATATTTATTTGTATATTATCCTTCCTATAATATTATTATATATGTATTATTCATAACAAAAACATTATTAAAAAGTGTTCATTCATATATTATTATTATAAAAAACTTTAAAATATGTATTTATATTATGATAAAAAAAACCTGTGAATATTTATTTGCATATTATCCTTCTTATAATATTATTATATATGTATTATTAATTACAAAAACATCATTAAAAAGTGTTCATTCATATATAATTATTTTTATATAAAAATTTTAAAATATGTATTTATATTATGATAAAAAAACCTGTCAATTTTTAATTGCATATTATCCTTACTATAATATTAATATATATGTATTATTATTATTAAAAACATTATTAAAAAGTGTTCATTCATATATAATTATAATTATAAAAATATTATAAAATATGTATTTATATTATGATCAAAAACATTTATATATATTTATTTGTATATTATCCTTCCTATAATATTATTATATATGTATTATTCATAACAAAAACATTATTAAAAAGTGTTCATTCATATATAATTATAATTATAAAAAAACTTTAAACTATGTATTTATATTATGATCAAAAAAACCTGTCAATATTTATTTGCATATTATAGTTTCTATAATATTATTATATTTGTATTATTAATTACAAAAACATTACTAAAAAGTGTTCATTCATATATAATTATTATTATAAAAAAACTTTAAACTATATATTTATATTATGATCAAAAAAACCTGTCAATATTTATTTGCATATTATCGTTTCTATAATATTATTATATTTGGATTATTAATTACAAAAACATTACTAAAAAGTGTTTATTCATATATTATTATTATTATAAAAAACTTTAAAATATGTATTTATATTATGATAAAAAAACCTGTGAATATTTGTTTGCATATTATCCTTCCTATAATATTATTATATATGTATTATTAATAACAAAAACATTATTAAAAAGTGTTCATTCATATATAATTATTATTATAAAAATATTATAAAATATGTATTTATATTATGATCAAAAACATTTATATATATTTATTTGTATATTATCCTTCCTATAATATTATTATATATGTATTATTAATAACAAAAACATTATTCAAAAGTGTTCATTCATATATAATTATTATTATAAAAATATTATAAAATATGTATTTATATTATGATCAAAAACATTTATATATATTTATTTGTATATTATCCTTCCTATAATATTATTATATATGTATTATTAATAACAAAAACATCATTAAAAATGTTCATTCATATATAATTATTTTATATAAAAATTATAAAATATGTATTTATATTATGATAAAAAAAACCTGTCAATATTTAATTGCATATTATCCTTACTATAATATTAATATATGTGTATTATTATTATTAAAAACATTATTAAAAAGTGTTCATTCATACATAATTATAATTATAAAAATATTATAAAATATGTATTTATATTATGATCAAAAACATTTTTATATATTTATTTGTATATTATCCTTCCTATAATATTATTATATATGTATTATTCATAACAAAAACATTATTAAAAAGTGTTCATTCATATATAATTATAATTATAAAAAAACTTTAAACTATGTATTTATATTATGATCAAAAAAACCTGTCAATATTTTTTTTCATATTATCGTTTCTATAATATTATTATATTTGTATTATTAATTACAAAAACATTACTAAAAAGTGTTCATTCATATATAATTATTATTAAAAAAAACTTTAAAATATGTATTTATATTATGATAAAAAAAACCTGTGAATATTTATTTGCATATTATCCTTCCTATAATATTATTATATATGTATTATTAATTACAAAAACATCATTAAAGAGTGTTCATTCATATATAATTATTTTTATATAAAAATTTTAAAATATGTATTTATATTATGATAAAAAAACCTGTCAATATTTAATTGCATATTATCCTTACTATAATATTAATATATATGTATTATTATTATTAAAAACATTATTAAAAAGTGTTCATTCATATATAATTATAATTATAAAAATATTATAAAATATGTATTTATATTATGATCAAAAACATTTATATATATTTATTTGTATATTATCCTTCCTATAATATTATTATATATGTATTATTCATAACAAAAACATTATTAAAAAGTGTTCATTCATATATAATTATAATTATAAAAAAACTTTAAACAATGTATTTATATTATGATCAAAAAAACCTGTCAATATTTATTTTCATATTATCGTTTCTATAATATTATTATATTTGTATTATTAATTACAAAAACATTACTAAAAAGTGTTCATTCATATATAATTATTATTATAAAAAACTTTTAAATATGTATTTATATTATGATAAAAAAAACTGTGAATATTTATTTGCATCTAATCCTTCCTATAATATTATTATATATGTATTATTAATAACAAAAACATTATTCAAAAGTATTCATTCATATAAAATTATTATTAAAAAAATATTATAAAATATGTATTTATATTATGATCAAAAACATTTATATATATTTATTTGTATATTATCCTTCCTATAATATTATTATATATGTATTATAAATAACAAAAACATTATTAAAAAGTGTTCATTCATATATAATTATAATTATAAAAATATTATAAAATATGTATTTATATTATGATCAAAAACATTTATATATATTTATTTGTATATTATCCTTCCTATAATATTATTATATATGTATTATAAATAACAAAAACATTATTAAAAAGTGTTCATTCATATATAATTAAAATTATAAAAAAACTTTAAACTATGTATTTATATTATGATCAAAAAAACCTGTCAATATTTATTTGCATATTATCGTTTCTATAATATTATTATATTTGTATTATTAATTACAAAAACATTACTAAAAAGTGTTCATTCATATATTAATTATAATTATAAAAATATTATAAAATATGTATTTATATTATGATCAAAAACATTTATATATATTTATTTGTATAAAATCCTTCCTATAATATTATTATATATGTATTATTAATAACAAAAACATTATTAAAAAGTGTTCCTTCATATATAATTATTATTATAAAAATATTATAAAATATGTATTTATATTATGATAAAAAAACCTGTCAATATTTAATTGCATATTATCCTTACTATAATATTAATATATATGTATTATTATTATTAAAAACATTATTAAAATGTGTTCATTCATATATAATTATAATTATAAAAATATTATAAAATATGTATTTATATTATGATCAAAAACATTTGTATATATTTATTTGTATATTATCCTTCCTATAATATTATTATATATGTATTATTAATAACAAAAACATTATTAAAAAGTGTTCATTCATATATAATTATTATTATAAAAATATTATAAAATATGTATTTATATTATGTTAAAAAACATTTATATATATATTTATTTGTATATTATCCTTCCTATAATATTATTATATATGTATTATTCATAACAAAAACATTATTAAAAAGTGTTCATTCATATATTATTATTATAAAAAACTTTAAAATATGTATTTATATTATGATAAAAAAACCTGTGAATATTTATTTGCATATTATCCTTCCTATAATATTATTATATATGTATTATTAATAACAAAAACATTATTAAAAAGTGTTCATTCATATATAATTATTATTATAAAAATATTATAAAATATGTATTTATATTATGATCAAAAAAACCTGTCAATATTAATTTGCGTATTATCGTTTCTAAAATATTATTATATTTGTATTATTAATTACAAAAACATTACTAAAAAGTGTTCATTCATATATTAATTATAATTATAAAAATATTATAAAATATGTATTTATATTATGATCAAAAACATTTATATATATTTATTTGTATAAAATCCTTCCTATAATATTATTATATATGTATTATTAATAACAAAAACATTATTAAAAAGTGTTCCTTCATATATAATTATTATTATTAAAATATTATAAAATATGTATTTATATTATGATAAAAAAACCTGTCAATATTTAATTGCATATTATCCTTACTATAATATTAATATATATGTATTATTATTATTAAAAAGTGTTCATTCATATATAATTATAATTATAAAAAAACTTTAAACTATGTATTTATATTATGATCAAAAAAACCTGTCAATATTTATTTTCATATTATCGTTTCTATAATATTATTATATTTGTATTATTAATTACAAAAACATTAATAACGACACATTAATAACTTTAATAAGTAGCTCGAATGAGCAAGAAAAGAAGTCGGAAGTAGAGCGAGACCCTTTTGGGCGAAGCTCCAAGGTCCAGAGATCGCCAACATTGAAAGGCGTGAAGACGTCCCCTCCACCTGCATCTTTCAGGTGTACAAAAGACTTGACTTTGGGATCTCCCTTGACAAGTGGAGAAGGAAACGGTGGACCACCCTCTAAGTCTGGTGAAGGGATGCCGGAGGAATCCCTAACAACAGCGTTAGATTTGGAAGTGTCGGGAATGGTACTTCTGCGTCAGCAATATCTCGACGCAGAAAATGACATTGAAAACCGGCTTCGAAACATGGAGCAGACCATAAAGGCAATGCTTGAAACCTTTAAGACGCAGAGAGGAGTTAACCAAGTGGTTAAAAATGGCATGGCTAAGCTCGAGGACGACCTTGGTTTTGTCTTCGCCTGCCGGCTGGTGAGCAAGGCGGCCATGGAAAGGATCGCCGAGAAGGTGGTGTCCCTACCTGACGACAATGCGCGACCTTCCAAGAAACGCAGGAGGCCTACATCAGAAAGCCCTCCAAAAAGAGAAGAGGTTGTTCAGACAGCAAAGCCTAAAGTTAAGGTCAAGGCGACCCAGACTTCTAGGTCCTTCTCTGACGTAGTTGCCGCTCCAGCGAAACCTCAACAGCCACAGCAACCTGCGACACCCATTGAGGGTAGCTCCCGAAAGGGGTCAGTCGTAGAAACACCATCTGGGACTGTGTGGGAAAAGCGCCTTACGAAAAAGGAGAAGAGGAAATTGAGGCACGCGGAAGTCGGCTCCAAGACATATGTGGCAGTGAGGGCGCAATCGACCGGCGTGGCCCAAGCTGTGCCTGGCTCGGCACTCGCTAAAAAGTCGCGGCCCAAAAAGCCCAGGACTGAGGCAATTTTGGTCAAGCCTTTGGAGGGAAGATCATTCGCCGAAGTCTTGGGTGTTATCAAGGCCAAGGCTAAGCCAGAGCAAACCGACACGGTTGTACGGTCGATTAGACAAACCCGGGACGGGGACGTCCTCCTCGAACTGGGTAAGTCTAAAGATAAAGCCGCCTTTGCTGCCGAACTAAAGGCAGCTGTGGAAGGTCAGGGCACCGTTCGTGCTCTCGAACCCAAGACGTCCGTCGAGGTTCGGGATATGGATTGCGTGTCAACGGAGGATGACGTCATTGATGCCCTAAAAAAAGCTGTCCCCGAGCTTGCCGGACAAACGGCTAGTCTGAGGGTGTGGCTCACGAAACCAAACCGGAGTCAACAGCGGATGGCGGTCGCCGAAATGGCAGACGCAAACGCCAGTAAGGTTTTGGCACTCCAGCATTTGAGGGTTGGATGGGTTAATTGCAGGTTGAGACGGAGGGTGGAAGTAACGAGGTGTTTTAAATGCCTTGATTTCGGCCATTCCTCCCGAAACTGCGAAGGGCCCGACCGAGGCAAGAACTGCCTTCGATGCGGGGAGGTGGGTCACACTCGTAGGGACTGTAAAGTTGAGACCTGTTTCCTCTGTAAGGAGAAAGGCCTCAATGATAAAAACGCTAAACATATAGCTGGGTCTGGGCAGTGCAGTGCATTTAAAGGCGCACTACAACAAGCGAAAGCCCAACCACGAAGATAAGGATCCTCCAGTGCAATGTAGATCGATCCAGGACGGCTGACGCGCTTCTCAGTCAGCTTGCCCTCGAACACGGTGTTGACGCGCTCTTGGTCAGCGAACAGTATCAGTACCGGGACAGGGACCCATCTCTTTGGTTTCCCGATACACTTGGTACTGCTGCGTTCTGGGTTCGTAATACAGCTAAAGTGCAGGTAAGGAGTCACGCGAAGGGCCGAGGATTCGTTTGGGTCCGGTGCGGGGATGTCACTTACTTTAGTGTATACCTCACCCCCAACGAGGCTATCCGTGACTTTCGTGGAAAGATAGACCGCCTGGAAGAGAGCGTGCGCGATACCGCCGGGCACGTTGTCGTGGCGGGGGATTTCAATGCTAGGGCTGTCGAGTGGGGAATGACTCTCACTAATTCCCGGGGGAAGTACATCCTGGACTTTGCTGCCAGGGCTGGACTTGTTGTCATAAACGAGGGCAACACGCCAACTTTCCAGCGTCCCGGAATGAGGGGAACGATCCCAGACATCACGCTTGCATCTGAGTCCCTCTTGCCGAGGATACGAGCCTGGAGAGTCCTAGAGGATTATACGGCCAGTGACCACCAGTACATCATTTTTGATGTCATGGATAGTCATCAGAGACAAGCTACCGTGTCTCGGCAGGTGCCCGTTCGGTGGAACACCAAAAAGCTGGACGTGGCCAAATTCACCGAAGTCATACTACGGGGAGAGCCAGTGGTACCTGCTGCATCCGGCGTGGCTCACGCAGAGACATCAGTTACATCATTGATGAGGCTGATAGTCTCGGCCTGCGAAGAGTCAATGCCTCGCAGGATATCCCGGTGCGATAAGCGACCTGTGTACTGGTGGACAACCGAGATCGCAGAACTGCGACGGGCAGCATTGAGAGCCAGACGTCTTGCTACCAGGGCTAGAGAACCTGAAGATAGACGTCTTAAGTCTGACGCTTACAAGGTGGCAAGGAAGTCTCTTCGCCGGGCCATTAACCGGAGCAAACGCAGTTGCTGGGAGAAATTAAGGGACGATGTCGATTCCGATCCGTGGGGCCTTGGTTACAAGATAGTAACCAAGAAGCTTGGCACCCGCTCTCCACCTTCCGTTATGGACGGGGCCTCTATGGAGAGGATCGTAAAGTCCCTTTTCCCGACTCACACACTGCGTCCATTGCGGGAGTTCGGAAGGGTGGACGACGTACCGCTTTTCAGTCTCGAGGAGTTGGAGGCGGCCGTTCTGTCCCTGAAGAACAACAAGGCTCCTGGACCGGATGGGGTACCTGGTGAGGCCCTGAAGAAAGTCTTTTCAATAAACCCACAAATCCTTTTGAGCACGTACAATGCCTGTCTGGCCGAGGGGAAGTTTCCCTTCTGCTGGAAAACAGCTAGGCTTGTGCTCGTGGGGAAGGGAAAAGGAAACCCAGACCTACCCTCCTCTTACAGACCTCTCTGTATGTTGGACACTGCTGGGAAAGTCTTGGAAAAGTTGATCCGTTCCCGACTGAATTCAGCCGTGGTTGCTGCAGGGAATCTATCCCCTCGTCAGTACGGTTTCAGGAAGGGACGGTCAACGGTTGACGCTATTGAGGAGGTAAAGCGAGCCGTAATGAGAGCTGAGGAGTTTAACAACTATTCTCGTCGGGTTGTGCTGCTTGTAACACTTGATGTGCGAAACGCATTTAATTCCGCGAGGTGGTGCGATATGCTCGACGCACTGGAGAACACTTTCCACGTCCCGGCATACCTCATGCGCATGATAGAGGACTACCTCCGGTACCGCCTCATCATTTACGACACTACAGAAGGCTCCAGGACGATGGATGTAACTTCTGGTGCTGCTCAAGGATCCATACTGGGCCCGGACCTCTGGAACGTCGCCTACGACAGCCTCTTGAGATCCGAGATGCCTGAGGAAACCGTCCTAGTTGGGTATGCAGATGACGTTGCGGCTTTAATAGCTGCACGTAGCATTGAGCTTGCCCAGCTGAAACTAAATCGAGTCATGCGAACCATTAACGCATGGATGGCAGAACATGGTCTCTCGCTCGCTCTGAGCAAAACTGAGATTGTCATTCTGACTAAAAAGAGGATTGACACCATCGTGCCTTTGATGGTGGGGAACGTTGAAGTCCAAACCACTCGTGCCGCAAAGTACCTTGGGGTCATGGTGGACAGCAAGCTCAGCTGGCGAGACCAGATCACCCGTACGGCGGACAAGGCCGCTAAAATGGTTTCTTCCCTTAGTCGGTTAATGGCCAATGTCGGAGGTCCACGGTCCAGCCGCAGAAGGCTGTTGATGTCTGCGGTCCAGTCAGTGCTCCTGTACGGTGCGGAGGTCTGGGCAGACGCTCTCAATAAGGAGGTATATAGGATGCGGCTCGCCCGAGTGCAGCGTCAGGCAGCACTAAGGGTAGCATCTGCCTATCGAACAGTGTCCGAACCCGCCGTCCTGGTGGTTGCTGGAGTCATCCCCGTCAAACTTTTGGCGGCGGAGAGGAAGGCAATTTATCAGCGCCGTGGGGAGGACCAGGCAAGTATTGAGGAACGCACCCGGACCTTCCAGCTGTGGCAGGAGAGCTGGGAACAGGAGACAAGGGGGCTCTGGACCAGGCGACTGATACAACAGGTCCAACCTTGGGTTAATCGGCGGTGCGGAGAGGTGAACTTCTACCTCACCCAATTTCTGACGGGTCACGGCTTTTTCCGGTCGTACTTGTTCAGGATGGGCAAAGCCGTGTCACCCGATTGCATATACTGCCCAGGCATTCCCGATGACGTGGAACACACTTTCTTCCACTGCCAGCATTGGGAAAGGCCCCGCCTAGAGGCTCAACAGTTCGTAGGACTGCTGTCGGTGGACACGGTCATACCGATGATGATGGAGGGTGAGGACAATTGGACCTGTGTGTCACTTTACATCCAGGGTGTTCTCCGCGCCAAGAAGCTTGACCTCGACCGGGATGCGGTGTAGGTCAAAAAATAAATAATGCCAGAAACGGTGCGAGCCCTGTGGGCTTAGGTCACATGTTGGCCTGACTTGAAGTAATGTGACAAACAATTCCAGGTCTGTGTCCAACAGAGTAGAGGGGGTTTTTTAGTGAGTAGTCTGTGATAAACTCAGGAGTCTCACACTACAGGCTGGCTACCTGTGTGCGTAAAAGCATTTTCCCTCCTCACCCTAAAAAAAAAAAAAAAAAAAAAAAAAAAAA
This sequence comes from Macrosteles quadrilineatus, assembly GCF_028750875.1. Lineage (NCBI taxonomy): Eukaryota > Metazoa > Arthropoda > Insecta > Hemiptera > Cicadellidae > Macrosteles > Macrosteles quadrilineatus. The sequence goes on along the minus strand of NW_026542659.1, from coordinate 410,971 downwards.
AAAAAAAAAAAAAATTACAAAAACATTATTAAAAAGTGTTCATTCATATATAATTATAATTATAAAAATATTATAAAATATGTATTTATATTATGATCAAAAACATTTTTATATATTTATTTGTATATTATCCTTCCTATAATATTATTATATATGTATTATTAATTACAAAAAAATAATTAAAAAGTGTTCATTCATATATAATTATTTTTATATAAAAATTTTAAAATATGTATTTATATTATGATAAAAAAAACCTGTCAATATTTAATTGCATATTATCCTTACTATAATATTAATATATATATATGTATTATTATTAAAAACATTATTAAAAAGTGTTCATTCATATATAATTATAATTATAAAAATATTATAAAATATGTATTTATATTATGATCAAAAACATTTATATATATTTATTTGTATATTATCCTTCCTATAATATTATTATATATGTATTATTCATAACAAAAACATTATTAAAAAGTGTTCATTCATATATAATTATAATTATAAAAAAACTTTAAACTATGTATTTATATTATGATCAAAAAAACCTGTCAATATTTATTTTCATATTATCGTTTCTATAATATTATTATATTTGTATTATTAATTACAAAAACATTACTAAAAAGTGTTCATTCATATATAATTATTATTATAAAAAACTTTAAAATATGTATTTATATTATGATAAAAAAAACTGTGAATATTTATTTGCATATTATCCTTCCTATAATATTATTATATATGTATTATTAATTACAAAAACATCATTAAAAAGTGTTCATTCATATATAATTATTATTATAATAATATTATATAATATGTATTTATATTATGATCAAAAACATTTATATATATTTATTTGTATATTATCCTTCCTATAATATTATTATATATGTATTATTAATAACAAAAACATAATTCAAAAGTGTTCATTCATATAAAATTATTATTATAAAAATATTATAAAATATGTATTTATATTATGATCAAAAACATTTATATATATTTATTTGTATATTATCCTTCCTATAATATTATTATATATGTATTATTAATAACAAAAACATCATTAAAAAGTGTTCATTCATATATAATTATTTTTATATAAAAATTTTAAAATATGTATTTATATTATGAAAAAAAAACCTGTCAATATTTAATTGCATATTATCCTTACTATAATATTAATATATATGTATTATTATTATTAAAAACATTATTAAAAAGTGTTCATTCATATATAATTATAATTATAAAAATATTATAAAATATGTATTTATATTATGATCAAAAACATTTATATATAATTATTTGTATATTATCCTTCCTATAATATTATTATATATGTATTATTAATAACAAAAACATTATTAAAAAGTGTTCATTCATATATAATTATTATTATAAAAATATTATAAAATATGTATTTATATTATGATCAAAAACATTTATATATATTTATTTGTATATTATCCTTCCTATAATATTATTATATATGTATTATTCATAACAAAAACATTATTAAAAAGGGTTCATTCATACATAATTATTATTATAAAAATATTATAAAATATGTATTTATATTATGATCAAAAACATTTATATATATTTATTTGTATATTATCCTTCCTATAATATTATTATATATGTATTATTCATAACAAAAACATTATTAAAAAGTGTTCATTCATATATAATTATAATTATAAAAAAACTTTAAACTATGTATTTATATTATGATCAAAAAAACCTGTCAATATTTATTTGCATATTATCGTTTCTATAATATTATTATATTTGTATTGTTAATTACAAAAACATTACTAAAAAGTGTTCATTCATATATTATTATTATTATAAAAAACTTTAAAATATGTATTTATATTATGATAAAAAAACCTGTGAATATTTATTTGCATATTATCCTTCCTATAATATTATTATATATGTATTATTAATAACAAAAACATTATTAAAAAGTGTTCATTCATATATAATTATTATTATAAAAATATTATAAAATATGTATTTATATTATGATCAAAAACATTTATATATATTTATTTGTATATTATCCTTCCTATAATATTATTATATATGTATTATTAATAACAAAAACATTATTCAAAAGTGTTCATTCATATATAATTATTATTATAAAAATATTATAAAATATGTATTTATATTATGATCAAAAACATTTATATATATTTATTTGTATATTATCCTTCCTATAATATTATTATATATGTATTATTAATAACAAAAACATCATTAAAAAGTGTTCATTCATATATAATTATTTTATATAAAAATTATAAAATATGTATTTATATTATGATAATAAAAACCTGTCAATATTTAATTGCATATTATCCTTACTATAATATTAATATATATGTATTATTATTATTAAAAACATTATTAAAAAGTGTTCATTCATATATAATTATAATTATAAAAATATTATAAAATATGTATTTATATTATGATCAAAAACATTTTTATATATTTATTTGTATATTATCCTTCCTATAATATTATTATATATGTATTATTCATAACAAAAACATTATTAAAAAGTGTTCATTCATATATAATTATTATTATAAAAATATTATAAAATATGTATTTATATTATGATCAAAAACATATATATATATTTATTTGTATATTATCCTTCCTATAATATTATTATATATGTATTATTCATAACAAAAACATTATTAAAAAGTGTTCATTCATATATAATTATAATTATAAAAAAACTTTAAACTATGTATTTATATTATGATCAAAAAAACCTGTCAATATTTATTTGCATATTATCGTTTCTATAATATTATTATATTTGTATTATTAATTACAAAAACATTACTAAAAAGTGTTCATTCATATATAATTATTATTATAAAAAAACTTTAAACTATGTATTTATATTATGATCAAAAAAACCTGTCAATATTTATTTGCATATTATCGTTTCTATAATATTATTATATTTGGATTATTAATTACAAAAACATTACTAAAAAGTGTTCATTCATATATTATTATTATTATAAAAAACTTTAAAATATGTATTTATATTATGATAAAAAAACCTGTGAATATTTATTTGCATATTATCCTTCCTATAATATTATTATATATGTATTATTAATTACAAAAACATCATTAAAAAGTGTTCATTCATATATAATTATTTTTATATAAAAATTTTAAAATATGTATTTATATTATGATAAAAAAAACCTGTCAATATTTAATTGCATATTATCCTTCCTATAATATTATTATATATGTATTATTAATAACAAAAACATTATTAAAAAGTGTTCATTCATATATAATTATTATTATAACAATATTATAAAATATGTATTTATATTATGATCAAAAACATTTATATATATTTATTTGTATATTATCCTTCCTATAATATTATTATATATGTATTATAAATAACAAAAACATTTTTAAAAAGTGTTCATTCATATATAATTATAATTATAAAAATATTATAAAATATGTATTTATATTATGATCAAAAACATTTATATATATTTATTTGTATATTATCCTTCCTATAATATTATTATATATGTATTATAAATAACAAAAACATTATTAAAAAGTGTTCATTCATATATAATTAAAATTATAAAAAAACTTTAAACTATGTATTTATATTATGATCAAAAAAACCTGTCAATATTAATTTGCATATTATCGTTTCTATAATATTATTATATTTGTATTATTAATTACAAAAACATTACTAAAAAGTGTTCATTCATATATTAATTATAATTATAAAAATAATATAAAATATGTATTTATATTATGATCAAAAACATTTATATATATTTATTTGTATAAAATCTTTCCTATAATATTATTATATATGTATTATTAATAACAAAAACATTATTAAAAAGTGTTCCTTCATATATAATTATTATTATTAAAATATTATAAAATATGTATTTATATTATGATAAAAAAACCTGTCAATATTTAATTGCATATTATCCTTACTATAATATTAATATATATGTATTATTATTATTAAAAACATTATTAAAAAGTGTTCATTCATATATAATTATAATTATAAAAAAACTTTAAACTATGTATTTATATTATGATCAAAAAAACCTGTCAATATTTATTTTCATATTATCGTTTCTATAATATTATTATATTTGTATTATTAATTACAAAAACATTACTAAAAAGTGTTCATTCATATATAATTATTATTATAAAAAACTTTAAAATATGTATTTATATTATGATAAAAAAAACTGTGAATATTTATTTGCATATTATCCTTCCTATAATATTATTATATATGTATTATTAATTACAAAAACATCATTAAAAAGTGTTCATTCATATATAATTATTATTATAAAAATATTATAAAATATGTATTTATATTATGATCAAAAACATTTATATATATTTATTTGTATATTATCCTTCCTATAATATTATTATATATGTATTATTAATAACAAAAACATAATTCAAAAGTGTTCATTCATATAAAATTATTATTATAAAAATATTATAAAATATGTATTTATATTATGATCAAAAACATTTATATATATTTATTTGTATATTATCCTTCCTATAATATTATTATATATGTATTATTAATAACAAAAACATCATTAAAAAGTGTTCATTCATATATAATTATTTTTATATAAAAATTTTAAAATATGTATTTATATTATGATAAAAAAAACCTGTCAATATTTAATTGCATATTATCCTTACTATAATATTAATATATATGTATTATTATTATTAAAAACATTATTAAAAAGTGTTCATTCATATATAATTAAAATTATAAAAATATTATAAAATATGTATTTATATTATGATCAAAAACATTTATATATATTTATTTGTATATTATCCTTCCTATAATATTATTATATATGTATTATTAATAACAAAAACATTATTAAAAAGTGTTCATTCATATATAATTATTATTATAAAAATATTATAAAATATGTATTTATATTATGATCAAAAACATTTATATATATTTATTTGTATATTATCCTTCCTATAATATTATTATATATGTATTATTCATAACAAAAACATTATTAAAAAGTGTTCATTCATATATAATTATTATTATAAAAATATTATAAAATATGTATTTATATTATGATCAAAAACATTTATATATATTTATTTGTATATTATCCTTCCTATAATATTATTATATATGTATTATTCATAACAAAAACATTATTAAAAAGTGTTCATTCATATATAATTATAATTATAAAAAAACTTTAAACTATGTATTTATATTATGATCAAAAAAACCTGTCAATATTTATTTGCATATTATCGTTTCTATAATATTATTATATTTGTATTATTAATTACAAAAACATTACTAAAAAGTGTTCATTCATATATAATTATTATTATAAAAAAACTTTAAACTATGTATTTATATTATGATCAAAAAAACCTGTCAATATTTATTTGCATATTATCGTTTCTATAATATTATTATATTTGGATTATTAATTACAAAAACATTACTAAAAAGTGTTAATTCATATATTATTATTATTATAAAAAACTTTAAAATATGTATTTATATTATGATAAAAAAACCTGTGAATATTTATTTGCATATTATCCTTCCTATAATATTATTATATAGGTATTATTAATAACAAAAACATTATTAAAAAGTGTTCATTCATATATAATTATTATTATAAAAATATTATAAAATATGTATTTATATTATGATCAAAAACATTTATATATATTTATTTGTATATTATCCTTCCTATAATATTATTATATATGTATTATTAATAACAAAAACATTATTCAAAAGTGTTCATTCATATATAATTATTATTATAAAAATATTATAAAATATGTATTTATATTATGATCAAAAACATTTATATATATTTATTTGTATATTATCCTTCCTATAATATTATTATATATGTATTATTAATAACAAAAACATCATTAAAAAGTGTTCATTCATATATAATTATTTTATATAAAAATTATAAAATATGTATTTATATTATGATAAAAAAAACCTGTCAATATTTAATTGCATATTATCCTTACTATAATATTAATATATATGTATTATTATTATTAAAAACATTATTAAAAAGTGTTCATTCATATATAATTATAATTATAAAAATATTATAAAATATGTATTTATATTATGATCAAAAACATTTTTATATATTTATTTGTATATTATCCTTCCTATAATATTATTATATATGTATTATTCATAACAAAAACATTATTAAAAAGTGTTCATTCATATATAATTATTATTATAAAAATATTATAAAATATGTATTTATATTATGATCAAAAACATATATATATATTTATTTGTATATTATCCTTCCTATAATATTATTATATATGTATTATTCATAACAAAAACATTATTAAAAAGTGTTCATTCATATATAATTATAATTATAAAAAAACTTTAAACTATGTATTTATATTATGATCAAAAAAACCTGTCAATATTTATTTGCATATTATCGTTTCTATAATATTATTATATTTGTATTATTAATTACAAAAACATTACTAAAAAGTGTTCATTCATATATAATTATTATTATAAAAAAACTTTAAACTATGTATTTATATTATGATCAAAAAAACCTGTCAATATTTATTTGCATATTATCGTTTCTATAATATTATTATATTTGGATTATTAATTACAAAAACATTACTAAAAAGTGTTCATTCATATATTATTATTATTATAAAAAACTTTAAAATATGTATTTATATTATGATAAAAAAACCTGTGAATATTTATTTGCATATTATCCTTCCTATAATATTATTATATATGTATTATTAATAACAAAAACATTATTAAAAAGTGTTCATTCATATATAATTATTATTATAAAAATATTATAAAATATGTATTTATATTATGATCAAAAACATTTATATATATTTATTTGTATATTATCCTTCCTATAATATTATTATATATGTATTATTAATAACAAAAACATTATTCAAAAGTGTTCATTCATATATAATTATTATTATAAAAATATTATAAAATATGTATTTATATTATGATCAAAAACATTAATATATATATTTATTTGTATATTATCCTTCCTATAATATTATTATATATGTATTATTAATAACAAAAACATCATTAAAAAGTGTTCATTCATATATAATTATTTTAAATAAAAATTATAAAATATGTATTTATATTATGATAAAAAAAACCTGTCAATATTTAATTGCATATTATCCTTACTATAATATTAATCCCCCCTGCGGTTTCGGGGTTAGAATAGAACCGCAGCCTTCCCGGGCTTGTCGTAAGAGGCGACTAAAAGGGTGACCGACGCTCTCACTGGGAGTCCTTGGGAGTGCCCCTGTTGTGTTTGCAGGGGTTGATGTGTGCTCTGCACTGCCGATGGGTATTCTCAGTGAGTCGTGAGAAACCAGCCACTTCGGTCCTTGGTCAGGGAGTGCGGCATGGATGTAGAGGTCGGGCTCTACATTGTGACGGGTGACCCCCGGCACGTCAGGTATCCGGTGCTGGGAAAACGGAGGTTGGGCCTCGGGGAACTGGGGTAGGGGCGCTGTCCCCGAGGGTATACCCGTTCCTGACTATTCCGGGCCGCCCCTTGCCGCACGATGCGCTGGTAAACACAAGATGGCTTTTATAACAAATACCCTGAACACATCTTTAATAAGTAGCTCGAATGAGCAAGAAAAGAAGTCGGAAGTAGAGCGAGACCCTTTTGGGCGAAGCTCCAAGGTCCAGAGATCGCCAACATTGAAAGGCGTGAAGACGTCCCCTCCACCTGCATCTTTCAGGTGTACAAAAGACTTGACTTTGGGATCTCCCTTGACAAGTGGAGAAGGAAACGGTGGACCACCCTCTAAGTCTGGTGAAGGGATGCCGGAGGAATCCCTAACAACAGCGTTAGATTTGGAAGTGTCGGGAATGGTACTTCTGCGTCAGCAATATCTCGACGCAGAAAATGACATTGAAAACCGGCTTCGAAACATGGAGCAGACCATAAAGGCAATGCTTGAAACCTTTAAGACGCAGAGAGGAGTTAACCAAGTGGTTAAAAATGGCATGGCTAAGCTCGAGGACGACCTTGGTTTTGTCTTCGCCTGCCGGCTGGTGAGCAAGGCGGCCATGGAAAGGATCGCCGAGAAGGTGGTGTCCCTACCTGACGACAATGCGCGACCTTCCAAGAAACGCAGGGGGCCTACATCAGAAAGCCCTCCAAAAAGAGAAGAGGTTGTTCAGACAGCAAAGCCTAAAGTTAAGGTCAAGGCGACCCAGACTTCTAGGTCCTTCTCTGACGTAGTTGCCGCTCCAGCGAAACCTCAACAGCCACAGCAACCTGCGACACCCATTGAGGGTAGCTCCCGAAAGGGGTCAGTCGTAGAAACACCATCTGGGACTGTGTGGGAAAAGCGCCTTACGAAAAAGGAGAAGAGGAAATTGAGGCACGCGGAAGTCGGCTCCAAGACATATGTGGCAGTGAGGGCGCAATCGACCGGCGTGGCCCAAGCTGTGCCTGGCTCGGCACTCGCTAAAAAGTCGCGGCCCAAAAAGCCCAGGACTGAGGCAATTTTGGTCAAGCCTTTGGAGGGAAGATCATTCGCCGAAGTCTTGGGTGTTATCAAGGCCAAGGCTAAGCCAGAGCAAACCGACACGGTTGTACGGTCGATTAGACAAACCCGGGACGGGGACGTCCTCCTCGAACTGGGTAAGTCTAAAGATAAAGCCGCCTTTGCTGCCGAACTAAAGGCAGCTGTGGAAGGTCAGGGCACCGTTCGTGCTCTCGAACCCAAGACGTCCGTCGAGGTTCGGGATATGGATTGTGTGTCAACGGAGGATGACGTCATTGATGCCCTAAAAAAAGCTGTCCCCGAGCTTGCCGGACAAACGGCTAGTCTGAGGGTGTGGCTCACGAAACCAAACCGGAGTCAACAGCGGATGGCGGTCGCCGAAATGGCAGACGCAAACGCCAGTAAGGTTTTGGCACTCCAGCATTTGAGGGTTGGATGGGTTAATTGCAGGTTGAGACGGAGGGTGGAAGTAACGAGGTGTTTTAAATGCCTTGATTTCGGCCATTCCTCCCGAAACTGCGAAGGGCCCGACCGAGGCAAGAACTGCCTTCGATGCGGGGAGGTGGGTCACACTCGTAGGGACTGTAAAGTTGAGACCTGTTTCCTCTGTAAGGAGAAAGGCCTCAATGATAAAAACGCTAAACATATAGCTGGGTCTGGGCAGTGCAGTGCATTTAAAGGCGCACTACAACAAGCGAAAGCCCAACCACGAAGATAAGGATCCTCCAGTGCAATGTAGATCGATCCAGGACGGCTGACGCGCTTCTCAGTCAGCTTGCCCTCGAACACGGTGTTGACGCGCTCTTGGTCAGCGAACAGTACCAGTACCGGGACAGGGACCCATCTCTTTGGTTTCCCGATACACTTGGTACTGCTGCGTTCTGGGTTCGTAATACAGCTAAAGTGCAGGTAAGGAGTCACGCGAAGGGCCGAGGATTCGTTTGGGTCCGGTGCGGGGATGTCACTTACTTTAGTGTATACCTCACCCCCAACGAGGCTATCCGTGACTTTCGTGGAAAGATAGACCGCCTGGAAGAGAGCGTGCGCGATACCGCCGGGCACGTTGTCGTGGCGGGGGATTTCAATGCTAGGGCTGTCGAGTGGGGAATGACTCTCACTAATTCCCGGGGGAAGTACATCCTGGACTTTGCTGCCAGGGCTGGACTTGTTGTCATAAACGAGGGCAACACGCCAACTTTCCAGCGTCCCGGAATGAGGGGAACGATCCCAGACATCACGCTTGCATCTGAGTCCCTCTTGCCGAGGATACGAGCCTGGAGAGTCCTAGAGGATTATACGGCCAGTGACCACCAGTACATCATTTTTGATGTCATGGATAGTCATCAGAGACAAGCTACCGTGTCTCGGCAGGTGCCCGTTCGGTGGAACACCAAAAAGCTGGACGTGGCCAAATTCACCGAAGTCATACTACGGGGAGAGCCAGTGGTACCTGCTGCATCCGGCGTGGCTCACGCAGAGACATCAGTTACATCATTGATGAGGCTGATAGTCTCGGCCTGCGAAGAGTCAATGCCTCGCAGGATATCCCGGTGCGATAAGCGACCTGTGTACTGGTGGACAACCGAGATCGCAGAACTACGACGGGCAGCATTGAGAGCCAGACGTCTTGCTACCAGGGCTAGAGAACCTGAAGATAGACGTCTTAAGTCTGACGCTTACAAGGTGGCAAGGAAGTCTCTTCGCCGGGCCATTAACCGGAGCAAACGCAGTTGCTGGGAGAAATTAAGGGACGATGTCGATTCCGATCCGTGGGGCCTTGGTTACAAGATAGTAACCAAGAAGCTTGGCACCCGCTCTCCACCTTCCGTTATGGACGGGGCCTCTATGGAGAGGATCGTAAAGTCCCTTTTCCCGACTCACACACTGCGTCCATTGCGGGAGTTCGGAAGGGTGGACGACGTACCGCTTTTCAGTCTCGAGGAGTTGGAGGCGGCCGTTCTGTCCCTGAAGAACAACAAGGCTCCTGGACCGGATGGGGTACCTGGTGAGGCCCTGAAGAAAGTCTTTTCAATAAACCCACAAATCCTTTTGAGCACGTACAATGCCTGTCTGGCCGAGGGGAAGTTTCCCTTCTGCTGGAAAACAGCTAGGCTTGTGCTCGTGGGGAAGGGAAAAGGAAACCCAGACCTACCCTCCTCTTACAGACCTCTCTGTATGTTGGACACTGCTGGGAAAGTCTTGGAAAAGTTGATCCGTTCCCGACTGAATTCAGCCGTGGTTGCTGCAGGGAATCTATCCCCTCGTCAGTACGGTTTCAGGAAGGGACGGTCAACGGTTGACGCTATTGAGGAGGTAAAGCGAGCCGTAATGAGAGCTGAGGAGTTTAACAACTATTCTCGTCGGGTTGTGCTGCTTGTAACACTTGATGTGCGAAACGCATTTAATTCCGCGAGGTGGTGCGATATGCTCGACGCACTGGAGAACACTTTCCACGTCCCGGCATACCTCATGCGCATGATAGAGGACTACCTCCGGTACCGCCTCATCATTTACGACACTACAGAAGGCTCCAGGACGATGGATGTAACTTCTGGTGCTGCTCAAGGATCCATACTGGGCCCGGACCTCTGGAACGTCGCCTACGACAGCCTCTTGAGATCCGAGATGCCTGAGGAAACCGTCCTAGTTGGGTATGCAGATGACGTTGCGGCTTTAATAGCTGCACGTAGCATTGAGCTTGCCCAGCTGAAACTAAATCGAGTCATGCGAACCATTAACGCATGGATGGCAGAACATGGTCTCTCGCTCGCTCTGAGCAAAACTGAGATTGTCATTCTGACTAAAAAGAGGATTGACACCATCGTGCCTTTGATGGTGGGGAACGTTGAAGTCCAAACCACTCGTGCCGCAAAGTACCTTGGGGTCATGGTGGACAGCAAGCTCAGCTGGCGAGACCAGATCACCCGTACGGCGGACAAGGCCGCTAAAATGGTTTCTTCCCTTAGTCGGTTAATGGCCAATGTCGGAGGTCCACGGTCCAGCCGCAGAAGGCTGTTGATGTCTGCGGTCCAGTCAGTGCTCCTGTACGGTGCGGAGGTCTGGGCAGACGCTCTCAATAAGGAGGTATATAGGATGCGGCTCGCCCGAGTGCAGCGTCAGGCAGCACTAAGGGTAGCATCTGCCTATCGAACAGTGTCCGAACCCGCCGTCCTGGTGGTTGCTGGAGTCATCCCCGTCAAACTTTTGGCGGCGGAGAGGAAGGCAATTTATCAGCGCCGTGGGGAGGACCAGGCAAGTATTGAGGAACGCACCCGGACCTTCCAGCTGTGGCAGGAGAGCTGGGAACAGGAGACAAGGGGGCTCTGGACCAGGCGACTGATACAACAGGTCCAACCTTGGGTTAATCGGCGGTGCGGAGAGGTGAACTTCTACCTCACCCAATTTCTGACGGGTCACGGCTTTTTCCGGTCGTACTTGTTCAGGATGGGCAAAGCCGTGTCACCCGATTGCATATACTGCCCAGGCATTCCCGATGACGTGGAACACACTTTCTTCCACTGCCAGCATTGGGAAAGGCCCCGCCTAGAGGCTCAACAGTTCGTAGGACTGCTGTCGGTGGACACGGTCATACCGATGATGATGGAGGGTGAGGACAATTGGACCTGTGTGTCACTTTACATCCAGGGTGTTCTCCGCGCCAAGAAGCTTGACCTCGACCGGGATGCGGTGTAGGTCAAAAAATAAATAATGCCAGAAACGGTGCGAGCCCTGTGGGCTTAGGTCACATGTTGGCCTGACTTGAAGTAATGTGACAAACAATTCCAGGTCTGTGTCCAACAGAGTAGAGGGGGTTTTTTAGTGAGTAGTCTGTGATAAACTCAGGAGTCTCACACTACAGGCTGGCTACCTGTGTGCGTAAAAGCATTTTCCCTCCTCACCCTAAAAAAAAAAAAAAAAAAAAAAAAAAAAAAAAAAAAACTATAATATTAATATATATGTATTATTATTATTAAAAACATTATTAAAAAGTGTTCATTCATATATAATTATAATTATAAAAATATTATAAAATATGTATTTATATTATGATCAAAAACATTTTTATATATTTATTTGTATATTATCCTTCCTATAATATTATTATATATGTATTATTCATAACAAAAACATTATTAAAAAGTGTTCATTCATATATAATTATAATTATAAAAAAACTTTAAACTATGTATTTATATTATGATCAAAAAAACCTGTCAATATTTATTTTCATATTATCGTTTCTATAATATTATTATATTTGTATTATTAATTACAAAAACATTACTAAAAAGTGTTCATTCATATATAATTATTATTAAAAAAACTTTAAAATATGTATTTATATTATGATAAAAAAAACCTGTGAATATTTATTTGCATATTATCCTTCCTATAATATTATTATATATGTATTATTAATTACAAAAACATCATTAAAAAGTGTTCATTCATATATAATTATTTTTATATAAAAATTTTAAAATATGTATTTATATTATGATAAAAAAACCTGTCAATATTTAATTGCATATTATCCTTACTATAATATTAATATATATGTATTATTATTATTAAAAACATTATTAAAAAGTGTTCATTCATATATAATTATAATTATAAAAATATTATAAAATATGTATTTATATTATGATCAAAAACATTTATATATATTTATTTGTATATTATCCTTCCTATTATATTATTATATATGTATTATTCATAACAAAAACATTATTAAAAAGTGTTCATTCATATATAATTATAATTATAAAAAAACTTTAAACTATGTATTTATATTATGATCAAAAAAACCTGTCAATATTTATTTTCATATTATCGTTTCTATAATATTATTATATTTGTATTATTAATTACAAAAACATTACTAAAAAGTGTTCATTCATATATAATTATTATTATAAAAAACTTTTAAATATGTATTTATATTATGATAAAAAAAACTGTGAATATTTATTTGCATATTATCCTTCCTATAATATTATTATATATGTATTATTAATAACAAAAACATTATTCAAAAGTATTCATTCATATAAAATTATTATTAAAAAAATATTATAAAATATGTATTTATATTATGATCAAAAACATTTATATATATTTATTTGTATATTATCCTTCCTATAATATTATTATATATGTATTATAAATAACAAAAACATTATTAAAAAGTGTTCATTCATATATAATTATAATTATAAAAATATTATAAAATATGTATTTATATTATGATCAAAAACATTTATATATATTTATTTGTATATTATCCTTCCTATAATATTATTATATATGTATTATAAATAACAAAAACATTATTAAAAAGTGTTCATTCATATATAATTAAAATTATAAAAAAACTTTAAACTATGTATTTATATTATGATCAAAAAAACCTGTCAATATTTATTTGCATATTATCGTTTCTATAATATTATTATATTTGTATTATTAATTACAAAAACATTACTAAAAAGTGTTCATTCATATATTAATTATAATTATAAAAATATTATAAAATATGTATTTATATTATGATCAAAAACATTTATATATATTTATTTGTATAAAATCCTTCCTATAATATTATTATATATGTATTATTAATAACAAAAACATTATTAAAAAGTGTTCCTTCATATATAATTATTATTATAAAAATATTATAAAATATGTATTTATATTATGATAAAAAAACCTGTCAATATTTAATTGCATATTATCCTTACTATAATGTTAATATATATGTATTATTATTAATAAAAACATTATTAAAATGTGTTCATTCATATATAATTATAATTATAAAAATATTATAAAATATGTATTTATATTATGATCAAAAACATTTATATATATTTATTTGTATATTATCCTTCCTATAATATTATTATATATGTATTATTCATAACAAAAACATTATTAAAAAGTGTTCATTCATATATAATTATAATTATAAAAAAACTTTAAAATATGTATTTATATTATGATCAAAAAAACCTGTCAATATTTATTTTCATATTATCGTTTCTATAATATTATTATATTTGTATTATTAATTACAAAAACATTACTAAAAAGTGTTCATTCATATATAATTATTATTATAAAAAACTTTAAAATATGTATTTATATTATGATAAAAAAAAACTGTGAATATTTATTTGCATATTATCCTTCCTATAATATTATTATATATGTATTATTAATTACAAAAACATCATTAAAAAGTGTTCATTCATATATGATTATTATTATAAAAATATTATAAAATATGTATTTATATTATGATCAAAAACATTTATATATATTTATTTGTATATTATCCTTCCTATAATATTATTATATATGTATTATTAATAACAAAAACATCATTATAAACGGTTCATTCATATATAATTATTTTTATATAAAAATTTTAAAATATGTATTTATATTATGATAAAAAAACCTGTCAATATTTAATTGCATATTATCCTTACTATAATATTAATATATATGTATTATTATTATTAAAAACATTATTAAAAAGTGTTCATTCATATATAATTATAATTATAAAAATATTATAAAATATGTATTTATATTATGATCAAAAACATTTATATATATTTATTTGTATATTATCCTTCCTATAATATTATTATATATGTATTATTAATAACAAAAACATTATTAAAAAGTGTTCATTCATATATAATTATTATTATAAAAATATTATAAAATATGTATTTATATTATGATCAAAAACATTTATTTATATTTATTTGTATATTATCCTTCCTATAATATTATTATATATGTATTATTCATAACAAAAACATTATTAAAAAGTGTTCATTCATATATAATTATTATTATAAAAATATTATAAAATATGTATTTATATTATGATCAAAAACATTTATATATATTTATTTGTATATTATCCTTCCTATAATATTATTATATATGTATTATTCATAACAAAAACATTATTAAAAAGTGTTCATTCATATATAATTATAATTATAAAAAAACTTTAAACTATGTATTTATATTATGATCAAAAAAACCTGTCAATATTTATTTGCATATTATCGTTTCTATAATATTATTATATTTGTATTATTAATTACAAAAACATTACTAAAAAGTGTTCATTCATATATAATTATTATTATAAAAAAACTTTAAACTATGTATTTATATTATGATCAAAAAAACCTGTCAATATTTATTTGCATATTATCGTTTCTATAATATTATTATATTTGGATTATTAATTACAAAAACATTACTAAAAAGTGTTCATTCATATATTATTATTATTATAAAAAACTTTAAAATATGTATTTATATTATGATAAAAAAAACCTGTGAATATTTATTTGCATATTATCCTTCCTATAATATTATTATATATGTATTATTAATAACAAAAACATTATTAAAAAGTGTTCATTCATATATAATTATTATTATAAAAATATTATAAAATATGTATTTATATTATGATCAAAAACATTTATATATATTTATTTGTATATTATCCTTCCTATAATATTATTATATTTGTATTATTAATAACAAAAACATTATTCAAAAGTGTTCATTCATATATAATTATTATTATAAAAATATTATAAAATATGCATTTATATTATGATCAAAAACATTTATATATATTTATTTGTATATTATCCTTCCTATAATATTATTATATATGTATTATTAATAACAAAAACATCATTAAAAAGTGTTCATTCATATATAATTATTTTTATATAAAAATTATAAAATATGTATTTATATTATGATAAAAAAAACCTGTCAATATTTAATTGCATATTATCCTTACTATAATATTAATATATATGTATTATTATTATTAAAAACATTATTAAAAAGTGTTCATTCATATATAATTATAATTATAAAAATATTATAAAATATGTATTTATATTATGATCAAAAACATTTTTATATATTTATTTGTATATTATCCTTCCTATAATATTATTATATATGGATTATTCATAACAAAAACATTATTAAAAAGTGTTCATTCATATATAATTATAATTATAAAAAAACTTTAAACTATGTATTTATATTATGATCAAAAAAACCTGTCAATATTTATTTTCATATTATCGTTTCTATAATATTATTATATTTGTATTATTAATTACAAAAACATTACTAAAAAGTGTTCATTCATATATAATTATTTTTATATAAAAATTTTAAAATATGTATTTATATTATGATCAAAAACATTTATATATATTTATTTGTATATTATCCTTCCTATAATATTATTATATATGTATTATTAATAACAAAAACATCATTAAAAAGTGTTCATTCATATATAATTATTTTTATATAAAAATTTTAAAATATGTATTTATATTATGATAAAAAAAACCTGTCAATATTTAATTGCATATTATCCTTACTATAATATTAATATATATGTATTATTATTATTAAAAACATTATTAAAAAGTGTTCATTCATATATAATTATAATTATAAAAATATTATAAAATATGTATTTATATTATGATCAAAAACATTTATATATATTTATTTGTATATTATCCTTCCTATAATATTATTATATATGTATTATTAATAACAAAAACATTATTAAAAGTGTTCATTCATATATAATTATTATTATAAAAATATTATAAAATATGTATTTATATTATGATCAAAAACATTTATATATATTTATTTGTATATTATCCTTCCTATAATATTATTATATATGTATTATTCATAACAAAAACATTATTAAAAAGTGTTCATTCATATATAATTATAATTATAAAAAAACTTTAAAATATGTATTTATATTATGATCAAAAAAACCTGTCAATATTTATTTTCATATTATCGTTTCTATAATATTATTATATTTGTATTATTAATTACAAAAACATTACTAAAAAGTGTTCATTCATATATAATTATTATTATAAAAAACTTTAAAATATGTATTTATATTATGATAAAAAAAAACTGTGAATATTTATTTGCATATTATCCTTCCTATAATATTATTATATATGTATTATTAATTACAAAAACATCATTAAAAAGTGTTCATTCATATATGATTATTATTATAAAAATATTATAAAATATGTATTTATATTATGATCAAAAACATTTATATATATTTATTTGTATATTATCCTTCCTATAATATTATTATATATGTATTATTAATAACAAAAACATCATTAAAAAGTGTTCATTCATATATAATTATTTTTATATAAAAATTTTAAAATATGTATTTATATTATGATAAAAAAAACCTGTCAATATTTAATTGCATATTATCCTTACTATAATATTAATATATATGTATTATTATTATTAAAAACATTATTAAAAAGTGTTCATTCATATATAATTATAATTATAAAAATATTATAAAATATGTATTTATATTATGATCAAAAACATTTATATATATTTATTTGTATATTATCCTTCCTATAATATTATTATATATGTATTATTAATAACAAAAACATTATTAAAAAGTGTTCATTCATATATAATTATTATTATAAAAATATTATAAAATATGTATTTATATTATGATCAAAAACATTTATATATATTTATTTGTATATTATCCTTCCTATAATATTATTATATATGTATTATTCATAACAAAAACATTATTAAAAAGTGTTCATTCATATATAATTATTATTATAAAAATATTATAAAATATGTATTTATATTATGATCAAAAACATTTATATATATTTATTTGTATATTATCCTTCCTATAATATTATTATATATGTATTATTCATAACAAAAACATTATTAAAAAGTGTTCATTCATATATAATTATAATTATAAAAAAACTTTAAACTATGTATTTATATTATGATCAAAAAAACCTGTCAATATTTATTTGCATATTATCGTTTCTATAATATTATTATATTTGTATTATTAATTACAAAAACATTACTAAAAAGTGTTCATTCATATATAATTATTATTATAAAAAAACTTTAAACTATGTATTTATATTATGATCAAAAAAACCTGTCAATATTTATTTGCATATTATCGTTTCTATAATATTATTATATTTGGATTATTAATTACAAAAACATTACTAAAAAGTGTTCATTCATATATTATTATTATTATAAAAAACTTTAAAATATGTATTTATATTATGATAAAAAAAACCTGTGAATATTTATTTGCATATTATCCTTCCTATAATATTATTATATATGTATTATTAATAACAAAAACATTATTAAAAAGTGTTCATTCATATATAATTATTATTATAAAAATATTATAAAATATGTATTTATATTATGATCAAAAACATTTATATATATTTATTTGTATATTATCCTTCCTATAATATTATTATATTTGTATTATTAATAACAAAAACATTATTCAAAAGTGTTCATTCATATATAATTATTATTATAAAAATATTATAAAATATGCATTTATATTATGATCAAAAACATTTATATATATTTATTTGTATATTATCCTTCCTATAATATTATTATATATGTATTATTAATAACAAAAACATCATTAAAAAGTGTTCATTCATATATAATTATTTTTATATAAAAATTATAAAATATGTATTTATATTATGATAAAAAAAACCTGTCAATATTTAATTGCATATTATCCTTACTATAATATTAATATATATGTATTATTATTATTAAAAACATTATTAAAAAGTGTTCATTCATATATAATTATAATTATAAAAATATTATAAAATATGTATTTATATTATGATCAAAAACATTTTTATATATTTATTTGTATATTATCCTTCCTATAATATTATTATATATGGATTATTCATAACAAAAACATTATTAAAAAGTGTTCATTCATATATAATTATAATTATAAAAAAACTTTAAACTATGTATTTATATTATGATCAAAAAAACCTGTCAATATTTATTTTCATATTATCGTTTCTATAATATTATTATATTTGTATTATTAATTACAAAAACATTACTAAAAAGTGTTCATTCATATATAATTATTTTTATATAAAAATTTT
Source organism: Macrosteles quadrilineatus (assembly GCF_028750875.1). NCBI lineage: Eukaryota > Metazoa > Arthropoda > Insecta > Hemiptera > Cicadellidae > Macrosteles > Macrosteles quadrilineatus. Next base: position 391,142 of record NW_026542659.1, on the reverse strand, counting down.
AAAATATGTATTTATATTATGATCAAAAACATTTATATATATTTATTTGTATATTATCCTTCCTATAATATTATTATATATGTATTATTAATAACAAAAACATCATTAAAAAGTGTTCATTCATATATAATTATTTTTATATAAAAATTTTAAAATATGTATTTATATTATGATAAAAAAAACCTGTCAATATTTAATTGCATATTATCCTTACTATAATATTAATATATATGTATTATTATTATTAAAAACATTATTAAAAAGTGTTCATTCATATATAATTATAATTATAAAAATATTATAAAATATGTATTTATATTATGATCAAAAACATTTATATATATTTATTTGTATATTATCCTTCCTATAATATTATTATATATGTATTATTAATAACAAAAACATTATTAAAAGTGTTCATTCATATATAATTATTATTATAAAAATATTATAAAATATGTATTTATATTATGATCAAAAACATTTATATATATTTATTTGTATATTATCCTTCCTATAATATTATTATATATGTATTATTAATAACAAAAACATTATTAAAAAGTGTTCATTCATATATAATTATAATTATAAAAATATTATAAAATATGTATTTATATTATGATCAAAAACATTTTTATATATTTATTTGTATATTATCCTTCCTATAATATTATTATATATGTATTATTCATAACAAAAACATTATTAAAAAGTGTTCATTCATATATAATTATAATTATAAAAAAACTTTAAACTATGTATTTATATTATGATCAAAAAAACCTGTCAATATTTATTTTCATATTATCGTTTCTACAATATTATTATATTTGTATTATTAATTACAAAAACATTACTAAAAAGTGTTCATTCATATATAATTATTATTATAAACAACTTTAAAATATGTATTTATATTATGATAAAAAAAACCTGTGAATATTTATTTGCATATTATCCTTCCTATAATATTATTATATATGTATTTTTAATTACAAAAACATCATTAAAAATTGTTCATTCATATATAATTATTTTTATATAAAAATTTTAAAATATGTATTTATAATATGATAAAAAAAACCTGTCAATATTTAATTGCATATTATCCTTACTATAATATTAATATATATGTATTATTATTATTAAAATCATTATTAAAAAGTGTTCATCATATATAATTATAATTATAAAAATATTATAAAATATGTATTTATATTATGATCAAAAACATTTATATATATTTATTTGTATATTATCCTTCCTATAATATTATTATATAGGTATTATTCATAACAAAAACATTATTAAAAAGTGTTCATTCATATATAATTATAATTATAAAAAAACTTTAAACTATGTATTTATATTATGATCAAAAAAACCTGTCAATATTTATTTTCATATTATCGTTTCTATAATATTATTATATTTGTATTATTAATTACAAAAACATTACTAAAAAGTGTTCATTCATATATAATTATTATTATAAAAAACTTTTAAATATGTATTTATATTATGATAAAAAAAAACTGTGAATATTTATTTGCATATAATCCTTCCTATAATATTATTATATATGTATTATTAATTACAAAAACATCATTAAAAAGTGTTCATTCATATATAATTATTATTATAAAAATATTATAAAATATGTATTTATATTATGATCAAAAACATTTATATATATTTATTTGTATATTATCCTTCCTATCATATTATTATATATGTATTATTAATAACAAAAACATTATTAAAAAGTGTTCATTCATATATAATTATTATTATAAAAATATTATAAAATATGTATTTATATTATGATCAAAAACATTTATATATATTTATTTGTATATTATCATTCCTATAATATTATTATATATGTATTATTCATAACAAAAACATTATTAAAAAGTGTTCATTCATATATTATTATTATTATAAAAATATTATAAAATATGTATTTATATTATGATCAAAAGCATTTATATATATTTATTTGTATATTATCCTTCCTATAATATTATTATATATGTATTATTCATAACAAAAACATTATTAAAAAGTGTTCATTCATATATAATTATAATTATAAAAAAACTTTAAACTATGTATTTATATTATGATCAAAAAAACCTGTCAATATTTATTTGCATATTATCGTTTCTATAATATTATTATATTTGTATTATTAATTACAAAAACATTACTAAAAAGTGTTCATTCATATATAATTATTATTATAAAAAAACTTTAAACTATGTATTTATATTATGATCAAAAAAACCTGTCAATATTTTTTTGCATATTATCGTTTCTATAATATTATTATATTTGTATTATTAATTACAAAAACATTACTAAAAAGTGTTCATTCATATATTATTATTATTATAAAAAACTTTAAAATATGTATTTATATTATGATAAAAAAACCTGTGAATATTTATTTGCATATTATCCTTCCTATAATATTATTATATATGTATTATTAATAACAAAAACATTATTAAAAAGTGTTCATTCATATATAATTATTATTATAAAAATATTATAAAATATGTATTTATATTATGATCAAAAACATTTATATATATTTATTTGTATATTATCCTTCCTATAATATTATTATATATGTGTTATTAATAACAAAAACATTATTCAAAAGTGTTCATTCATATATAATTATTATTATAAAAATATTATAAAATATGTATTTATATTATGATCAAAAACATTTATATATATTTATTTGTATATTATCCTTCCTATAATATTATTATATATGTATTATTAATAACAAAAACATCATTAAAAAATGTTCATTCATATATAATTATTTTTATATAAAAATTATAAAATATGTATTTATATTATGATAAAAAAAACCTGTCAATATTTAATTGCATATTATCCTTACTATAATATTAATATATATGTATTATTATTATTAAAAACATTATTAAAAAGTGTTCATTCATATATAATTATAATTATAAAAATATTATAAAATATGTATTTATATTATGATCAAAAACATTTATATATATTTATTTGTATATTATCCTTCCTATAATATTATTATATATGTATTATTCATAACAAAAACATTATTAAAAAGTGTTCATTCATATATAATTATAATTATAAAAAAACTTTAAACTATGTATTTATATTATGATCAAAAAAACCTGTCAATATTTATTTTCATATTATCGTTTCTATAATATTATTATATTTGTATTATTAATTACAAAAACATTACTAAAAAGTGTTCATTCATATATAATTATTATTATAAAAAACTTTAAAATATGTATTTATATTATGATAAAAAAAACCTGTGAATATTTATTTGCATATTATCCTTCCTATAATATTATTATATATGTATTATTAATTACAAAAACATCATTAAAAAGTGTTCATTCATATATAATTATTTTTATATAAAAATTTTAAAATATGTATTTATAATATGATAAAAAAAACCTGTCAATATTTAATTGCATATTATCCTTACTATAATATTAATATATATGTATTATTATTATTAAAATCATTATTAAAAAGTGTTCATTCATATATAATTATAATTATAAAAATATTATAAAATATGTATTTATATTATGATCAAAAACATTTATATATATTTATTTGTATATTATCCTTCCTATAATATTATTATATATGTATTATTCATAACAAAAACATTATTAAAAAGTGTTCATTCATATATAATTATTATTATAAAAATATTATAAAATATGTATTTATATTATGATCAAAAACATTTATATATATTTATTTGTATATTATCCTTCCTATAATATTATTATATATGTATTATTAATAACAAAAACATTATTCAAAAGTGTTCATTCATATAAAATTATTATTATAAAAATATTATAAAATATGTATTTATATTATGATCAAAAACATTTATATATATTTATTTGTATATTATCCTTCCTATAATATTATTATATATGTATTATTAATAACAAAAACATCATTAAAAAGTGTTCATTCATATATAATTATTTTTATATAAAAATTTTAAAATATGTATTTATATTATGATAAAAAAAACCTGTCAATATTTAATTGCATATTATCCTTACTATAATATTAATCTATATGTATTATTATTATTAAAAACATTATTAAAAAGTGTTCATTCATATATAATTATAATTATAATAATATTATAAAATATGTATTTATATTATGATCAAAAACATTTATATATATTTATTTGTATATTATCCTTCCTATAATATTATTATATATGTATTATTCATAACAAAAACATTATTAAAAAGTGTTCATTCATATATAATTATAATTATAAAAAAACTTTAAACTATGTATTTATATTATGATCAAAAAAACCTGTCAATATTTATTTTCATATTATCGTTTCTATAATATTATTATATTTGTATTATTTGTATTATTAATTACAAAAACATTACTAAAAAGTGTTCATTCATATATAATTATTATTATAAAAAACTTTAAAATATGTATTTATATTATGATAAAAAAAACCTGTGAATATTTATTTGCATATTATCCTTCCTATAATATTATTATATATGTATTATTAATTACAAAAACATCATTAAAAATTGTTCATTCATATATAATTATTTTTATATAAAAATTTTAAAATATGTATTTATAATATGATAAAAAAAACCTGTCAATATTTAATTGCATTTATCCTTACTTTAATATTAATATATATGTATTATTATTATTAAAATCATTATTAAAAAGTGTTCATCATATATAATTATAATTATAAAAATATTATAAAATATGTATTTATATTATGATCAAAAACATTTATATATATTTATTTGTATATTATCCTTCCTATAATATTATTATATAGGTATTATTCATAACAAAAACATTATTAAAAAGTGTTCATTCATATATAATTATAATTATAAAAAAACTTTAAACTATGTATTTATATTATGATCAAAAAAACCTGTCAATATTTATTTTCATATTATCGTTTCTATAATATTATTATATTTGTATTATTAATTACAAAAACATTACTAAAAAGTGTTCATTCATATATAATTATTATTATAAAAAACTTTTAAATATGTATTTATATTATGATAAAAAAAAACTGTGAATATTTATTTGCATATAATCCTTCCTATAATATTATTATATATGTATTATTAATTACAAAAACATCATTAAAAAGTGTTCATTCATATATAATTATTATTATAAAAATATTATAAAATATGTATTTATATTATGATCAAAAACATTTATATATATTTATTTGTATATTATCCTTCCTATCATATTATTATATATGTATTATTAATAACAAAAACATTATTAAAAAGTGTTCATTCATATATAATTATTATTATAAAAATATTATAAAATATGTATTTATATTATGATCAAAAACATTTATATATATTTATTTGTATATTATCCTTCCTATAATATTATTATATATGTATTATTCATAACAAAAACATTATTAAAAAGTGTTCATTCATATATTATTATTATTATAAAAATATTATAAAATATGTATTTATATTATGATCAAAAACATTTATATATATTTATTTGTATATTATCCTTCCTATAATATTATTATATATGTATTATTCATAACAAAAACATTATTAAAAAGTGTTCATTCATATATAATTATAATTATAAAAAAACTTTAAACTATGTATTTATATTATGATCAAAAACATTTATATATATTTATTTGTATATTATCCTTCCTATAATATTATTATATATGTATTATTCATAACAAAAACATTATTAAAAAGTGTTCATTCATATATAATTATAATTATAAAAAAACTTTAAACTATGTATTTATATTATGATCAAAAAAACCTGTCAATATTTATTTGCATATTATCGTTTCTATAATATTATTATATTTGTATTATTAATTACAAAAACATTACTAAAAAGTGTTCATTCATATATAATTATTATTATAAAAAAACTTTAAACTATGTATTTATATTATGATCAAAAAAACCTGTCAATATTTTTTTGCATATTATCGTTTCTATAATATTATTATATTTGTATTATTAATTACAAAAACATTACTAAAAAGTGTTCATTCATATATTATTATTATTATAAAAAACTTTAAAATATGTATTTATATTATGATAAAAAAACCTGTGAATATTTATTTGCATATTATCCTTCCTATAATATTATTATATATGTATTATTAATAACAAAAACATTATTAAAAAGTGTTCATTCATATATAATTATTATTATAAAAATATTATAAAATATGTATTTATATTATGATCAAAAACATTTATATATATTTATTTGTATATTATCCTTCCTATAATATTATTATATATGTATTATTAATAACAAAAACATCATTAAAAAATGTTCATTCATATATAATTATTTTTATATAAAAATTATAAAATATGTATTTATATTATGATAAAAAAAACCTGTCAATATTTAATTGCATATTATCCTTACTATAATATTATTATATATGTATTATTAATTACAAAAAAATAATTAAAAAGTGTTCATTCATATATAATTATAATTATAAAAATATTATAAAATATGTATTTATATTATGATCAAAAACATTTATATATATTTATTTGTATATTATCCTTCCTATAATATTATTATATATGTATTATTCATAACAAAAACATTATTAAAAAGTGTTCATTCATATATAATTATAATTATAAAAAAACTTTAAACTATGTATTTATATTATGATCAAAAAAACCTGTCAATATTTATTTTCATATTATCGTTTCTATAATATTATTATATTTGTATTATTAATTACAAAAACATTACTAAAAAGTGTTCATTCATATATAATTATTATTATAAAAAACTTTAAAATATGTATTTATATTATGATAAAAAAAACCTGTGAATATTTATTTGCATATTATCCTTCCTATAATATTATTATATATGTATTATTAATTACAAAAACATCATTAAAAAGTGTTCATTCATATATAATTATTTTTATATAAAAATTTTAAAATATGTATTTATAATATGATAAAAAAAAACCTGTCAATATTTAATTGCATATTATCCTTACTATAATATTAATATATATGTATTATTATTATTAAAATCATTATTAAAAAGTGTTCATTCATATATAATTATAATTATAAAAATATTATAAAATATGTATTTATATTATGATCAAAAACATTTATATATATTTATTTGTATATTATCCTTCCTATAATATTATTATATATGTATTATTCATAACAAAAACATTATTAAAAAGTGTTCATTCATATATAATTATTATTATAAAAATATTATAAAATATGTATTTATATTATGATCAAAAACATTTATATATATTTATTTGTATATTATCCTTCCTATAATATTATTATATATGTATTATTAATAACAAAAACATTATTCAAAAGTGTTCATTCATATAAAATTATTATTATAAAAATATTATAAAATATGTATTTATATTATGATCAAAAACATTTATATATATTTATTTGTATATTATCCTTCCTATAATATTATTATATATGTATTATTAATAACAAAAACATCATTAAAAAGTGTTCATTCATATATAATTATTTTTATATAAAAATTTTAAAATAGGTATTTATATTATGATAAAAAAAACCTGTCAATATTTAATTGCATATTATCCTTACTATAATATTAATCTATATGTATTATTATTATTAAAAACATTATTAAAAAGTGTTCATTCATATATAATTATAATTATAATAATATTATAAAATATGTATTTATATTATGATCAAAAACATTTATATATATTTATTTGTATATTATCCTTCCTATAATATTATTATATATGTATTATTCATAACAAAAACATTATTAAAAAGTGTTCATTCATATATAATTATAATTATAAAAAAACTTTAAACTATGTATTTATATTATGATCAAAAAAACCTGTCAATATTTTTTTTCATATTATCGTTTCTATAATATTATTATATTTGTATTATTAATTACAAAAACATTACTAAAAAGTGTTCATTCATATATAATTATTATTATAAAAAACTTTAAAATATGTATTTATATTATGATAAAAAAACCTGTGAATATTTATTTGCATATTATCCTTCCTATAATATTATTATATATGTATTATTAATTACAAAAACATCATTAAAAATTGTTCATTCATATATAATTATTTTTATATAAAAATTTTAAAATATGTATTTATAATATGATAAAAAAAACCTGTCAATATTTAATTGCATTTATCCTTACTATAATATTAATATATATGTATTATTATTATTAAAATCATTATTAAAAAGTGTTCATCATATATAATTATAATTATAAAAATATTATAAAATATGTATTTATATTATGATCAAAAACATTTATATATATTTATTTGTATATTATCCTTCCTATAATATTATTATATAGGTATTATTCATAACAAAAACATTATTAAAAAGTGTTCATTCATATATAATTATAATTATAAAAAAACTTTAAACTATGTATTTATATTATGATCAAAAAAACCTGTCAATATTTATTTTCATATTATCGTTTCTATAATATTATTATATTTGTATTATTAATTACAAAAACATTACTAAAAAGTGTTCATTCATATATAATTATTATTATAAAAAACTTTTAAATATGTATTTATATTATGATAAAAAAAAACTGTGAATATTTATTTGCATATAATCCTTCCTATAATATTATTATATATGTATTATTAATTACAAAAACATCATTAAAAAGTGTTCATTCATATATAATTATTATTATAAAAATATTATAAAATATGTATTTATATTATGATCAAAAACATTTATATATATTTATTTGTATATTATCCTTCCTATCATATTATTATATATGTATTATTAATAACAAAAACATTATTAAAAAGTGTTCATTCATATATAATTATTATTATAAAAATATTATAAAATATGTATTTATATTATGATCAAAAACATTTATATATATTTATTTGTATATTATCCTTCCTATAATATTATTATATATGTATTATTCATAACAAAAACATTATTAAAAAGTGTTCATTCATATATTATTATTATTATAAAAATATTATAAAATATGTATTTATATTATGATCAAAAACATTTATATATATTTATTTGTATATTATCCTTCCTATAATATTATTATATATGTATTATTCATAACAAAAACATTATTAAAAAGTGTTCATTCATATATAATTATAATTATAAAAAAACTTTAAACTATGTATTTATATTATGATCAAAAAAACCTGTCAATATTTATTTGCATATTATCGTTTCTATAATATTATTATATTTGTATTATTAATTACAAAAACATTACTAAAAAGTGTTCATTCATATATAATTATTATTATAAAAAAACTTTAAACTATGTATTTATATTATGATCAAAAAAACCTGTCAATATTTTTTTGCATATTATCGTTTCTATAATATTATTATATTTGTATTATTAATTACAAAAACATTACTAAAAAGTGTTCATTAATATATTATTATTATTATAAAAAACTTTAAAATATGTACTTATATTATGATAAAAAAACCTGTGAATATTTATTTGCATATTATCCTTCCTATAATATTATTATATATGTATTATTAATAACAAAAACATTATTAAAAAGTGTTCATTCATATATAATTATTATTATAAAAATATTATAAAATATGTATTTATATTATGATCAAAAACATTTATATATATTTATTTGTATATTATCCTTCCTATAATATTATTATATATGTATTATTAATAACAAAAACATTATTCAAAAGTGTTCATTCATATATAATTATTATTATAAAAATATTATAAAATATGTATTTATATTATGATCAAAAACATTTATATATATTTATTTGTATATTATCCTTCCTATAATATTATTATATATGTATTATTAATAACAAAAACATCATTAAAAAATGTTCATTCATATATAATTATTTTTATATAAAAATTATAAAATATGTATTTATATTATGATAAAAAAAACCTGTCAATATTTAATTGCATATTATCCTTACTATAATATTATTATATATGTATTATTAATTACAAAAAAATAATTAAAAAGTGTTCATTCATATATAATTATTTTTATATAAAAATTTTAAAATATGTATTTATATTATGATAAAAAAAACCTGTCAATATTTAATTGCATATTATCCTTACTATAATATTAATATATATATGTATTATTATTAAAAACATTATTAAAAAGTGTTCATTCATATATAATTATAATTATAAAAATATTATAAAATATGTATTTATATTATGATCAAAAACATTTATATATATTTATTTGTATATTATCCTTCCTATAATATTATTATATATGTATTATTCATAACAAAAACATTATTAAAAAGTGTTCATTCATATATAATTATAATTATAAAAAAACTTTAAACTATGTATTTATATTATGATCAAAAAAACCTGTCAATATTTATTTTCATATTATCGTTTCTATAATATTATTATATTTGTATTATTAATTACAAAAACATTACTAAAAAGTGTTCATTCATATATAATTATTATTATAAAAAACTTTAAAATATGTATTTATATTATGATAAAAAAAACCTGTGAATATTTATTTGCATATTATCCTTCCTATAATATTATTATATATGTATTATTAATTACAAAAACATCATTAAAAAGTGTTAATTCATATATAATTATTTTTATATAAAAATTTTAAAATATGTATTTATAATATGATAAAAAAAACCTGTCAATATTTAATTGCATATTATCCTTACTATAATATTAATATATATGTATTATTATTATTAAAATCATTATTAAAAAGTGTTCATTCATATATAATTATAATTATAAAAATATTATAAAATATGTATTTATATTATGATCAAAAACATTTATATATATTTATTTGTATATTATCCTTCCTATAATATTATTATATATGTAATATTCATAACAAAAACATTATTAAAAAGTGTTCATTCATATATAATTATTATTATAAAAATATTATAAAATATGTATTTATATTATGATCAAAAACATTTATATATATTTATTTGTATATTATCCTTCCTATAATATTATTATATATGTATAATTAATAACAAAAACATTATTCAAAAGTGTTCATTCATATAAAATTATTATTATAAAAATATTATAAAATATGTATTTATATTATGATCAAAAACATTTATATATATTTATTTGTATATTATCCTTCCTATAATATTATTATATATGTATTATTAATAACAAAAACATCATTAAAAAGTGTTCATTCATATATAATTATTTTTATATAAAAATTTTAAAATATGTATTTATATTATGATAAAAAAACCTGTCAATATTTAATTGCATATTATCCTTACTATAATATTAATCTATATGTATTATTATTATTAAAAACATTATTAAAAAGTGTTCATTCATATATAATTATAATTATAAAAATATTATAAAATATGTATTTATATTATGATCAAAAACATTTATATATATTTATTTGTATATTATCCTTCCTATAATATTATTATATATGTATTATTCATAACAAAAACATTATTTAAAAGTGTTTATTCATATATAATTATAATTATAAAAAAACTTTAAACTATGTATTTATATTATGATCAAAAAAACCTGTCAATATTTATTTTCATATTATCGTTTCTATAATATTATTATATTTGTATTATTAATTACAAAAACATTACTAAAAAGTGTTCATTCATATATAATTATTATTATAAAAAACTTTAAAATATGTATTTATATTATGATAAAAAAACCTGTGAATATTTATTTGCATATTATCCTTCCTATAATATTATTATATATGTATTATTAATTACAAAAACATCATTAAAAAGTGTTCATTCATATATAATTATTTTTATATAAAAATTTTAAAATATGTATTTATATTATGATAAAAAAAACCTGTCAATATTTAATTGCATATTATCCTTACTATAATATTAATATATATGTATTATTATTATTAAAAACATTATTAAAAAGTGTTCATTCATATATAATTATAATTATAAAAATATTATAAAATATGTATTTATATTATGATCAAACACATTTTTATATATTTATTTGTATATTTTCCTTCCTATAATAGTATTATATATGTATTATTAATAACAAAAACATTATTAAAAAGTGTTCATTCATATATAATTATTATTATAAAAATATTATAAAATATGTATTTATATTATGATCAAAAACATTTATATATATTTATTTGTATATTATCCTTCCTATAATATTATTATATATGTATTATTCATAACAAAAACATTATTAAAAAGTGTTCATTCATATATTATTATTATTATAAAAATATTATAAAATATGTATTTATATTATGATCAAAAACATTTATATATATTTATTTGTATATTATCCTTCCTATAATATTATTATATAGGTATTATTCATAACAAAAACATTATTAAAAAGTGTTCATTCATATATAATTATAATTATAAAAAAACTTTAAACTATGTATTTATATTATGATCAAAAAAACCTGTCAATATTTATTTTCATATTATCGTTTCTATAATATTATTATATTTGTATTATTAATTACAAAAACATTACTAAAAAGTGTTCATTCATATATAATTATTATTATAAAAAACTTTTAAATATGTATTAATATTATGATAAAAAAAAACTGTGAATATTTATTTGCATATAATCCTTCCTATAATATTATTATATATGTATTATTAATTACAAAAACATCATTAAAAAGTGTTCATTCATATATAATTATTATTATAAAAATATTATAAAATATGTATTTATATTATGATCAAAAACATTTATATATATTTATTTGTATATTATCCTTCCTATCATATTATTATATATGTATTATTAATAACAAAAACATTATTAAAAAGTGTTCATTCATATATAATTATTATTATAAAAATATTATAAAATATGTATTTATATTATGATCAAAAACATTTATATATATTTATTTGTATATTATCCTTCCTATAATATTATTATATATGTATTATTCATAACAAAAACATTATTAAAAAGTGTTCATTCATATATTATTATTATTATAAAAATATTATAAAATATGTATTTATATTATGATCAAAAACATTTATATATATTTATTTGTATATTATCCTTCCTATAATATTATTATATATGTATTATTCATAACAAAAACATTATTAAAAAGTGTTCATTCATATATAATTATAATTATAAAAAAACTTTAAACTATGTATTTATATTATGATCAAAAAAACCTGTCAATATTTATTTGCATATTATCGTTTCTATAATATTATTATATTTGTATTATTAATTACAAAAACATTACTAAAAAGTGTTCATTCATATATAATTATTATTATAAAAAAACTTTAAACTATGTATTTATATTATTATCAAAAAAACCTGTCAATATTTTTTTGCATATTATCGTTTCTATAATATTATTATATTTGTATTATTAATTACAAAAACATTACTAAAAAGTGTTCATTCATATATTATTATTATTATAAAAAACTTTAAAATATGTATTTATATTATGATAAAAAAACCTGTGAATATTTATTTGCATATTATCCTTCCTATAATATTATTATATATGTATTATTAATAACAAAAACATTATTAAAAAGTGTTCATTCATATATAATTATTATTATAAAAATATTATAAAATATGTATTTATATTATGATCAAAAACATTTATATATATTTATTTGTATATTATCCTTCCTATAATATTATTATATATGTATTATTAATAACAAAAACATTATTCAAAAGTGTTCATTCATATATAATTATTATTATAAAAATATTATAAAATATGTATTTATATTATGATCAAAAACATTTATATATATTTATTTGTATATTATCCTTCCTATAATATTATTATATATGTATTATTAATAACAAAAACATCATTAAAAAATGTTCATTCATATATAATTATTTTTATATAAAAATTATAAAATATGTATTTATATTATGATAAAAAAAACCTGTCAATATTTAATTGCATATTATCCTTACTATAATATTAATATATATGTATTATTATTATTAAAAACATTATTAAAAAGTGTTCATTCATATATAATTATAATTATAAAAATATTATAAAATATGTATTTATATTATGATCAAAAACATTTTTATATATTTATTTGTATATTATCCTTCCTATAATATTATTATATATGTATTATTCATAACAAAAACATTATTAAAAAGTGTTCATTCATATATAATTATAATTATAAAAAAAACTTTAAACTATGTATTTATATTATGATCAAAAAAACCTGACAATATTTATTTTCATATTATCGTTTCTATAATATTATTATATTTGTATTATTAATAACAAAAACATTACTAAAAAGTGTTCATTCATATATAATTATTATTATAAAAAACTTTAAAATATGTATTTATATTATGATAAAAAAAACCTGTGAATATTTATTTGCATATTATCCTTCCTATAATATTATTATATATGTATTATTAATTACAAAAAAATAATTAAAAAGTGTTCATTCATATATAATTATTTTTATATAAAAATTTTAAAATATGTATTTATATTATGATAAAAAAAACCTGTCAATATTTAATTGCATATTATCCTTACTATAATATTAATATATATATATGTATTATTATTAAAAACATTATTAAAAAGTGTTCATTCATATATAATTATAATTATAAAAATATTATAAAATATGTATTTATATTATGATCAAAAACATTTATATATATATTTATTTGTATATTATCCTTCCTATAATATTATTATATATGTATTATTCATAACAAAAACATTATTAAAAAGTGTTCATTCATATATAATTATAATTATAAAAAAACTTTAAACTATGTATTTATATTATGATCAAAAAAACCTGTCAATATTTATTTTCATATTATCGTTTCTATAATATTATTATATTTGTATTATTAATTACAAAAACATTACTAAAAAGTGTTCATTCATATATAATTATTATTATAAAAAACTTTAAAATATGTATTTATATTATGATAAAAAAAACCTGTGAATATTTATTTGCATATTATCCTTCCTATAATATTATTATATATGTATTATTAATTACAAAAACATCATTAAAAAGTGTTCATTCATATATAATTATTTTTATATAAAAATTTTAAAATATGTATTTATAATATGATAAAAAAAACCTGTCAATATTTAATTGCATATTATCCTTACTATAATATTAATATATATGTATTATTATTATTAAAAACATTATTAAAAAGTGTTCATTCATATATAATTATAATTATAAAAATATTATAAAATATGTATTTATATTATGATCAAACACATTTTTATATATTTATTTGTATATTTTCCTTCCTATAATATTATTATATATGTATTATTAATAACAAAAACATTATTAAAAAGTGTTCATTCATATATAATTATTATTATAAAAATATTATAAAATATGTATTTATATTATGATCAAAAACATTTATATATATTTATTTGTATATTATCCTTCCTATAATATTATTATATATGTATTATTCATAACAAAAACATTATTAAAAAGTGTTCATTCATATATAATTATAATTATAAAAAAACTATAAACTATGTATTTATATTATGATAAAAAAAACCTGTCAATATTTATTTGCATATTATCGTTTCTATAATATTATTATATTTGTATTATTAATTACAAAAACATTACTAAAAAGTGTTCATTCATATATAATTATTATTATAAAAAAACTTTAAACTATGTATTTATATTATGATCAAAAAAACCTGTCAATATTTATTTGCATATTATCGTTTCTATAATATTATTATATTTGTATTATTAATTACAAAAACATTACTAAAAAGTGTTCATTCATATATTATTATTATTATAAAAAACTTTAAAATATGTATTTATATTATGATAAAAAAACCTGTGAATATTTATTTGCATATTATCCTTCCTATAATATTATTATATATGTATTATTAATAACAAAAACATTATTAAAAAGTGTTCATTCATATATAATTATTATTATAAAAATATTATAAAATATGTATTTATATTATGATCAAAAACATTTATATATATTTATTTGTATATTATCCTTCCTATAATATTATTATACATGTATTATTAATAACAAAAACATTATTCAAAAGTGTTCATTCATATATAATTATTATTATAAAAATATTATAAAATATGTATTTATATTATGATCAAAAACATTTATATATATTTATTTGTATATTATCCTTCCTATAATATTATTATATATGTATTATTAATAACAAAAACATCATTAAAAAGTGTTCATTTATATATAATTATTTTTATATAAAAATTATAAAATATGTATTTATATTATGATAAAAAAAACCTGTCAATATTTAATTGCATATTATCCTTACTATAATATTAATATATATGTATTATTATTATTAAAAACATTATTAAAAAGTGTTCATTCATATATAATTATAATTATAAAAATATTATAAAATATGTATTTATATTATGATTTAAAAACATTTTTATATATTTATTTGTATATTATCCTTCCTATAATATTATTATATATGTATTATTTATAACAAAAACATTATTATTAAGTGTTCATTCATATATAATTATAATTATAAAAAAACTTTAAACTATGTATTTATATTATGATCAAAAAAACCTGTCAATATTTATTTGCATATTATTGTTTCTATAATATTATTATATTTGTATTATTAATTACAAAAACATTACTAAAAAGTGTTCATTCATATATAATTATTATTATAAAAAACCTTAAAATATGTATTTATATTATGATAAAAAAAACCTGTCAATATTTAATTGCATATTATCCTTCCTATAATATTAATATATATGTATTATTATTATTAAAAACATTATTAAAAATTGTTCATTCATATATAATTATTTTTATATAAAAATATTATAAAATATGTATTTATATTATGATCAAAAACATTTATATATATTTATTTGTATATTATCCTTCCTATAATATTATTATATATGTATTATTAATAACAAAAACATTATTCAAAAGTGTTCATTCATATATAATTATTATTATAAAAATATTATAAAATATGTATTTATATTATGATCAAAAACATTTATATATATTTATTTGTATATTATCCTTCCTATAATATTATTATATATGTATTATTCATAACAAAAACATTATTAAAAAGTGTTCATTCATATATAATTATAATTATAAAAAAACTTTAAACTTTGTATTTATATTATGATCAAAAAAACCTGTCAATATTTATTTGCATATTATCGTTTCTATAATATTATTATATTTGTATTATTAATTACAAAAACATTACTAAAAAGTGTTCATTCATATATAATTATTAGAATAAGAAACTTTAAAATATGTATTTATATTATGATAAAAAAAAACCTGTGAATATTTATTTGCATATTATCCTTCCTATAATATTATTATATAATGTATTATTAATTACAAAAACATCATTAAAAAGTGTTCATTCATATATAATTATTTTTATATAAAAATTTTAAAATATGTATTTATATTATAAATAAAAAAAACCTGTAGGTAAGGATAATATGAAATTAAATATTGACAGGTTTTTTTTATCATTATATAAATACATATTTTAAAATTTTTATATAAAAATAATTATATATGAATGAACACTTTTTAATGATGTTTTTGTTATTAATAATACATATATAATTATATTATAGGAAGGATAATATACAAATAAATATATATAAATGTTTTTGATCATAATATAAATACATATTTTATAATATTTTTATAATAATAATTATATATGAAGGAACACTTTTTAATAATGTTTTTGTTATTAATAATACATATATAATAATATTATAGGAAGGATTTTATACAAATAAATATATATAAATGTTTTTGATCATAATATAAATACATATTTTATAATATTTTTATAATTATAATTAATATATGAATGAACACTTTTTAGTAATGTTTTTGTAATTAATAATACATATATAATAATATTATAGAAACGATAATATGCAAATAAATATTGACAGTTTTTTTTTATCATAATATAAATACATAGTTTAAAGTTTTTTTATAATTTTAATTATATATGAATGAACACTTTTTAATAATGTTTTTGTTATGAATAATACATATATAATAATATTATAGGAAGGATAATATACAAATAAATATATATAAATGTTTTTGATCATAATATAAATACATATTTTATAATATTTTTATAATTATAATTATATATGAATGAACACTTTTTAATAATGTTTTTAATAATAATAATACATATATATTAATAATATAGTAAGGATAATATGCAATTAAATACTGACAGGTTTTTTTTTATCATAATATAAATACATATTTTAAAATTTTTATATAAAAATAATTATATATGAATGAACACTTTTTAGTAATGTTTTTGTAATTAATAATACAAATATAATAATATTATAGAAACGATAATATGCAAATAAATATTGACAGGTTTTTTTGATCATAATATAAATACATAGTTTAAAGTTTTTTTATAATTATAATTATATATGAATGAACACTTTTTAATAATGTTTTTGTTATGAATAATACATATATAATAATATTATAGGAAGGATAATATACAAATAAATATATATAAATGTTTTTGATCATAATATAATTACATATTTTATAATATTTTTATAATAATAATAATATATGAATGAACACTTTTTAATAATGTTTTTGTTATTAATAATACATATATAATAATATTATAGGAAGGATAATATACAAATAAATATATATGTTTTTGATCATAATATAAATACATATTTTATAATATTTTTATAATAATAATTATATATGAATGAACACTTTTTAATAATGTTTTTGTTATTAATAATACATATATAATAATATTATAGGAAGGATAATATACAAATAAATATATATAAATGTTTTTGATCATAATATAAATACATATTTTATAATATTTTTATAATTATAATTATATATGAATGAACACTTTTTAATAATGTTTTTAATAATAATAATACATATATATTAATATTATAGTAAGGATAATACGCAATTAAATATTGACAGGTTTTTTTATCATAATATAAATACTTATTTTAAAATCTTTATATAAAAATAATTATATATGAATGAAAACTTTTTAATGATGTTTTTGTAATTAATAATACATATATAATAATATTATAGGAAGGATAATATGCAAATAAATATTCACAGGTTTTTTTATCATAATATAAATACATATTTTAAAGTTTTTTATAATAATAATAATATATGAATGAACACTTTTTAGTAATGTTTTTGTAATTAATAATACAAATATAATAATATTATAGAAACGATAATATGCAAATAGATATTGACAGGTTTTTTTGATCATAATATAAATACATAGTTTAAAGTTTTTTTATAATAATAATTATATATGAATGAACACTTTTTAGTAATGTTTTTGTAATTAATAATACAAATATAATAATATTATAGAAACGATAATATGCAAATAAATATTGACAGGTTTTTTGATCATAATATAAATACATAGTTTAAAGTTTTTTTATAATTATAATTATATATGAATGAACACTTTTTAATAATGTTTTTGTTATGAATAATACATATATAATAATATTATAGAAAGGATAATATACAAATAAATATATATAAATGTTTTTGATCATAATATAAATACATATTTTATAATATTTTTATAATAATAATAATATATGAATGAACACTTTTTAATAATGTTTTTGTTATTAATAATACATATATAATAATATTATAGGAAGGATAATATACAAATAAATATATATAAATGTTTTTGATCATAATATAAATACATATTTTATAAAATTTTTATAATTATAATTATATATGAATGAACACTTTTTAATAATGTTTTTGTTATTAATAATACATATATAATAATATTATAGGAAGGATAATATACAAATAAATATACATAAATGTTTTTGATCATAATATAAATACATATTTTATAATATTTTTTATAATTATAATTATATATGAATGAACACTTTTTAATAATGTTTTTAATAATAATAATACATATATATTAATATTATAGTAAGGATAATATGCAATTAAATATTGACAGGTTTTTTTAATCATAATATAAATACATATTTTAAAATTTTTATATAAAAATAATTATATATGAATGAACACTTTTTAATGATGTTTTTGTAATTAATAATACATATATAATAATATTATAGGAAGGATAATATGCAAATAAATATTCACAGGTTTTTTTTATCATAATATAAATACATATTTTAAAGTTTCTTATTCTAATAATTATTTATGAATGAACACTTTTTAGTAATGTTTTTGTAATTAATAATACAAATATAATAATATTATAGAAACGATAATATGCAAATAAATATTGACAGGTTTTTTTTGATCATAATATAAATACAAAGTTTAAAGTTTTTTTATAATTATAATTATATATGAATGAACAATTTTTAATAATGTTTTTGTTATGAATAATACATATATAATAATATTATAGGAAGGATAATATACAAATAAATATATATAAATGTTTTTGATCATAATATAAATACATATTTTATAATATTTTTATAATAATAATTATATATGAATGAACACTTTTGAATAATGTTTTTGTTATTAATAATACATATATAATAATATTATAGGAAGGATAATATACAAATAAATATATATAAATGTTTTTGATCATAATATAAATACATATTTTATAATATTTTTATATAAAAATAATTATATATGAATGAACAATTTTTAATAATGTTTTTAATAATAATCATACATATATATTAATATTATAGGAAGGATAATATGCAATTAAATATTGACAGGTTTTTTTTATCATAATATAAATACATATTTTAAAGTTTTTTATAATAATAATTATATATGAATGAACACTTTTTAGTAATGTTTTTGTAATTAATAATACAAATATAATAATATTATAGAAACAATAATATGCAAATAAATATTGACAGGTTTTTTTGATCATAATATAAATACATAGTTTAAAGTTTTTTTATAATTATAATTATATATGAATGAACACTTTTTAATAATGTTTTTAATAATAATAATACATATATATTAATATTATAGTAAGGATAATATGCAATTAAATATTGACAGGTTATTTTTATCATAATATAAATACATATTTTATAATTTTTATATAAAAATAATTATATATGAATGAACACTTTTTAATGATGTTTTTGTTATTAATAATACATATATAATAATATTATAGGAAGGATAATATACAAATAAATATATATAAATGTTTTTGATCATAATATAAATACATATTTTATAATATTTTTATAATAATAATTATATATGAATGAACACTTTTTAATAATGTTTTTGTTAATAATAATACATATATAATAATATTATAGGAAGGATAATATGCAAATAAATATTCACAGGTTTTTTTATCATAATATAAATACATATTTTAAAGTTTTTTATAATAATAATAATATATGAATGAACACTTATTAGTAATGTTTTTGTAATTAATAATACAAATATAATAATATTATAGAAACGATAATATGCAAATAAATATTGACAGGTTTTTTTGATCATAATATAAATACATAGTTTAAAGTTTTTTTATAATAATAATTATATATGAATGAACACTTTTTAGTAATGTTTTTGTAATTAATAATACAAATATAATAATATTATAGAAACGATAATATGCAAATAAATATTGACAGGTTTTTTTGATCATAATATAAATACATAGTTTATAGTTTTTTTATAATTATAATTATATATGAATGAACACTTTTTAATAATGTTTTTGTTATGAATAATACATATATAATAATATTATAGGAAGGATAATATACAAATAAATATATATAAATGTTTTTGATCATAATATAAATACATATTTTATAATATTTTTATAATAATAATTATATATGAATGAACACTTTTTAATAATGTTTTTGTTATTAATAATACATATATAATAATATTATAGGAAGGATAATATACAAATAAATATATATAAATGTTTTTGATCATAATATAAATACATATTTTATAATATTTTTATAATTATAATTATATATGAATGAACACTTTTTAATAATGTTTTTAATAATAATAATACATATATATTAATATTATTGTAAGGATAATATGCAATTAAATATTGACAGGTTTTTTTTATCATAATATAAATACATATTTTAAAATTTTTATATAAAAATAATTATATATGAATGAACACTTTTTAATGATGTTTTTGTAATTAATAATACATATATAATAATATTATAGGAAGGATAATATGCAAATAAATATTCACAGGTTTTTTTTATCATAATATAAATACATATTTTAAAGTTTTTTATAATAATAATTATATATGAATGAACACTTTTTAGTAATGTTTTTGTAATTAATAATACAAATATAATAATATTATAGAAACGATAATATGAAAATAAATATTGACAGGTTTTTTTGATCATAATATAAATACATATTTTATAATATTTTTATAATTATAATTATATATGAATGAACACTTTTTAATAATGTTTTTGTTATGAATAATACATATATAATAATATTATAGGAAGGATAATATACAAATAAATATATATAAATGTTTTTGATCATAATATAAATACATATTTTATAATATTTTTATAATTATAATTATATATGAATGAACACTTTTTAATAATGTTTTTAATAATAATAATACATATAGATTAATATTATAGTAAGGATAATATGCAATTAAATATTGACAGGTTTTTTTTATCATAATATAAATACATATTTTAAAATTTTTATATAAAAATAATTATATATGAATGAACACTTTTTAATGATGTTTTTGTTAATAATAATACATATATAATAATATTATAGGAAGGATAATATACAAATAAATATATATAAATGTTTTTGATCATAATATAAATACATATTTTATAATATTTTTATAATAATAATTTTATATGAATGAACACTTTTGAATAATGTTTTTGTTATTAATAATACATATATAATAATATTATAGGAAGGATAATATACAAATAAATATATATAAATGTTTTTGATCATAATATAAATACATATTTTATAATATTTTTATAATAATAATTATATATGAATGAACACTTTTTAGTAATGTTTTTGTAATTAATAATACATATATATTAATATTATAGTAAGGATAATATGCAATTAAATATTGACAGGTTTTTTTTATCATAATATAAATACATATTTTATAATTTTTATATAAAAATAATTATATATGAATGAACACTTTTTAATGATGTTTTTGTTATTAATAATACATATATAATAATATTATAGGAAGGATAATATACAAATAAATATATATAAATGTTTTTGATCATAATATAAATACATATTTTATAATATTTTTATAATAATAATTATATATGAATGAACACTTTTGAATAATGTTTTTGTTATTAATAATACATATATAATAATATTATAGGAAGGATAATATACAAATAAATATATATAAATGTTTTTGATCATAATATAAATACATATTTTATAATATTTTTATAATAATAATTATATATGAATGAACACTTTTTAATAATGTTTTTGTTATTAATAATACATATATAATAATATTATAGGAAGGATAATATGCAAATAAATATTCACAGGTTTTTTTATCATAATATAAATACATATTTTAAAGTTTTTTATAATAATAATAATATATGAATGAACACTTTTTAGTAATGTTTTTGTAATTAATAATCCAAATATAATAATATTATAGAAACGATAATATGCAAATAAATATTGACAGGTTTTTTTGATCATAATATAAATACATAGTTTAAAGTTTTTTTATAATAATAATTATATATGAATGAACATTTTTTAGTAATGTTTTTGTAATTAATAATACAAATATAATAATATTATAGAAACGATAATATGCAAATAAATATTGACAGGTTTTTTTGATCATAATATAAATACATAGTTTAAAGTTTTTTTATAATTATAATTATATATGAATGAACACTTTTTAATAATGTTTTTGTTATGAATAATACATATATAATAATATTATAGGAAGGATAATATACAAATAAATATATATAAATGTTTTTGATCATAATATAAATACATATTTTATAATATTTTTATAATAATAATTATATATGAATGAACACTTTTTAATAATGTTTTTGTTATTAATAATACATATATAATAATATTATAGGAAGGATAATATGCAAATAAATATTCACAGGTTTTTTTTATCATAATATAAATACATATTTTAAAGTTTTTTATAATAATAATTATATATGAATGAACACTTTTTAGTAATGTTTTTGTAATTAATAATACAAATATAATAATATTATAGAAACGATAATATGAAAATAAATATTGACAGGTTTTTTTGATCATAATATAAATACATATTTTATAATATTTTTATAATTATAATTATATATGAATGAACACTTTTTAATAATGTTTTTGTTATGAATAATACATATATAATAATATTATAGGAAGGATAATATACAAATAAATATATATAAATGTTTTTGATCATAATATAAATACATATTTTATAATATTTTTATAATTATAATTATATATGAATGAACACTTTTTAATAATGTTTTTAATAATAATAATACATATAGATTAATATTATAGTAAGGATAATATGCAATTAAATATTGACAGGTTTTTTTTATCATAATATAAATACATATTTTAAAATTTTTATATAAAAATAATTATATATGAATGAACACTTTTTAATGATGTTTTTGTTAATAATAATACATATATAATAATATTATAGGAAGGATAATATACAAATAAATATATATAAATGTTTTTGATCATAATATAAATACATATTTTATAATATTTTTATAATAATAATTATATATGAATGAACACTTTTTAATAATGTTTTTGTTATTAATAATACATATATAATAATATTATAGGAAGGATAATATACAAATAAATATATATAAATGTTTTTGATCATAATATAAATACATATTTTATAATATTTTTATAATAATAATTATATATGAATGAACACTTTTTAATAATGTTTTTGTTATTAATAATACATATATAATAATATTATAGGAAGGATAATATGCAAATAAATATTCACAGGTTTTTTTATCATAATATAAATACATATTTTAAAGTTTTTTATAATAATAATAATATATGAATGAACACTTTTTAGTAATGTTTTTGTAATTAATAATCCAAATATAATAATATTATAGAAACGATAATATGCAAATAAATATTGACAGGTTTTTTTGATCATAATATAAATACATAGTTTAAAGTTTTTTTATAATAATAATTATATATGAATGAACACTTTTTAGTAATGTTTTTGTAATTAATAATACAAATATAATAATATTATAGAAACGATAATATGCAAATAAATATTGACAGGTTTTTTTGATCATAATATAAATACATAGTTTAAAGTTTTTTTATAATTATAATTATATATGAATGAACACTTTTTAATAATGTTTTTGTTATGAATAATACATATATAATAATATTATAGGAAGGATAATATACAAATAAATATATATAAATGTTTTTGATCATAATATAAATACATATTTTATAATATTTTTTTAATAATAATTATATATGAATGAACACTTTTTAATAATGTTTTTGTTATGAATAATACATATATAATAATATTATAGGAAGGATAATATACAAATAAATATATATAAATGTTTTTGATCATAATATAAATACATATTTTATAATATTTTTATAATAATAATTATATATGAATGAACACTTTTTAATAATGTTTTTATTATTAATAATACATATATAATAATATTATAGGAAGGATAATATACAAATAAATATATATAAATGTTTTTGATCATAATATAAATACATATTTTATAATATTTTTATAATAATAATTATATATGAATGAACACTTTTTAATAATGTTTTTGTTATTAATAATACATATATAATAATATTATAGGAAGGATAATATGCAAATAAATATTCACAGGTTTTTTTATCATAATATAAATACATATTTTAAAGTTTTTTATAATAATAATAATATATGAATGAACACTTTTTAGTAATGTTTTTGTAATTAATAATACAAATATAATAATATTATAGAAACGATAATATGCAAATAAATATTGACAGGTTTTTTTGATCATAATATAAATACATAGTTTAAAGTTTTTTTATAATAATAATTATATATGAATGAACACTTTTTAATAATGTTTTTGTTATTAATAATACATATATAATAATATTATAGGAAGGATAATATACAAATAAATATATATAAATGTTTTTGATCATAATATAAATACATATTTTATAATATTTTTATAATTATAATTATATATGAATGAACACTTTTTAATAATGTTTTTAATAATAATAATACATATAGATTAATATTATAGTAAGGATAATATGCAATTAAATATTGACAGGTTTTTTTTATCATAATATAAATACATATTTTAAAATTTTTATATAAAAATAATTATATATGAATGAACACTTTTTAATGATGTTTTTGTTAATAATAATACATATATAATAATATTATAGGAAGGATAATATACAAATAAATATATATAAATGTTTTTGATCATAATATAAATACATATTTTATAATATTTTTATAATAATAATTTTATATGAATGAACACTTTTGAATAATGTTTTTGTTATTAATAATACATATATAATAATATTATAGGAAGGATAATATACAAATAAATATATATAAATGTTTTTGATCATAATATAAATACATATTTTATAATATTTTTATAATAATAATTATATATGAATGAACACTTTTTAGTAATGTTTTTGTAATTAATAATACATATATATTAATATTATAGTAAGGATAATATGCAATTAAATATTGACAGGTTTTTTTTATCATAATATAAATACATATTTTATAATTTTTATATAAAAATAATTATATATGAATGAACACTTTTTAATGATGTTTTTGTTATTAATAATACATATATAATAATATTATAGGAAGGATAATATACAAATAAATATATATAAATGTTTTTGATCATAATATAAATACATATTTTATAATATTTTTATAATAATAATTATATATGAATGAACACTTTTGAATAATGTTTTTGTTATTAATAATACATATATAATAATATTATAGGAAGGATAATATACAAATAAATATATATAAATGTTTTTGATCATAATATAAATACATATTTTATAATATTTTTATAATAATAATTATATATGAATGAACACTTTTTAATAATGTTTTTGTTATTAATAATACATATATAATAATATTATAGGAAGGATAATATGCAAATAAATATTCACAGGTTTTTTTATCATAATATAAATACATATTTTAAAGTTTTTTATAATAATAATAATATATGAATGAACACTTTTTAGTAATGTTTTTGTAATTAATAATCCAAATATAATAATATTATAGAAACGATAATATGCAAATAAATATTGACAGGTTTTTTTGATCATAATATAAATACATAGTTTAAAGTTTTTTTATAATAATAATTATATATGAATGAACATTTTTTAGTAATGTTTTTGTAATTAATAATACAAATATAATAATATTATAGAAACGATAATATGCAAATAAATATTGACAGGTTTTTTTGATCATAATATAAATACATAGTTTAAAGTTTTTTTATAATTATAATTATATATGAATGAACACTTTTTAATAATGTTTTTGTTATGAATAATACATATATAATAATATTATAGGAAGGATAATATACAAATAAATATATATAAATGTTTTTGATCATAATATAAATACATATTTTATAATATTTTTATAATAATAATTATATATGAATGAACACTTTTTAATAATGTTTTTGTTATTAATAATACATATATAATAATATTATAGGAAGGATAATATGCAAATAAATATTCACAGGTTTTTTTTATCATAATATAAATACATATTTTAAAGTTTTTTATAATAATAATTATATATGAATGAACACTTTTTAGTAATGTTTTTGTAATTAATAATACAAATATAATAATATTATAGAAACGATAATATGAAAATAAATATTGACAGGTTTTTTTGATCATAATATAAATACATATTTTATAATATTTTTATAATTATAATTATATATGAATGAACACTTTTTAATAATGTTTTTGTTATGAATAATACATATATAATAATATTATAGGAAGGATAATATACAAATAAATATATATAAATGTTTTTGATCATAATATAAATACATATTTTATAATATTTTTATAATTATAATTATATATGAATGAACACTTTTTAATAATGTTTTTAATAATAATAATACATATAGATTAATATTATAGTAAGGATAATATGCAATTAAATATTGACAGGTTTTTTTTATCATAATATAAATACATATTTTAAAATTTTTATATAAAAATAATTATATATGAATGAACACTTTTTAATGATGTTTTTGTTAATAATAATACATATATAATAATATTATAGGAAGGATAATATACAAATAAATATATATAAATGTTTTTGATCATAATATAAATACATATTTTATAATATTTTTATAATAATAATTATATATGAATGAACACTTTTTAATAATGTTTTTGTTATTAATAATACATATATAATAATATTATAGGAAGGATAATATACAAATAAATATATATAAATGTTTTTGATCATAATATAAATACATATTTTATAATATTTTTATAATAATAATTATATATGAATGAACACTTTTTAATAATGTTTTTGTTATTAATAATACATATATAATAATATTATAGGAAGGATAATATGCAAATAAATATTCACAGGTTTTTTTATCATAATATAAATACATATTTTAAAGTTTTTTATAATAATAATAATATATGAATGAACACTTTTTAGTAATGTTTTTGTAATTAATAATCCAAATATAATAATATTATAGAAACGATAATATGCAAATAAATATTGACAGGTTTTTTTGATCATAATATAAATACATAGTTTAAAGTTTTTTTATAATAATAATTATATATGAATGAACACTTTTTAGTAATGTTTTTGTAATTAATAATACAAATATAATAATATTATAGAAACGATAATATGCAAATAAATATTGACAGGTTTTTTTGATCATAATATAAATACATAGTTTAAAGTTTTTTTATAATTATAATTATATATGAATGAACACTTTTTAATAATGTTTTTGTTATGAATAATACATATATAATAATATTATAGGAAGGATAATATACAAATAAATATATATAAATGTTTTTGATCATAATATAAATACATATTTTATAATATTTTTTTAATAATAATTATATATGAATGAACACTTTTTAATAATGTTTTTGTTATGAATAATACATATATAATAATATTATAGGAAGGATAATATACAAATAAATATATATAAATGTTTTTGATCATAATATAAATACATATTTTATAATATTTTTATAATAATAATTATATATGAATGAACACTTTTTAATAATGTTTTTATTATTAATAATACATATATAATAATATTATAGGAAGGATAATATACAAATAAATATATATAAATGTTTTTGATCATAATATAAATACATATTTTATAATATTTTTATAATAATAATTATATATGAATGAACACTTTTTAATAATGTTTTTGTTATTAATAATACATATATAATAATATTATAGGAAGGATAATATGCAAATAAATATTCACAGGTTTTTTTATCATAATATAAATACATATTTTAAAGTTTTTTATAATAATAATAATATATGAATGAACACTTTTTAGTAATGTTTTTGTAATTAATAATACAAATATAATAATATTATAGAAACGATAATATGCAAATAAATATTGACAGGTTTTTTTGATCATAATATAAATACATAGTTTAAAGTTTTTTTATAATAATAATTATATATGAATGAACACTTTTTAATAATGTTTTTGTTATTAATAATACATATATAATAATATTATAGGAAGGATAATATACAAATAAATATATATAAATGTTTTTGATCATAATATAAATACATATTTTATAATATTTTTATAATTATAATTATATATGAATGAACACTTTTTAATAATGTTTTTAATAATAATAATACATATATATTAATATTATAGTAAGGATAATATGCAATTAAATATTGACAGGTTTTTTTATCATAATATAAATACATATTTTAAAATTTTTATATAAAAATAATTATATATGAATGAACACTTTTTAATGATGTTTTTGTAATTAATAATACATATATAATAATATTATAGGAAGGATAATATGCAAATAAATATTCACAGGTTTTTTTTATCATAATATAAATACATATTTTAAAGTTTTTTATAATAATAATTATATATGAATGAACACTTTTTAGTAATGTTTTTGTAATTAATAATACAAATATAATAATATTATAGAAACGATAATATGAAAATAAATATTGACAGGTTTTTTTGATCATAATATAAATACATATTTTATAATATTTTTATAATTATAATTATATATGAATGAACACTTTTTAATAATGTTTTTGTTATGAATAATACATATATAATAATATTATAGGAAGGATAATATACAAATAAATATATATAAATGTTTTTGATCATAATATAAATACATATTTTATAATATTTTTATAATTATAATTATATATGAATGAACACTTTTTAATAATGTTTTTAATAATAATAATACATATGGATTAATATTATAGTAAGGATAATATGCAATTAAATATTGACAGGTTTTTTTTATCATAATATAAATACATATTTTAAAATTTTTATATAAAAATAATTATATATGAATGAACACTTTTTAATGATGTTTTTGTTAATAATAATACATATATAAGGGAGCGTTTCATAAACTCCAAATTTCACAAACTCCAACGCTTAAAATATTAAATAAACAGAGCGGTTCATAACCTCCAATTTTCATAAGCTCCAAATCTATAACATTCAAGTAATCACTGTTTCACAATGTCCAAATTTCACAAACTCCAACGTTAAGATACCAAATAAACAGTGCGGTTCATAATGTCCAAATTTCATAACCTCCAACGGTACAGTCTGAGCCAGAAGTCTCTACAGTGGTTGCCACAGTAGCAGGCACCGTTCGCCAGCGCTCAACTACTGATTATACGTGCATTTTATGATTGAAGAACACTCAGCTCTGTGACTCAAATAATGTGTTAGCACACAATGTGCAAATCAAATTTACATTTTAAAATTTTTAATACCTTTAATTCAAGCTTTCAGCTGAGTTTCTTAACTGTTCCGTCTCTCAATTAAAAAGCCAATTATTACATTACAAATATCGTAAGAGATTTTTTTACCGATGACAAATTTTAAAACATATAAATATGTTTTATAAGTATATTTTCTAATAGCTGTTAAAATTTCATAATGATTACATCAGTTGTTTTTTTGTTATGTGTAAAAATAGCCCTTTGTTAAAAAAGTGCCGAAAACCTTGTACTTTATTCATTCTACCCACTGAAAGGATGAGTTTAAACTACATAAAAAGGTAGGAACTAACATACATAAACGCAGAAATACATTTTTATAAGTAGGATTTAACTTAATCATCATATTGTAGGTATACTGGTCACGTTTCAATAAAAGCTCATACTCGAGTATTTACACTTTTTTACTAGATT
Source organism: Macrosteles quadrilineatus (assembly GCF_028750875.1). Lineage (NCBI taxonomy): Eukaryota > Metazoa > Arthropoda > Insecta > Hemiptera > Cicadellidae > Macrosteles > Macrosteles quadrilineatus. The sequence goes on along the minus strand of NW_026542659.1, from coordinate 358,936 downwards.
GCAGTCTCGTTTCTCTTTGCAACTTAATGTGGCTAGTTCAATAATGTTAAAGTTTTGACAAGGTGATAATTTATATTTTGATTTGCCTTTTCAGTGGAGAGCTAAGCATTGTATATATTTTATTTACCAATAAAAATGCGTAATCACAAACAGTGGAGTCTTTGACTGTCGTATAAAATATTAAGGTATGAAGTTGTTGTTGTTGTAACGATTATTGCGTATTCTATTTAAAAATAGTGTTCAATGTAAATAATTCAACAAGTTATTAGATAGGTAACTTTTATAGTTTTTAGATTCTATTTAGCAAATTTCCCTATAAGAAAGTACAGTAGCTGTAGGTGGCATGGTAAGACCTAGGCCCGGGACCGATTTACTTTTTGATTTTGATGTCCCCAGAGGCCAAAAACACAATTCGTTAAAATTGTTATATTTGTATATATATGTGTACAGCTGTCCGTGTGAAAGCATGCATTTTCTAAATTTAAACCGACGACAGTCAGGGATTGCCCTGGTGTCTTAAAATGGTTATTGCGAAAGCAAGACAAAAAGGAAATTTTAGTTTCTTAAATTCAGAGGGTAATTCGGATGAAATCATCATTATTCTTTGGATTATGACTATTTCTCCTTTAAACTTACCACTGATAATTTTTGCTTCAATCACTTTTGGTGTCATTTTTAGCGAATTTCCTTATAGGGAAATAAGCTATTACTGTAGGTGGCATGGTAAGACCTAGACCCGGGATGGATTTACTCTTTCATTTTGATGTCCCCAGAGGCCAAAAACACCATTCGTTAAAATTTTTATATATGTATATATTCAATTCAATTCAATTCAAACAATTTTAATTAATGCAATATTTTTATTAAATACATAATCCCTTGTGACATGCAAAGCACGCGCGGGATGAAAAACATATTTTTATTAATACATTTCATTTTCTTGTTTCTGGCAGAAAAAAGCTCATTTTTCCTTCTTTGTCACTTTAACAGAACAGTGAGTAGACATTTCCTATTGCAACAGTTTTAATCATATAAATAACACTTAGACAAATTAGAATAATTTAATAAGAACACGGTTTTTAGAAAGACAATAAATTCTACATGCAAATATAAATAGTTATTTATCTAAAACAAAGCTAAATATAAGTTACAGATTAGTTATGCTATATTATGATTGATAGAAAACAACAAAGCTTTTGACTTTATCACAGACCTTTTATCATTATAAACTTCATTACCGAACATTTTTACAAACGCATTAAAAAATTTTGGACCAAGACAACAAAACTGATGCCTACTAGTTTCCTTTTTAAAAAAGCTTTCTGCTAACAAGTAATATTGTGCTGATCGAGATATTCTATTGACAGGTTTCATTTTAAACATGTACGGATATTAAAAAACAAACATAATCAAACAGTATACGTGCAATTGATTGAAGGTTAAAAGCTCTTCATGTTCAAAAAGATAACTTACTCTATCATATTTTTTAAATCCAAAAACAGCCCTCAGTGCATGTCTTTGGTTCGTGATGACAGGTTGTAATATGGTAGGATAAGTACCCCCATAATGTACTATTCCATATCTCATCACACTTTCAAACCAGGAGATGTATACCTTTTTTAAATGCTCACTCCTAATGTTGTCTCTTAAGTGATATAAAGCATAATTTATTTTCCTTAATTTAATTGAAAGTTGTTTTACATGCTGCTCCCACTTTAAATGATGATCAACAAACAATCCTAGATATTTAACATATTCTACTACTTCAATACAACTGCAAGAACAATTATACAAACAAGGGTGTTTACGGTACAATAAATTAAATTCATTTTGTAAATTTTCTCGTGATTGATTATAATGTTTTGAGTGAAGTGCTTGATTTGCAATTTGACAACCCTCAAGGAGTGGTTTTGGGCCACATTATTTTTTGATATATATAAACGACTTGCTGGAGCTTGATTTATGTTCAAAAATATTTGCCTATGCTGATGACACAGCTCTTGTGTGCTCAGCTTTCAATAAAAGGTCGCTGAAACTAAAAATAAGAAAAGATTTAGACAAGATATCAAATTGGCTAATTGAAAACAGATTGTTAATAAACTCCTTAAAATCGAATTGTTTATTTTTCGATGTTTATATATAACGATGTACGGAGGGATAATGCTACTTGATATTTAGATTCAGTGATATCACTACCGACCGTCCCCCCTCCGCGCCACTTCCGGCGTTCGAGGCCGGGTAGCACTGGTAGCAGTTCCTCACTCCGTATTTACTCGAGCCGTGCGTCGATTTTAGGATAAGTAAAAACAGTCGATGATGCGTAGAACCATTGCAATAATTAAATGCTGCTAAGTTTCATCGTAGGTGAACGCATTGCTTAGAATCTGTTTTAAATTACACAAGAAATGACAATATGTATACATGTACTAGTGGATAATCTATGTTTAATGGTTACGTAACACTAATCATTAACGTCAAGTTATTTATAGGCCTACTGTGAATATATATTTATTCTGTGATTTACCTTTCGGGTTTTAGACGACTTTTAACTCGATGTATAAAAAGTATATGTAACATAGTTACTACTCGGTGTAACATAGGGCCTATTATGTTTTTCCGAGGGAAATATATTCTTCAATAACCACTAACGATTACAAATGATAAAATTGTAAGTAGAACCTTTGTTTTATTAGGGTGATCCTTAATCCGAGTAGTTTTTGCGTGGACTAAATAAGGATCGATATACGGTTTACTGTTAGTTTTTTATATGTCAAAGAGTCGTTTTCACCAAAACTGTTACTGTTAACACGCATAGATTTTTTACTAAACTCTGTACTACATTAACATTTCACTTCATGACGGTTACCCCTATTGTAATAAAAATACTAAACGGCCCAATCCATCCCATGTATTCCATCCCATGTATTACATGTATTATCGGTATTATACAACATACGAAAGGTGACAGTGGATTAGGCCGTTCAGTATTTTTATTACAATAGGGGTAACCGTCATGAAGTGAAATGTTAATGTAGTACAGAGTTTAGTAAAAAATCTATGCGTGTTAACAGTAACAGTTTTGGTGAAAACGACTCTTTGACATATAAAAAACTAACAGTAAACCGTATATCGATCCTTATTTAGTCCACGCAAAAACTACTCGGATTAAGGATCACCCTACTAAAACAAATTGTATAAATTGTTGTTTAGCAAAATTTTACAAACAACATTCTTAAATACATTTCATACTTTACCACAGTGGTGTAGGTACAACACCCTCTTGAAAATATAGGAGGTGAAAAATTCTTCCTGAATTTTTTTTTTTAAAGTATGTTACTTTTTATTATTTTTTTTTAAGGGTTGACGGCCTCTTTTAACCTTGCATTTGCACACATAGACTAACCACCCGTTCGTGGATCGTATACAGCAAAGCAAGGAGTGAGCCGGTACAGTACAAACCCCCCGGCTTATACTGTATACCACCACCATTATACACATGTTTCGAAAGAAAATATTTTATCTTTTTTTACTTCTATTATAATTAAGCTTGTTTATCGTAAGTATACTATTTTGTTTATCAATCCTAACTGCTGCAATACCGGTGGCAGTAGCCAAAGATCCTATGCGCGACCAAATCTGGTTGGGTTATAGGTGAAGGGGTTGGCCAGGGCACTTTGTGAAACCGTTTGTGTATTGCTCCTCACTCACACATATCCCCAGCACTGTCAATAACCGGTACCCGTATGCTATTTGCGCGCCAAACGCACTTACTTGGTCCGGTCTTCAAGTAGTGTCAGTCGTCTGGTGTTAGTAGTGCGCGCGTGTTTGTTACTTTGCTACAAATAAACTTTCATTGAATGTAGTAATTTAGCCTAGGGTTTTACGGTTCCATTCAACTTTTTATACTGCTATGACATTTTTTAAGAATCGCTAAGATAATACGCAGTTTGCTCATTTTTTTAAATATTCAACGTAGTTACATAAATAACACACAAAACATAAAATACACAAACAAATAAAAAGCATAAAAATGCAGTTTGGAAAAATATTTTAGGTGATTAGTATTATATAGTATTATAGGTTGAAGCAGCGACTACAAAACTTTAAGAATGTTCCGATATTTGGATTGTTTATAATTTTAAAATCCCCTTGTTCGTGACTATATGTTAGCTCGAATTGATTAGGGGTTTAGGATGGATAAGAAAAAGTACAGTCCAGCAAAAACTTCGCACCACGGCCTTGCTGGCGTTGCAGTCAAGAGGATACACCATACTTTGCAAAAAAATATATAGGCCTATTTTTTGTTTTGGTCAGAGAGGTTCTGCCTGTGGCTAAGTTGTAGCCAATAGTTTAATGCATAAAATAGCCTGTATTTTTTAATTTTTTACAAACAATGTTTCTGTAGATTGCTTAAACAGGTAGGGCAATTTAGCATTTTGCAACGTGTAGAAAGAAACTACAATCGTACGCGTGCCGTATGGACTAATGTTTAATTACCTAAGGACAAAATAAAAATTAATTTATCTTTTACTGACTTAAAAAAAAAAAAAACTGCAAAATTGGCATGTAAACTGCGAACTCAATTAGGCATTTTACCATCACTAACTTTAACAACAAAACCAAGATACCGTACCAGAAAACGCCAAATAAAATTTTAACAAAATGAAAAATGACATTTGGATTACTCCATTTGCCAGTCAATTCTGCAACATACTGTATACTATATAAAACCAGGGTTAAGGTTACCTATATTAATTAAGACTTTTTAGGGTTATAGAATGTTGAAGTAAATTATTTTACCGTGAAACTTTTCAAATTTGTGTATTTTTAACGTTTAACATGAAATAACCTCGTTGACTAAATAATTAACGATTCAAGATGGAAAACTCCTGCTTTGGTTTTATTTCAAAAACATTATAATGAGATGATATATTCTAAACGTTTCTGTAAACATTTGACGCTTACTTTAGAGTTTAATCAATATTTTGTTTAAAGTGGAATGACCTCAACGGCTACTCTGGAACTAACCTGAGAATTAAACTAAAAAAGTTCGTAGAGACAATATATTTTTTCACTAAAGCAATTACTATGACAAGTTTCAGTGAGCGGGATTTATTAATTTTGTTTGGAGAAGGTTTTAACTAGGTACATTCTGTTTCTCAAAGGAAAAGGGGTTAACATCATATAGACTAGCATGCATAGTATGAATAAAGTACAGGGAAAACCTATAACAGTACTATTTTGAGGTAGTTTCCTTTTCTTTATATGCTTGTCAATGCTGGAGAAACGTAATTTCGTGATTGGTTTCGACAAATGGGTAATCAAACCCTAACCATGCACTGCAGTGGCAAAAATGTTAGACGAGAGCCGTTGATTAGCTTTTTCAAATATAGATGAATATAAACTCGTTAAATGTTTTAAAAAAAAATCATAATATATCCATTGAATATAACATGTAATACTATCTAACTAATAAATGGCTAAAGAGGATGAAGAAGCAAATAAATAGGTATGTGGTCTCAACCATGGTCTCAACTATGAACCCGCTGAACGTTTTAAATAGGCCTATTTCGATAGAATGTAAAGTCAATCGCACTTTTAGCAGGAATTCCACCACATAAACTTACAAAAAGAGTAGTTTCTATTTTTGTTTATATTATTTTGACCAGAACCAAATCTAGGGTAAAGTTTAGTCAAAGGGATGCATTTACACTAATTTAGTTTACCTTAACGAAAGGAGAATAAAAGTAGAAATAATAACTGGGCCAGGTCGCTAATTCAGTGGGTTTTACCAAGAACTTAAATTATCTCCACATCTTTATATGCCTTTTCATATTTCACGAAGACAATTTCCGAAATTACAATCGGGGAAGCATTTATATCAAAGAATTTTGTTAACTATAGACTACCGGTAAGCATTAAAATGCACAAACATACGCCTGTAAATTAAGTTACCATTCTTCGTAATGTAATGACATATTTGATGTAATATAATGATAATTAAATGCTAGAAACTCAGTTTCTATATCCCGTAAACTGATGCTGAGCCGGCCAAACTCCTAGCGCCAATGCCGCGCCAAGCGATTTTATGCCTATTTTTAATCGCTTAAAAATGATACAAGCAGGCTCCGTATCAAAAAAAGCTTCAAATAAAAAATAAAATTCATACTTTGATCTAAAACTTTGCCGCAGGAATTTTTTTCCTGACCAAAAAATAAAAAAGTTCCTCGCTTACTACATTTTTCATGTTTTTTATGGTGTTAAAAAACAATCATCTGTTTTAATTTGCCTAAATAAATTATAAAAACTATGTTAAGGTAAAAACTAGCTACATAGTAATGAGCACTGGTTTTTCCAGAAAAATAATATATCAATTTGAAATTTGTATGTTAACAAATAAGTGTAGCAGAGCAGGTTGAGTGAATGTATGTTTGTGTAAAACAGAGAGGTTCATTCGGCCCGTCCGCCTCAGTATCCCGCCAATTCGATTGACTTATGGCAGAGACTGTACCGTTGGAGCTTATGAAACTTGGAGGTTATGAACCGCTCTGTTTATTTGATATTTAAAAGTTGGAGTTTGTGAAATTTGGACATTGTGAAACTGTGCTTATTTGAAAGTTATAGTTTTGGAGTTTATGAAGTTTGGAGGTTATGAAACACACTGTTTATTTAATATTTTAGACGTTGGAGTTTGTGAAATTTGGACATTATGAACCTCACCCATATATAATAATATTATAGGAAGGATAATATACAAATAAATATATATAAATGTTTTTGATCATAATATAAATACATATTTTATAATATTTTTATAATAATAATTTTATATGAATGAACACTTTTGAATAATGTTTTTGTTATTAATAATACATATATAATAATATTATAGGAAGGATAATATACAAATAAATATATATAAATGTTTTTGATCATAATATAAATACATATTTTATAATATTTTTATAATAATAATTATATATGAATGAACACTTTTTAGTAATGTTTTTGTAATTAATAATACAAATATAATAATATTATAGAAACGATAATATGCAAATAAATATTGACAGGTTTTTTTGATCATAATATAAATACATATTTTATAATATTTTTATAATAATAATTATATATGAATGAACACTTTTGAATAATGTTTTTGTTATTAATAATACATATATAATAATATTATAGGAAGGATAATATACAAATAAATATATATAAATGTTTTTGATCATAATATAAATACATATTTTATAATATTTTTATAATAATAATTATATATGAATGAACACTTTTTAATAATGTTTTTGTTATTAATAATACATATATAATAATATTATAGGAAGGATAATATGCAAATAAATATTCACAGGTTTTTTTTTCATAATATAAATACATATTTTAAAGTTTTTTATAATAATAATAATATATGAATGAACACTTTTTAGTAATGTTTTTGTAATTAATAATCCAAATATAATAATATTATAGAAACGATAATATGCAAATAAATATTGACAGGTTTTTTTGATCATAATATAAATACATAGTTTAAAGTTTTTTTATAATAATAATTATATATGAATGAACATTTTTTAGTAATGTTTTTGTAATTAATAATACAAATATAATAATATTATAGAAACGATAATATGCAAATAAATATTGACAGGTTTTTTTGATCATAATATAAATACATAGTTTAAAGTTTTTTTATAATTATAATTATATATGAATGAACACTTTTTAATATTGTTTTTGTTATGAATAATACATATATAATAATATTATAGGAAGGATAATATACAAATAAATATATATAAATGTTTTTGATCATAATATAAATACATATTTTATAATATTTTTTTAATAATAATTATATATGAATGAACACTTTTTAATAATGTTTTTGTTATGAATAATACATATATAATAATATTATAGGAAGGATAATATACAAATAAATATATATAAATGTTTTTGATCATAATATAAATACATATTTTATAATATTTTTATAATAATAATTATATATGAATGAACACTTTTTAATAATGTTTTTGTTATTAATAATACATATATAATAATATTATAGGAAGGATAATATGCAAATAAATATTCACAGGTTTTTTTATCATAATATAAATACATATTTTAAAGTTTTTTATAATAATAATAATATATGAGTGAACACTTTTTAGTAATGTTTTTGTAATTAATAATACAAATATAATAATATTATAGAAACGATAATATGCAAATAAATATTGACAGGTTTTTTTGATCATAATATAAATACATAGTTTAAAGTTTTTTTATAATAATAATTATATATGAATGAACACTTTTTAGTAATGTTTTTGTAATTAATAATACAAATATAATAATATTATAGAAACGATTATATGCAAATAAATATTGACAGGTTTTTTTGAAAATAATATAAATACATAGTTTAAAGTTTTTTTATATTTATAATTATATATGAATGAACACTTTTTAATAATGTTTTTGTTATGAATAATACATATATAATAATATTATAGGAAGGATAATATACAAATAAATATATATAAATGTTTTTATTCATAATATAAATACATATTTTATAATATTTTTATAATAATAATTATATATGAATGAACACTTTTTAATAATGTTTTTGTTATTAATAATACATATATAATAATATTATAGGAAGGATAATATACAAATAAATATATATAAATGTTTTTGATCATAATATAAATACATATTTTATAATATTTTTATAATTATAATTATATATGATGAACACTTTTTAATAATGATTTTAATAATAATAATACATATATATTAATATTATAGTAAGGATAATATGCAATTAAATATTGACAGGTTTTTTTTATCATATTATAAATACATATTTTAAAATTTTTATATAAAAATAATTATATATGAATGAACAATTTTTAATGATGTTTTTGTAATTAATAATACATATATAATAATATTATAGGAAGGATAATATGCAAATAAATATTCACAGGTTTTTTTATCATAATATATATACATATTTTAAAGTTTTTTATAATAATAATTATATATGAATGAACACTTTTTAGTAATGTTTTTGTAATTAATAATACAAATATAATAATATTATAGAAACGATAATATGAAAATAAATATTGACAGGTTTTTTTGATCATAATATAAATACATAGTTTAAAGTTTTTTTATAATTATAATTATATATGAATGAACACTTTTTAATAATGTTTTTGTTATGAATAATACATATATAATAATATTATAGGAAGGATAATATACAAATAAATATATAAAAATGTTTTTGATCATAATATAAAGACATATTTTATAATATTTTTATAATTATAATTATATATGAATGAACACTTTTTAATAATGTTTTTAATAATAATAATACATATATATTAATATTATAGTAAGGATAATATGCAATTAAATATTGACAGGTTTTTTTTATCATAATATAAATACATATTTTATAATTTTTATATAAAAATAATTATATATGAATGAACACTTTTTAATGATGTTTTTGTTATTAATAATACATATATAATAATATTATAGGATGGATAATATGCAAATAAATATTGACAGGTTTTTCTAATCATAATATAAATACATAGTTTAAAGTTTTTTTATAATTATAATTATATATGAATGAACACTTTTTAATAATGTTTTTGTTATGAATAATACATATATAATAATATTATAGGAAGGATAATATACAAATAAATATATATAAATGTTTTTGATCATAATATAAATACATATTTTATAATATTTTTATAATAATAATAATATATGTATCAACACTTTTTAATAATGTTTTTGTTATGAATAATACATATATAATAATATTATAGGAAGAATAATATACAAATAAATATATATAAATGTTTTTGATCATAATATAAATACATATTTTATAATATTTTTATAATAATAATTATATATGAATGAACACTTTTTAATAATGTTTTTGTTATTAATAATACATATATAATAATATTATAGGAAGGATAATATACAAATAAATATATATAAATGTTTTTGATCATAATATAAATACATATTTTATAATATTTTTATAATTATAATTATATATGAATGAACACTTTTTAATAATGTTTTTGTAATTAATAATACATATATAATAATATTATAGGAAGGATAATATGCAAATAAATATTCACAGTTTTTTTTAATATAATATAAATACATATTTAAAAGTTTTTTATAATAATAATTATATATGAATGAACACTTTTTAGTAATGTTTTTGTAATTAATAATACAAATATAATAATATTATAGAAACGATAATATGAAAATAAATATTGACAGGTTTTTTTGATCATAATATAAATACATAGTTTAAAGTTTTTTTATAATTATAATTATATATGAATGAACACTTTTTAATAATGTTTTTGTTATGAATAATACATATATAATAATATTATAGGAAGGATAATATACAAATAAATATATATAAATGTTTTTGATCATAATATAAATACATATTTTATAATATTTTTATAATAATAATTATATATGAATGAACACTTTTTAATAATGTTTTTAATAATAATAATACATATATATTAATATTATATCAAGGATAATATGCAATTAAATATTGACAGTTTTTTTTTATCATAATATAAATACATATTTTAAAATTTTTATATAAAAATAATTATATATGAATGAACACTTTTTAATGATGTTTTTGTAATTAATAATACATATATAATAATATTATAGGAAGGATAATATGCAAATAAATATTCACAGGTTTTTTTATCATAATATAAATACATATTTTAAAGTTTTTTTTAATAATAATTATATATGAATGAACACTTTTTAGTAATGTTTTTGTAATTATTAATACAAATATAATAATATTATAGAAACGATAATATGAAAATAAATATTGACAGGTTTTTTTGATCATAATATAAATACATAGTTTACAGTTTTTTTATAATTATAATTATATATGAATGAAAACTTTTTAATAATGTTTTTGTTATGAATAATACATATATAATAATATTATAGGAAGGATAATATATAAATAAATATATAAAAATGTTTTTGATCATAATATAAATACATATTTTATAATATTTTTATAATTATAATTATATATGAATGAACACTTTTTAATAATGTTTTTAATAATAATAATACATATATATTAATATTATAGTAAGGATAATATGCAATTAAATATTGATAGGTTTTTTTTTATCATAATATAAATACATATTTTATAATTTTTATATAAAAATAATTATATATGAATGAACACTTTTTAATGATGTTTTTGTTATTAATAATACATATATAATAATATTATAGGAAGGATAATATACAAATAAATATATATAAATGTTTTTGATCATAATATAAATACATATTTTATAATATTTTTATAATAATAATTATATATGAATGAACACTTTTTAATAATGTTTTTGTTATGAATAATACATATATAATAATATTATAGGAAGGATAATATATAAATAAATATATAAAAATGTTTTTGATCATAATATAAATACATATTTTATAATATTTTTATAATTATAATTATATATGAATGAACACTTTTTAATAATGTTTTTAATAATAATAATACATATATATTAATATTATATCAAGGATAATATGCAATTAAATATTGACAGGTTTTTTTTTATCATAATATAAATACATATTTTAAAATTTTTATATAAAAATAATTATATATGAATGAACACTTTTTAATGATGTTTTTGTAATTAATAATACATATATAATAATATTATAGGAAGGATAATATGCAAATAAATATTCACAGGTTTTTTTTATCATAATATAAATACATATTTTAAAGTTTTTTATAATAATAATTATATATGAATGAACACTTTTTAGTAATGTTTTTGTAATTAATAATACAAATATAATAATATTATAGAAACGATAATATGAAAATAAATATTGACAGGTTTTTTTGATCATAATAGAAATACATAGTTTAAAGTTTTTTTATAATTATAATTATATATGAATGAACACTTTTTAATAATGTTTTTGTTATGAATAATACATATATAATAATATTATATGAAGGATAATATACAAATAAATATATAAAAATGTTTTTGATCATAATATAAATACATATTTTATAATATTTTTATAATTATAATTATATATGAATGAACACTTTTTCATAATGTTTTTAATAATAATAATACATATATATTAATATTATAGTAAGGATAATATGCAATTAAATATTGACAGGTTTTTTTTATCATAATATAAATACATATTTTATAATTTTTATATAAAAATAATTATATATGAATGAACACTTTTTAATGATGTTTTTGTTATTAATAATACATATATAATAATATTATAGGAAGAATAATATACAAATAAATATATATAAATGTTTTTGATCATAATATAAATACATATTTTATAATATTTTTATAATAATAATTATATATGAATGAACACTTTTTAATAATGTTTTTGTTATTAATAATACATATATAATAATATTATAGGAAGGATAATATACAAATAAATATATATAAATGTTTTTGATCATAATATAAATACATATTTTATAATATTTTTATAATTATAATTATATATGAATGAACACTTTTTAATAATGTTTTTGTAATTAATAATACATATATAATAATATTATAGGAAGGATAATATGCAAATAAATATTCACAGTTTTTTTTAATATAATATAAATACATATTTAAAAGTTTTTTATAATAATAATTATATATGAATGAACACTTTTTAGTAATGTTTTTGTAATTAATAATACAAATATAATAATATTATAGAAACGATAATATGAAAATAAATATTGACAGGTTTTTTTGATCATAATATAAATACATAGTTTAAAGTTTTTTTATAATTATAATTATATATGAATGAACACTTTTTAATAATGTTTTTGTTATGAATAATACATATATAATAATATTATAGGAAGGATAATATACAAATAAATATATATAAATGTTTTTGATCATAATATAAATACATATTTTATAATATTTTTATAATAATAATTATATATGAATGAACACTTTTTAATAATGTTTTTAATAATAATAATACATATATATTAATATTATATCAAGGATAATATGCAATTAAATATTGACAGGTTTTTTTTATCATAATATAAATACATATTTTAAAATTTTTATATAAAAATAATTATATATGAATGAACACTTTTTAATGATGTTTTTGTAATTAATAATACATATATAATAATATTATAGGAAGGATAATATGCAAATAAATATTCACAGGTTTTTTTATCATAATATAAATACATATTTTAAAGTTTTTTTTAATAATAATTATATATGAATGAACACTTTTTAGTAATGTTTTTGTAATTATTAATACAAATATAATAATATTATAGAAACGATAATATGAAAATAAATATTGACAGGTTTTTTTGATCATAATATAAATACATAGTTTACAGTTTTTTTATAATTATAATTATATATGAATGAAAACTTTTTAATAATGTTTTTGTTATGAATAATACATATATAATAATATTATAGGAAGGATAATATATAAATAAATATATAAAAATGTTTTTGATCATAATATAAATACATATTTTATAATATTTTTATAATTATAATTATATATGAATGAACACTTTTTAATAATGTTTTTAATAATAATAATACATATATATTAATATTATAGTAAGGATAATATGCAATTAAATATTGACAGGTTTTTTTTATCATAATATAAATACATATTTTATAATTTTTATATAAAAATAATTATATATGAATGAACACTTTTTAATGATGTTTTTGTTATTAATAATACATATATAATAATATTATAGGAAGGATAATATACAAATAAATATATATAAATGTTTTTGATCATAATATAAATACATATTTTATAATATTTTTATAATAATAATTATATATGAATGAACACTTTTGAATAATGTTTTTGTTATTAATAATACATATATAATAATATTATAGGAAGGATAATATGCAAATAAATATTCACAGGTTTTTTTATCATAATATAAATACATATTTTAAAGTTTTTTATAATAATAATAATATATAAATGAACACTTTTTAGTAATGTTTTTGTAATTAATAATCCAAATATAATAATATTATAGAAACGATAATATGCAAATAAATATTGACAGGTTTTTTTGATCATAATATAAATACATAGTTTAAAGTTTTTTTATAATAATAATTTTATATGAATGAACACTTTTTAGTAATGTTTTTGTAATTAATAATACAAATATAATAATATTATAGAAACGATAATATGCAAATAAATATTGACAGGTTTTTTTGATCATAATATAAATACATAGTTTAAAGTTTTTTTATAATTATAATTATATATGAATGAACACTTTTTAATAATGTTTTTGTTATGAATAATACATATATAATAATATTATAGGAAGGATAATATATAAATAAATATATAAAAATGTTTTTGATCATAATATAAATACATATTTTATAATATTTTTATAATTATAATTATATATGAATGAACACTTTTTAATAATGTTTTTAATAATAATAATACATATATATTAATATTATAGTAAGGATAATATGCAATTAAATATTGACAGGTTTTTTTTATCATAATATAAATACATATTTTATAATTTTTATATAAAAATAATTATATATGAATGAACACTTTTTAATGATGTTTTTGTTATTAATAATACATATATAATAATATTATAGGAAGGATAATATACAAATAAATATATATAAATGTTTTTGATCATAATATAAATACATATTTTATAATATTTTTATAATAATAATTATATATGAATGAACACTTTTGAATAATGTTTTTGTTATTAATAATACATATATATTATAAAAATATTATAAAATATGTATTTATATTATGATCAAAAACATTTATATATATTTATTTGTATATTATCCTTCCTATAATATTATTATATATGTATTATAAATAACAAAAACATTATTAAAAAGTGTTCATTCATATATAATTATAATTATAAAAATATTATAAAATATGTATTTATATTATGATCAAAAACATTTATATATATTTATTTGTATATTATCCTTCCTATAATATTATTATATATGTATTATAAATAACAAAAACATTATTAAAAAGTGTTCATTCATATATAATTAAAATTATAAAAAAACTTTAAACTATGTATTTATATTATGATCAAAAAAACCTGTCAATATTTATTTGCATATTATCGTTTCTATAATATTATTATATTTGTATTATTAATTACAAAAACATTACTAAAAAGTGTTCATTCATATATTAATTATAATTATAAAAATATTATAAAATATGTATTTATATTATGATCAAAAACATTTATATATATTTATTTGTATAAAATCCTTTCTATAATATTATTATATATGTATTATTAATAACAAAAACATTATTAAAAAGTGTTCATTCATATATAATTATAATTATAAAAAAACTTTAAACTATGTATTTATATTATGATCAAAAAAACCTGTCAATATTTATTTGCAGATTATCGTTTCTATAATATTATTATATTTGTATTATTAATTACAAAAACATTACTAAAAAGTGTTCATTCATATATAATTATTATTATAAAAAAACTTTAAACTATGTATTTATATTATGATCAAAAAAACCTGTCAATATTTATTTGCATATTATCGTTTCTATAATATTATTATATTTGTATTATTAATTACAAAAACATTACTAAAAAGTGTTCATTCATATATTATTATTATTATAAAAAACTTTAAAATATGTATTTATATTATGATAAAAAAACCTGTGAATATTTATTTGCATATTATCCTTCCTATAATATTATTATATATGTATTATTAATAACAAAAACATTATTAAAAAGTGTTCATTCATATATAATTATTATTATAAAAATATTATAAAATATGTATTTATATTATGATCAAAAACATTTATATATATTTATTTGTATATTATCCTTCCTATAATATTATTATATATGTATTATTAATAACAAAAACATTATTCAAAAGTGTTCATTCATATATAATTATTATTATAAAAATATTATAAAATATGTATTTATATTATGATCAAAAACATTTATATATATTTATTTGTATATTATCCTTCCTATAATATTAATATATATGTATTATTAAAAACAAAAACATCATTAAAAAGTGTTCATTCATATATAATTATTTTTATATAAAAGTTATAAAATATGTATTTATATTATGATAAAAAAAACCTGTCAATATTTAATTGCATATTATCCTTACTATAATATTAATATATATGTATTATTATTATTAAAAACATTATTAAAAAGTGTTCATTCATATATAATTATAATTATAAAAATATTATAAAATATGTATTTTTATTATGATCAAAAACATTTTTATATATTTATTTGTATATTATCCTTCCTATAATATTATTATATATGTATTATTCATAACAAAAACATTATTAAAAAGTGTTCATTCATATATAATTATAATTATAAAAAAACTTTAAACTAAGTATTTATATTATGATCAAAAAACCTGTCAATATTTATTTGCATATTATTGTTTCTATAATATTATTATATTTGTATTATTAATTACAAAAACATTACTAAAAAGTGTTCATTCATATATAATTATTATTATAAAAAACTTTAAAATATGTATTTATATTATGATAAAAAAACCTGTCAATATTTAATTGCATATTATCCTTCCTATAATATTAATATATATGTATTATTATTATTAAAAACATTATTAAAAAGTGTTCATTCATATATAATTAAAATTATAAAAATATTATAAAATATGTATTTATATTATGATCAAAAACATTTATATATATTTATTCGTATATTATCCTTCCTATAATATTATTATATATGTATTATTAATAACAAAAACATTATTCAAAAGTGTTCATTCATATATAATTATTATTATAAAAATATTATAAAATATGTATTTATATTATGATCAAAAACATTTATATATATTTATTTGTATATTATCCTTCCTATAATATTATTATATATGTATTATTAATAACAAAAACATCATTAAAAAGTGTTCATTCATATATAATTATTTTTATATAAAAATTTTAAAATATGTATTTATATTATGATAAAAAAAACCTGTCAATATTTAATTGCATATTATCCTTACTATAATATTAATATATATGTATTATTATTATTAAAAACATTATTAAAATTGTTCATTCATGTATAATAATAATTATAAAAATATTATAAAATATGTATTTATATTATGATCAAAAACATTTATATATATTTATTTGTATATTATCCTTCCTATAATATTATTATATATGTATTATTAATAACAAAAACATTATTCAAAAGTGTTCTTTCATATATAATTATTATTATAAAAATATTATAAAATATGTATTTATATTATGATCAAAAACATTTATATATATTTATTTGTATATTATCCTTCCTATAATATTATTATATATGTATTATTAATAACAAAAACATCATTAAAAAGTGTTCATTCATATATAATTATTTTTATATAAAAATTTTAAAATATGTATTTATATT
Source organism: Macrosteles quadrilineatus (assembly GCF_028750875.1). Lineage (NCBI taxonomy): Eukaryota > Metazoa > Arthropoda > Insecta > Hemiptera > Cicadellidae > Macrosteles > Macrosteles quadrilineatus. The sequence continues at coordinate 341,172 of NW_026542659.1, read as the reverse complement.
ATGATAAAAAAAACCTGTCAATATTTAATTGCATATTATCCTTACTATAATATTAATATATATGTATTATTATTATTAAAAACATTATTAAAAAGTGTTCATTCATATATAATTATAATTATAAAAATATTATAAAATATGTATTTATATTATGATCAAAAACATTTATATATATTTATTTGTATATTATCCTTCCTATAATATTATTATATATGTATTATTAATAACAAAAACATTATTCAAAAGTGTTCATTTATATATAATTATTATTATAAAAATATTATAAAATATTTATTTATTTTATGATCAAAAACATTTATATATATTTATTTGTATATTATCCTTCCTATAATATTATTATATATGTATTATAAATAACAAAAACATTATTAAAAAGTGTTCATTCATATATAATTATAATTATAAAAATATTATAAAATATGTATTTATATTATGATCAAAAACATTTATATATATTTATTTGTATATTATCCTTCCTATAATATTATTATATATGTATTATTAATAACAAAAACATTATTAAAAAGTGTTCATTCATATATAATTATTATTATAAAAATATTATAAAATATGTATTTATATTATGATCAAAAACATTTATATATATTTATTTGTATATTATCCTTCCTATAATATTATTATATATGTATTATTAATAATAAAAACATTATTAAAAAGTGTTCATTTATATATTATTATTATTATAAAAATATTATAAAATATGTATTTATATTATGATGAAAAACATTTATATATATTTATTTGTATATTATCCTTTCTATAATATTATTATATATGTATTATTCATAACAAAAACATTATTAAAAAGTGTTCATTCATATATAATTATAATTATAAAAAAACTTTAAACTATGTATTTATATTATGTTCAAAAAACCTGTCAATATTTATTTGCATATTATCGTTTCTATAATATTATTATATTATTATTATTTATTACAAAAACATTACTAAAAAGTGTTCATTCATATATAATTATTATTATAAAAAAACTTTAAACTATGTATTTATATTATGATCAAAAAACCTGTCAATATCTATTTGCATATTATTGTTTCTATATTATTATTATATTTGTATTATTAATTACAAAAACATTACTAAAAAGTGTTCATTCATATATTATTATTATTATAAAAAAATTTAAAATATGTATTTATATTATGATAACAAAACCTGTGAATATTTATTTGCATATTATCCTTCCTATAATATTATTATATATGTATTATTAATTACAAAACCTTAATTAAAAAGTTTTCATTCATATATAATTATTTTTATATAAAGATTTTAAAATAAGTATTTATATTATGATAAAAACCTGTCAATATTTAATTGCGTATTATCCTTACTATAATATTAATATATATGTATTATTATTATTAAAAACATTATTAAAAAGTGTTCATTCATATATAATTATAATTATAAAAATATTATAAAATATGTATTTATATTATGATCAAAAACATTTATATATTTATTTGTATATTATCCTTCCTATAATATTATTATATATGTATTATTAATAACAAAAACATTATTAAAAAGTGTTCATTCATATATAATTAGTATTATAAAAATATTATAAAATATGTACTTATATTATGATCAAAAACATTTATATATATTTATTTGTATATTATCCTTCCTATAATATTATTATATATGTATTATTAATAACAAAAACATTATTCAAAAGTGTTCATTCATATATAATTATTATTATAAAAATATTATAAAATATATATTTATATTATGATCAAAAACATTTATATATATTTATTTGTATATTATCCTTCCTATAATATTATTAAGTATGTATTATTAATAACAAAAACATTATTAAAAAGTGTTCATTCATATATTATTATTATTATAAAAATATTATAAAAGATGTATTTATATTATGATCAAAAACATTTATATATATTTATTTGTATATTATCCTTCCTATAATATTATTATATATGTATTATTCATAACAAAAACATTATTAAAAAGTGTTCATTCATATATAATTATAATTATAAAAAAACTTTAAACTATGTATTTATATTATGATCAAAAAAACCTGTCAATATTTATTTGCATATTATCGTTTCTATAATATTATTATATTTGTATTATTAATTACAAAAACATTACTAAAAAGTGTTCATTCATATATAATTATTTTTATATAAAAATTTTAAAATATGTATTTATATTATGATAAAAAACCTGTCAATATTTAATTGCATATTATCCTTACAATAATATTAATATATATGTATTATTATTATTAAAAACATTATTAAAAAGTGTTCATTCATATATAATTATAATTATAAAAATATTATAAAATATGTATTTTTATTATGATCAAAAACATTTATATATATTTATTTGTATATTATCCTTCCTTTAATATTATTATATATGTATTATTAATAACAAAAACATTATTAAAAATTGTTTATTCATATATTATTATTATTATAAAAATATTATAAAATATGTATTTATATTATGATCAAAACATTTATATATATTAATTTGTATATTATCCTTCCTATAATATTATTATATATGTATTATTAATAACAAAAACATTATTAAAAAGTGTTCATTCATATATTATTATTATTATAAAAATATTATAAAATATGTATTTATATTATGATCAAAAACATTTATATATATTTATTTGTATATTATCCTTCCTATAATATTATTATATATGTATTATTCATAACAAAAACATTATTAAAAAGTGTTCATTCATATATAATTATAATTATAAAAAAACTTTAAACTATGTATTTTTATTATGATCAAAAAAACCTGTCAATATTTATTTGCATATTATCGTTTCTATAATATTATTATATTTGTATTATTAATTACAAAAACATTACTAAAAAGTGTTCATTCATATATAATTATTATTATAAAAAAACTTTAAACTATGTATTTATTTTATGATCAAAAAAACCTGTCAATATTTATTTGCATATTATCGTTTCTATAATATTATTATATTTGTATTATTAATTACAAAAACATTACTAAAAAGTGTTCATTCATATATAATTATTATTATAAAAAACTTTAAAATATGTATTTATATTATGATAAAAAAACCTGTCAATATTTAATTGCATATTATCCTTACTATAATATTAATATATATGTATTATTATTATTAAAAACATTATTAAAAAGTGTTCATTCATATATAATTATAATTATAAAAATATTATAAAATATGTATTTATATTATGATCAAAAACATTTATATATATTTATTTGTATATTATCTTTTCTATAATATTATTATATATGTATTATTCATAACAAAAACATTATTAAAAAGTGTTCATTCATATATAATTATAATTATAAAAAAACTTTAAACTTTGTATTTATATTATGATCAAAAAAACCTGTCAATATTTATTTGCATATTATCGTTTCTATAATATTATTATATTTGTATTATTAATTACTAAAAAGTGTTCATTCATATATAATTATTATAATAAAATACTTTAAAATATGTATTTATATTATGATAAAAAAACCTGTGAATATTTATTTGCATATTATCCTTCCTATAATATTATTATATATGTATTATTAATTACAAAAACATCATTAAAAAGTGTTCATTCATATATAATTATTTTTATATAAAAATTTTAAAATATGTATTTATATTATGATAAAAAAAACCTGTCAATATTTAATTGCATATTATCCTTCCTATAATATTATTATATATGTATTATTAATAACAAAAACATTATTAAAAAGTGTTCATTCATATATAATTATTATTATAAAAATATTATAAAATATGTATTTATATTATGATCAAAAACATTTATATATATATTTTTGTATATTATCCTTCCTATAATATTATTATATATGTATTATAAATAACAAAAACATTATTAAAAAGTGTTCATTCATATATAATTATAATTAAAAAAATATTATAAAATATGTATTTATATTATGATCAAAAACATTTATATATATTTATTTGTATATTATCCTTCCTATAATATTATTATATATGTATTATAAATAACAAAAACATTATTAAAAAGTGTTCATTCATATATAATTAAAATTATAAAAAAACTTTAAACTATGTATTTATATTATGATCAAAAAAACCTGTCAATATTTATTTGCATATTATCGTTTCTATAATATTATTATATTTGTATTATTAATTACAAAAACATTACTAAAAAGTGTTCATTCATATATTAATTATAATTATAAAAATATTATAAAATATGTATTTATATTATGATCAAAAACATTTATATATATTTATTTGTATAAAATCCTTCCTATAATATTATTATATATGTATTATTAATAACAAAAACATTATTAAAAAGTGTTCCTTCATATATAATTATTATTATTAAAATATTATAAAATATGTATTTATATTATGATAAAAAACCTGTCAATATTTAATTGCATATTATCCTTACTATAATATTAATATATATATGTATTATTATTATTAAAAACATTATTAAAATGTGTTCATTCATATATAATTATAATTATAAAAATATTATAAAATATGTATTTATATTATGATCATAAACATTTATATATATTTATTTGTATATTATCCTTCCTATAATATTATTATATATGTATTATTCATAACAAAAACATTATTAAAAAGTGTTCATTCATATATAATTATAATTATAAAAAAACTTTAAACTATGTATTTATATTATGATCAAAAAAACCTGTCAATATTTATTTTCATATTATCGTTTCTATAATATTATTATATTTGTATTATTAATTACAAAAACATTACTAAAAAGTGTTCATTCATATATAATTATTATTATAAAAAACTTTAAAATATGTATTTATATTATGATAAAAAAAACTGTGAATATTTATTTGCATATTATCCTTCCTATAATATTATTATATATGTATTATTAATTACAAAAACATCATTAAAAAGTGTTCATTCATATATAATTATTATTATAAAAATATTATAAAATATGTATTTATATTATGATCAAAAACATTTATATATATTTATTTGTATATTATCCTTCCTATAATATTATTATATATGTATTATTCATAACAAAAACATTATTAAAAAGAGTTCATTCATATATAATTATTTTTATATAAAAATTTTAAAATATGTATTTATATTATGACAAAAAAAACCTGTCAATATTTAATTGCATATTATCCTTACTATAATATTAATATATATGTATTATTATTATTAAAAACATTATTTAAAAGTGTTCATTCATATATAATTATAATTATAAAAATATTATAAAATATGTATTTATATTATGATCAAAAACATTTATATATATTTATTTGTATATTATCCTTCCTATAATATTATTATATATGTATTATTAATAACAAAAACATTATTAAAAAGTGTTCATTCATATATAATTATTATTATAAAAATATTATAAAATATGTATTTATATTATGATCAAAAACATTTATATATATTTATTTGTATATTATCCTTCCTATAATATTATTATATATGTATTATTCATAACAAAAACATTATTAAAAAGTGTTCATTCATATATAATTATAATTATAAAAAAACTTTAAACTATGTATTTATATTATGATCAAAAAAACCTGTCAATATTTATTTGCATATTATCGTTTCTATAATATTATTATATTTGTATTATTAATTACAAAAACATTACTAAAAAGTGTTCATTCATATATAATTATTATTATAAAAAAACTTTAAACTATGTATTTATATTATGATCAAAAAAACCTGTCAATATTTATTTGCATATTATCGTTTTTTATAATATTATTATGTTTGGATTATTAATTACAAAAACATTACTAAAAAGTGTTCATTCATATATAATTATTATTATAAAAAACTTTAAAATATGTATTTATATTATGATAAAAAAACCTGTGAATATTTATTTGCATATTATCCTTCCTATAATATTATTATATATGTATTATTAATAACAAAAACATTATTAAAAAGTGTTCATTCATATATAATTATTATTATAAAAATATTATAAAATATGTATTTATATTATGATCAAAAACATTTATATATATTTATTTGTATATTATCCTTCCTATAATATTATTATATATGTATTATTAATAACAAAAACATTATTCAAAAGTGTTCATTCATATATAATTATTATTATAAAAATATTATAAAATATGTATTTATATTATGATCAAAAACATTTATATATATTTATTTGTATATTATCCTTCCTATAATATTATTATATATGTATTATTAATAACAAAAACATCATTAAAAAGTGTTCATTCATATATAATTATTTTATATAAAAATTATAAAATATGTATTTATATTATGATAAAAAAAACCTGTCAATATTTAATTGCATATTATCCTTACTATAATATTAATATATATGTATTATTATTATTAAAAACATTATTAAAAAGTGTTCATTCATATATAATTATAATTATAAAAATATTATAAAATATGTATTTATATTATGATCAAAAACATTTATATATATTTATTTGTATATTATCCTTCCTATAATATTATTATATATGTATTATTAATAACAAAAACATTATTAAAAAGTGTTCATTCATATATAATTATTATTATAAAAATATTATAAAATATGTATTTATATTATGATCAAAAACATTTATATATATTTATTTGTATATTATCCTTCCTATAATATTATTATATATGTATTATTCATAACAAAAACATTATTAAAAAGTGTTCATTCATATATAATTATAATTATAAAAAAACTTTAAACTATGTATTTATATTATGATCAAAAAAACCTGTCAATATTTATTTGCATATTATCGTTTCTATAATATTATTATATTTGTATTATTAATTACAAAAACATTACTAAAAAGTGTTCATTCATATATAATTATTATTATAAAAAAACTTTAAACTATGTATTTATATTATGATCAAAAAAACCTGTCAATATTTATTTGCATATTATCGTTTTTTATAATATTATTATGTTTGGATTATTAATTACAAAAACATTACTAAAAAGTGTTCATTCATATATTATTATTATTATAAAAAACTTTAAAATATGTATTTATATTATGATAAAAAAACCTGTGAATATTTATTTGCATATTATCCTTCCTATAATATTATTATATATGTATTATTAATAACAAAAACATTATTAAAAAGTGTTCATTCATATATAATTATTATTATAAAAATATTATAAAATATGTATTTATATTATGATCAAAAACATTTATATATATTTATTTGTATATTATCCTTCCTATAATATTATTATATATGTATTATTAATAACAAAAACATTATTCAAAAGTGTTCATTCATATATAATTATTATTATAAAAATATTATAAAATATGTATTTATATTATGATTAAAAACATTTATATATATTTATTTGTATATTATCCTTCCTATAATATTATTATATATGTATTATTAATAACAAAAACATCATTAAAAAGTGTTCATTCATATATAATTATTTTATATAAAAATTATAAAATATGTATTTATATTATGATAAAAAAAACCTGTCAATATTTAATTGCATATTATCCTTACTATAATATTAATATATATGTATTATTATTATTAAAAACATTATTAAAAAGTGTTCATTCATATATAATTATAATTATAAAAATATTATAAAATATGTATTTATATTATGATCAAAAACATTTTTATATATTTATTTGTATATTATCCTTCCTATAATATTATTATATATGTATTATTCATAACAAAAACATTATTAAAAAGTGTTCATTCATATATAATTATTATTATAAAAATATTATAAAATATGTATTTATATTATGATCAAAAACATTTATATATATTTATTTGTATATTATCCTTCCTATAATATTATTATATATGTATTATTCATAACAAAAACATTATTAAAAAGTGTTCATTCATATATAATTATAATTATAAAAAAACTTTAAACTATGTATTTATATTATGATCAAAAAAACCTGTCAATATTTATTTGCATATTATCGTTTCTATAATATTATTATATTTGTATTATTAATTACAAAAACATTACTAAAAAGTGTTCATTCATATATAATTATTATTATAAAAAAACTTTAAACTATGTATTTATATTATGATCAAAAAAACCTGTCAATATTTATTTGCAGATTATCGTTTCTATAATATTATTATATTTGGATTATTAATTACAAAAACATTACTAAAAAGTGTTCATTCATATATTATTATTATTATAAAAAACTTTAAAATATGTATTTATATTATGATAAAAAAACCTGTGAATATTTATTTGCATATTATCCTTCCTATAATATTATTATATATGTATTATTAATAACAAAAACATTATTAAAAAGTGTTCATTCATATATAATTATTATTATAAAAATATTATAAAATATGTATTTATATTATGATCAAAAACATTTATATATATTTATTTGTATATTATCCTTCCTATAATATTAATATATATGTATTATTATTATTAAAAACATTATTAAAAAGTGTTTATTCATATATAATTATAATTATAAAAATATTATAAAATATGTATTTATATTATGATCAAAAACATTTATATATATTTATTTGTATATCATCCTTCCTATAATATTATTATATATGTATTATTAATAACAAAAACATCATTAAAAAGTGTTCATTCATATATAATTATTTTTATATAAAAATTATAAAATATGTATTTATATTATGATAAAAAAAAACCTGTCAATATTTAATTGCATATTATCCTTACTATAATATTAATATATATGTATTATTATTATTAAAAACATTATTAAAAAGTGTTCATTCATATATAATTATAATTATAAAAATATTATAAAATATGTATTTATATTATGATCAAAAACATTTTTATATATTTATTTGTATATTATCCTTCCTATAATATTATTATATATGTATTATTCATAACAAAAACATTATTAAAAAGTGTTCATTCATATATAATTATAATTATAAAAAAACTTTAAACTATGTATTTATATTATGATCAAAAATACCTGTCAATATTTATTTTCATATTATCGTTTCTATAATATTATTATATTTGTATTATTAATTACAAAAACATTACTAAAAAGTGTTCATTCATATAATTATTATTAAAAAAAACTTTAAAATATGTATTTATATTATGATAAAAAAAACCTGTGAATATTTATTTGCATATTATCCTTCCTATAATATTATTATATATGTATTATTAATAACAAAAACATCATTAAAAAGTGTTCATTCATATATAATTATTTTTATATAAAAATTTTAAAATATGTTTTTATATTATGATAAAAAAAACCTGTCAATATTTAATTGCATATTATCCTTACTATAATATTAATATATATGTATTATTATTATTAAAAGCATTATTAAAAAGTGTTCATTCATATATAATTATAATTATAAAAATATTATAAAATATGTATTTATATTATGATCAAAAACATTTATATATATTTATTTGTATATTATCCTTCCTATAATATTATTATATATGTATTATTAATAACAAAACATTATTAAAAAGTGTTCATTCATATATAATTATTATTATAAAAATATTATAAAATATGTATTTATATTATGATCAAAAACATTTATATATATTTATTTGTATATTATCCTTCCTATAATATTATTATATATGTATTATTCATAACAAAAACATTATTAAAAAGTGTTCATTCATATATTATTATTATTATAAAAATATTATAAAATATGTATTTATATTATGATCAAAAACATTTATATATATTTATTTGTATATTATCCTTCCTATAATATTATTATATATGTATTATTCATAACAAAAACATTATTAAAAAGTGTTCATTCATATATAATTATAATTATAAAAAAACTTTAAACTATGTATTTATATTATGATCAAAAAAACCTGTCAATATTTATTTGCATATTATCGTTTCTATAATATTATTATATTTGTATTATTAATTACAAAAACATTACTAAAAAGTGTTCATTCATATATAATTATTATTATAAAAAAACTTTAAACTATGTATTTATATTATGATAAAAAAAAAACTGTGAATATTTATTTGCATATTATCCTTCCTATAATATTATTATATATGTATTATTAATAACAAAAACATTATTAAAAAGTGTTCATTCATATATAATTATTATTATAAAAATATTATAAAATATGTATTTATATTATGATCAAAAACATTTATATATATTTATTTGTATATTATCCTTCCTATAATATTATTATATATGTATTATTAATAACAAAAACATTATTCAAAAGTGTTCATTCATATATAATTATTATTATAAAAATATTATAAAATATGTATTTATATTATGATCAAAAACATTTATATATATTTATTTGTATATTATCCATCCTATAATATTATTATATATGTATTATTAATAACAAAAACATCATTAAAAAGTGTTCATTCATATATAATTATTTTTATATAAAAATTATAAAATATGTATTTATATTATGATAAAAAAAACCTGTCAATATTTAATTGCATATTATCCTTACTATAATATTAATATATATGTATTATTATTATTAAAAACATTATTAAAAAGTGTTCATTCATATATAATTATAATTATAAAAATATTATAAAATATGTATTTATATTATGATCAAAAACATTTTTATATATTTATTTGTATATTATCCTTCCTATAATATTATTATATATGTATTATTCATAACAAAAACATTATTAAAAAGTGTTCATTCATATATAATTATAATTATAAAAAAACTTTAAACTATGTATTTATATTATGATCAAAAAAACCTGTCAATATTTATTTTCATATTATCGTTTCTACAATATTATTATATTTGTATTATTAATTACAAAAACATTACTAAAAAGTGTTCATTCATATATAATTATTATTATAAAAAACTTTAAAATATGTATTTATATTATGATAAAAAAAACCTGTGAATATTTATTTGCATATTATCCTTCCTATAATATTATTATATATGTATTATTAATTACAAAAACATCATTAAAAATTGTTCATTCATATATAATTATTTTTATATAAAAATTTTAATATATGTATTTATAATATGATAAAAAAAACCTGTCAATATTTAATTGCATATTATCCTTACTATAATATTAATATATGTGTATTATTATTATTAAAATCATTATTAAAAAGTGTTCATCATATATAATTATAATTATAAAAATATTATAAAATATGTATTTATATTATGATCAAAAACATTTATATATATTTATTTGTATATTATCCTTCCTATAATATTATTATATATGTATTATTAATAACAAAAACATTATTAAAAAGTGTTCATTCATATATAATTATTATTATAAAAATATTATAAAATATGTATTTATATTATGATCAAAAACATTTATATATATTTATTTGTATATTATCCTTCCTATAATATTATTATATATGTATTATTCATAACAAAAACATTATTAAAAAGTGTTCATTCATATATAATTATAATTATAAAAAAACTTTAAACTATGTATTTATATTATGATCAAAAAAACCTGTCAATATTTATTTGCATATTATCGTTTCTATAATATTATTATATTTGTATTATTAATTACAAAAACATTACTAAAAAGTGTTCATTCATATATAATTATTATTATAAAAAACTTTTAAATATGTATTTATATTATGATAAAAAAAACTGTGAATATTTATTTGCATATTATCCTTCCTATAATATTATTATATATGTATTATTAATAACAAAAACATTATTCAAAAGTATTCATTCATATAAAATTATTATTATAAAAATATTATAAAATATGTATTTATATTATGATCAAAAACATTTATATATATTTATTTGTATATTATCCTTCCTATAATATTATTATATATGTATTATAAATAACAAAAACATTATTAAAAAGTGTTCATTCATATATAATTATAATTATAAAAATATTATAAAATATGTATTTATATTATGATCAAAAACATTTATATATATTTATTTGTATATTATCCTTCCTATAATATTATTATATATGTATTATAAATAACAAAAACATTATTAAAAAGTGTTCATTCATATATAATTAAAATTATAAAAAAACTTTAAACTATGTATTTATATTATGATCAAAAAAACCTGTCAATATTTATTTGCATATTATCGTTTCTATAATATTATTATATTTGTATTATTAATTACAAAAACATTACTAAAAAGTGTTCATTCATATATTAATTATAATTATAAAAATATTATAAAATATTTATTTATATTATGATCAAAAACATTTATATATATTTATTTGTATAAAATCCTTCCTATAATATTATTATATATGTATTATTAATAACAAAAACATTATTAAAAAGTGTTCCTTCATATATAATTATTATTATAAAAATATTATAAAATATGTATTTATATTATGATAAAAAAACCTGTCAATATTTAATTGCATATTATCCTTACTATAATATTAATATATATGTATTATTATTATTAAAAACATTATTAAAATGTGTTCATTCATATATAATTATAATTATAAAAATATTATAAAATATGTATTTATATTATGATCAAAAACATTTATATATATTTATTTGTATATTATCCTTCCTATAATATTATTATATATGTATTATTCATAACAAAAACATTATTAAAAAGTGTTCATTCATATATAATTATAATTATAAAAAAACTTTAAAATATGTATTTATATTATGATCAAAAAAACCTGTCAATATTTATTTTCATATTATCGTTTCTATAATATTATTATATTTGTATTATTAATTACAAAAACATTACTAAAAAGTGTTCATTCATATATAATTATTATTATAAAAAACTTTAAAATATGTATTTATATTATGATAAAAAAAAACTGTGAATATATATTTGCATATTATCCTTCCTATAATATTATTATATATGTATTATTAATTACAAAAACATAATTAAAAAGTGTTCATTCATATATAATTATTATTATAAAAATATTATAAAATATGTATTTATATTATGATCAAAAACATTTATATATATTTATTTGTATATTATCCTTCCTATAATATTATTATATATGTATTATTAATAACAAAAACATTATTTAAAAGTGTTCATTCATATAAAATTATTATTATAAAAATATTATAAAATATGTATTTATATTATGATCAAAAACATTTATATATATTTATTTGTATATTATCCTTCCTATAATATTATTATATATGTATTATTAATAACAAAAACATCATTAAAAAGTGTTCATTCATATATAATTATTTTTATATAAAAATTTTAAAATATGTATTTATATTATGATAAAAAAAACCTGTCAATATTTAATTGCATATTATCCTTACTATAATATTAATATATATGTATTATTATTATTAAAAACATTATTAAAAAGTGTTCATTCATATATAATTATAATTATAAAAATATTATAAAATATGTATTTATATTATGATCAAAAACATTTATATATATTTATTTGTATATTATCCTTCCTATAATATTATTATATATGTATTATTAATAACAAAAACATTATTAAAAAGTGTTCATTCATATATAATTATTATTATAAAAATATTATAAAATATGTATTTATATTATGATCAAAAACATTTATATATATTTATTTGTATATTATCCTTCCTATAATATTATTATATATGTATTATTCATAACAAAAACATTATTAAAAAGTGTTCATTCATATATAATTATTATTATAAAAATATTATAAAATATGTATTTATATTATGATCAAAAACATTTATATATATTTATTTGTATATTATCCTTCCTATAATATTATTATATATGTATTATTCATAACAAAAACATTATTAAAAAGTGTTCATTCATAAATAATTATAATTATAAAAAAACTTTAAACTATGTATTTATATTATGATCAAAAAAACCTGTCAATATTTATTTGCATATTATCGTTTCTATAATATTATTATATTTGTATTATTAATTACAAAAACATTACTAAAAAGTGTTCATTCATATATAATTATTATTATAAAAAAACTTTAAACTATGTATTTATATTATGATCAAAAAAACCTGTCAATATTTATTTGCATATTATCGTTTCTATAATATTATTATATTTGGATTATTAATTACAAAAACATTACTAAAAAGTGTTCATTCATATATTATTATTATTATAAAAAACTTTAAAATATGTATTTATATTATGATAAAAAAACCTGTGAATATTTATTTGCATATTATCCTTCCTATAATATTATTATATATGTATTATTAATAACAAAAACATTATTAAAAAGTGTTCATTCATATATAATTATTATTATAAAAATATTATAAAATATGTATTTATATTATGATCAAAAACATTTATATATATTTATTTGTATATTATCCTTCCTATAATATTATTATATATGTATTATTAATAACAAAAACATTATTCAAAAGTGTTCATTCATATATAATTATTATTATAAAAATATTATAAAATATGTATTTATATTATGATCAAAAACATTTATATATATTTATTTGTATATCATCCTTCCTATAATATTATTATATATGTATTATTAATAACAAAAACATCATTAAAAAGTGTTCATTCATATATAATTATTTTTATATAAAAATTATAAAATATGTATTTATATTATGATAAAAAAAACCTGTCAATATTTAATTGCATATTATCCTTACTATAATATTAATATATATGTATTATTATTATTAAAAACATTATTAAAAAGTGTTCATTCATATATAATTATAATTATAAAATATTATAAAATATGTATTTATATTATGATCAAAAACATTTTTATATATTTATTTGTATATTATCCTTCCTATAATATTATTATATATGTATTATTCATACAAAAACATTATTAAAAAGTGTTCATTCATATATAATTATAATTATAAAAAAACTTTAAACTATGTATTTATATTATGATCAAAAAAACCTGTCAATATTTATTTTTATATTATCGTTTCTATAATATTATTATATTTGTATTATTAATTACAAAAACATTACTAAAAAGTGTTCATTCATATATAATTATTATTAAAAAAACTTTAAAATATGTATTTATATTATGATAAAAAAAACCTGTGAATATTTATTTGCATATTATCCTTCCTATAATATTATTATATATGTATTATTAATTACAAAAACATCATTAAAAAGTGTTCATTCATATATAATTATTTTTATATAAAAATTTTAAAATATGTATTTATATTATGATCAAAAACATTTATATATATTTATTTGTATATTATCCTTCCTATAATATTATTATATATGTATTATTAATAACAAAAACATCATAAAAAAGTGTTCATTCATATATAATTATTTTTATATAAAAATTTTAAAATATGTATTTATATTATGATAAAAAAAACCTGTCAATATTTAATTGCATATTAACCTTACTATAATATTAATATATATGTATTATTATTATTAAAAGCATTATTAAAAAGTGTTCATTCATATATAATTATAATTATAAAAATATTATAAAATATGTATTTATATTATGATCAAAAACATTTATATATATTTATTTGTATATTATCCTTCCTATAATATTATTATATATGTATTATTAATAACAAAAACATTATTAAAAAGTGTTCATTCATATATAATTATTATTATAAAAATATTATAAAATATGTATTTATATTATGATCAAAAACATTTATATATATTTATTTGTATATTATCCTTCCTATAATATTATTATATATGTATTATTCATAACAAAAACATTATTAAAAAGTGTTCATTCATATATTATTATTATTATAAAAATATTATAAAATATGTATTTATATTATGATCAAAAACATTTATATATATTTATTTGTATATTATCCTTCCTATAATATTATTATATATGTATTATTCATAACAAAAACATTATTAAAAAGTGTTCATTCATATATAATTATAATTATAAAAAAACTTTAAACTATGTATTTATATTATGATCAAAAAAACCTGTCAATATTTATTTGCATATAATCGTTTCTATAATATTATTATATTTGTATTATTAATTACAAAAACATTACTAAAAAGTGTTCATTCATATATAATTATTATTATAAAAAAACTTTAAACTATGTATTTATATTATGATCAAAAAAACCTGTGAATATTTATTTGCATATTATCCTTCCTATAATATTATTATATATGTATTATTAATAACAAAAACATTATTAAAAAGTGTTCATTCATATATAATTATTATTATAAAAATATTATAAAATATGTATTTATATTATGATCAAAAACATTTATATATATTTATTTGTATATTATCCTTCCTATAATATTATTATATATGTATTATTAATAACAAAAACATTATTCAAAAGTGTTCATTCATATATAATTATTATTATAAAAATATTATAAAATATGTATTTATATTATGATCAAAAACATTTTTATATATTTATTTGTATATTATCCATCCTATAATATTATTATATATGTATTATTAATAACAAAAACATCATTAAAAAGTGTTCATTCATATATAATTATTTTTATATAAAAATTATAAAATATGTATTTATATTATGATAAAAAAAACCTGTCAATATTTAATTGCATATTATCCTTACTATAATATTAATATAAATGTATTATTATTATTAAAAACATTATTAAAAAGTGTTCATTCATATATAATTATAATTATAAAAATATTATAAAATATGTATTTATATTATGATCAAAAACATTTTTATATATTTATTTGTATATTATCCTTCCTATAATATTATTATATATGTATTATTCATAACAAAAACATTATTAAAAAGTGTTCATTCATATATAATTATAATTATAAAAAAACTTTAAACTATGTATTTATATTATGATCAAAAAAACCTGTCAATATTTATTTTCATATTATCGTTTCTACAATATTATTATATTTGTATTATTAATTACAAAAACATTACTAAAAAGTGTTCATTCATATATAATTATTATTATAAAAAACTTTAAAATATGTATTTATATTATGATAAAAAAAACCTGTGAATATTTATTTGCATATTATCCTTCCTATAATATTATTATATATGTATTATTATTTACAAAAACATCATTAAAAATTGTTCATTCATATATAATTATTTTTATATAAAAATTTTAAAATATGTATTTATAATATCATAAAAAAAACCTGTCAATATTTAATTGCATATTATCCTTACTATAATATTAATATATATGTATTATTATTATTAAAATCATTATTAAAAAGTGTTCATCATATATAATTATAATTATAAAAATATTATAAAATATGTATTTATATTATGATCAAAAACATTTATATATATTTATTTGTATATTATCCTTCCTATAATATTATTATATATGTATTATTAATAACAAAAACATTATTAAAAAGTGTTCATTCATATATAATTATTATTATAAAAATATTATAAAATATGTATTTATATTATGATCAAAACATTTATATATATTTATTTGTATATTATCCTTCCTATAATATTATTATATATGTATTATTCATAACAAAAACTTTATTAAAAAGTGTTCATTCATATATAATTATAATTATAAAAAAACTTTAAACTATGTATTTATATTATGATCAAAAAAACCTGTCAATATTTATTTGCATATTATCGTTTCTATAATATTATTATATTTGTATTATTAATTACAAAAACATTACTAAAAAGTGTTCATTCATATATAATTATTATTATAAAAAAACTTTAAACTATGTATTTATATTATGATCAAAAAAACCTGTCAATATTTATTTGCATATTATCGTTTCTATAATATTATTATATTTGTATTATTAATTACAAAAACATTACTAAAAAGTGTTCATTCATATATTATTATTATTATAAAAAACTTTAAAATATGTATTTATATTATGATAAAAAAACCTGTGAATATTTATTTGCATATTATCCTTCCTATAATATTATTATATATGTATTATTAATAACAAAAACATTATTAAAAAGTGTTCATTCATATATAATTATTATTATAAAAATATTATAAAATATGTATTTATATTATGATCAAAAACATTTTTATATATTTATTTGTATATTATCCTTCCTATAATATTATTATATATGTATTATTAATAACAAAAACTTTATTAAAAAGTGTTCATTCATATATTATTATTATTATAAAATTATTATAAAATATGTATTTATATTATGATCAAAAACATTTATATATATTTATTTGTATATTATCCTTCCTATAATATTATTATATATGTATTATTCATAACAAAAACATTATTAAAAAGTGTTCATTCATTTATAATTATAATTATAAAAAAACTTTAAACTATGTATTTATATTATGATAAAAAAAACCTGTCAATATTTATTTGCATATTATCGTTTCTATAATATTATTATATTTGGATTATTAATTACAAAAACATTACTAAAAAGTGTTCATTCATATATTATTATTATTATCAAAAACTTTAAAATATGTATTTATATTATGATAAAAAAACCTGTGAATATTTATTTGCATGTTATCCTTCCTATAATATTATTATATATGTATTATTAATAACAAAAACATTATTAAAAAGTGTTCATTCATATATAATTATTATTATAAAAATATTATAAAATATGTATTTATATTATGATCAAAAACATTTATATATATTTATTTGTATATTATCCTTCCTATAATATTATTGTATATGTATTATTAATAACAAAAACATTATTCAAAAGTGTTCATTCATATACAGGGTGTTTTTTTAAAAACTTGCATCTTTATTTATGTAAAAACCGCAATAGATAGAAATATGCAGTTTGCGGGAATCATCTATTGACGTAGGGGGACCAATTGTTTTGAATTCAACGTTACATTCACATTCCCCCCCTTTCCCATCCTGTCCCCAAATTATTTTTTTTAAGTAGCAAGGTACCCCTTGTGACATATAAAATAAAAGAGCATAAAAAAAGAAAATGTTTGATGAAAAAAAATTGAAAATCGGTTCATAAATTTGTGAGATATTCCCCCCCTCACCCCCCCGGAACTTAATTTTTTTTTATAGCAAAGTACCCCTTGTGACATATCAAATGAAAGAGCATGAAAAAAGAAAAATTTTGGTGAAATTTATTTTTCATTTGATATGTCACAAGGGCGGGTACCTTGCTATTAAAAAACAAGTTATGGGTAGGGGAAAAGGGGGGTGATTATCTCACAAATGCATTAGCCGATTTTAAATTTTTTTCACCAAAATTTTTCTTTTTTCATGCTCTTTCATTTGATATGTCACAAGGGGTACTTTGCTATTAAAAAAAATTAAGTTCCGGGGGGTTGGGGGGGGGGGGAATATCTCACAAATTTATGAACCGATTTTCAATTTTTTTTCATCAAACATTTTCTTTTTTTATGCTCTTTTATTTTATATGTCACAAGGGGTACCTTGCTATTTAAAAAAAATAAGTTGGGGGCAGGGGGGGAAAGGGGGGGAATGTGAATGTAACGTTGAGTTCAAAACAATTGGTCCCCCTACGTCAATAGATGATTCCCGCAAACTGCATATTTCTATCTATTGCGGTTTTTACATAAATAAAGATGCAAGTTTTTAAAAAAACACCCTGTATAATTATTATTATAAAATTATTATAAAATATGTATTTATATTATGATCAAAAACATTTATATATATTTATTTGTATATTATCCTTCCTATCATATTATTATATATGTATTATTAATAACAAAAACATTATTAAAAAGTGTTCATTCATATATAATTATTATTATAAAAATATTATAAAATATGTATTTATATTATGATCAAAAACATTTATATATATTTATTTGTATATTATCCTTCCTATAATATTATTATATATGTATTATTCATAACAAAAACATTATTAAAAAGTGTTCATTCATATATTATTATTATTATAAAAATATTATAAAATATGTATTTATATTATGATCAAAAACATTTATATATATTTATTTGTATATTATCCTTCCTATAATATTATTATATATGTATTATTCATAACAAAAACATTATTAAAAAGTGTTCATTCATATATAATTATAATTATAAAAAAACTTTAAACTATGTATTTATATTATGATCAAAAAAACCTGTCAATATTTATTTGCATATTATCGTTTCTATAATATTATTATATTTGTATTATTAATTACAAAAACATTACTAAAAAGTGTTCATTCATATATAATTATTATTATAAAAAAACTTTAAACTATGTATTTATATTATGATCAAAAAAACCTGTCAATATTTTTTTGCATATTATCGTTTCTATAATATTATTATATTTGTATTATTAATTACAAAAACATTACTAAAAAGTGTTCATTCATATATTATTATTATTATAAAAAACATTAAAATATGTATTTATATTATGATAAAAAAACCTGTGAATATTTATTTGCATATTATCCTTCCTATAATATTATTATATATGTATTATTAATAACAAAAACATTATTAAAAAGTGTTCATTCATATATAATTATAATTATAAAAATATTATAAAATATGTATTTATATTATGATCAAAAACATTTATATATATTTATTTGTATATTATCCTTCCTATAATATTATTATATATGTATTATTAATAACAAAAACATTATTCAAAAGTGTTCATTCATATATAATTATTATTATAAAAATATTATAAAATATGTATTTATATTATGATCAAAAACATTTATATATATTTATTTGTATATTATCCTTCCTATAATATTATTATATATGTATTATTAATAACAAAAACATCATTAAAAAATGTTCATTCATATATAATTATTTTTATATAAAAATTATAAAATATGTATTTATATTATGATAAAAAAAACCTGTCAATATTTAATTGCATATTATCCTTACTATAATATTAATATATATGTATTATTATTATTAAAAACATTATTAAAAAGTGTTCATTCATATATAATTATAATTATAAAAATATTATAAAATATGTATTTATATTATGATCAAAAACATTTTTATATATTTATTTGTATATTATCCTTCCTATAATATTATTATATATGTATTATTCATAACAAAAACATTATTAAAAAGTGTTCATTCATATATAATTATAATTATAAAAAAAACTTTAAACTATGTATTTATATTATGATCAAAAAAACCTGTCAATATTTATTTTCATATTATCGTTTCTATAATATTATTATATTTGTATTATTAATTACAAAAACATTACTAAAAAGTGTTCATTCATATATAATTATTATTATAAAAAACTTTAAAATATGTATTTATATTATGATAAAAAAAACCTGTGAATATTTATTTGCATATTATCCTTCCTATAATATTATTATATATGTATTATTAATTACAAAAAAAATAATTAAAAAGTGTTCATTCATATATAATTATTTTTATATAAAAATTTTAAAATATGTATTTATATTATGATAAAAAAAACCTGTCAATATTTAATTGCATATTATCCTTACTATAATATTAATATATATATATGTATTATTATTAAAAACATTATTAAAAAGTGTTCATTCATATATAATTATAATTATAAAAATATTATAAAATATGTATTTATATTATGATCAAAAACATTTATATATATTTATTTGTATATTATCCTTCCTATAATATTATTATATATGTATTATTCATAACAAAAACATTATTAAAAAGTGTTCATTCATATATAATTATAATTATAAAAAAACTTTAAACTATGTATTTATATTATGATCAAAAAAACCTGTCAATATTTATTTTCATATTATCGTTTCTATAATATTATTATATTTGTATTATTAATTACAAAAACATTACTAAAAAGTGTTCATTCATATATAATTATTATTATAAAAAACTTTAAAATATGTATTTATATTATGATAAAATAAACCTGTGAATATTTATTTGCATATTATCCTTCCTATAATATTATTATATATGTATTATTAATTACAAAAACATCATTAAAAAGTGTTCATTCATATATAATTATTTTTATATAAAAATTTTAAAATATGTATTTATAATATGATAAAAAAAAACCTGTCAATATTTAATTGCATATTATCCTTACTATAATATTAATATATATGTATTATTATTATTAAAATCATTATTAAAAAGTGTTCATTCATATATAATTGTAATTATAAAAATATTATAAAATATGTATTTATATTATGATCAAAAACATTTATATATATTTATTTGTATATTATCCTTCCTATAATATTATTATATATGTATTATTCATAACAAAAACATTATTAAAAAGTGTTCATTCATATATAATTATAATTATAAAAAAACTTTAAACTATGTATTTATATTATGATCAAAAAAACCTGTCAATATTTATTTGCATATTATCGTTTCTATAATATTATTATATTTGTATTATTAATTACAAAAATATTACTAAAAAGTGTTCATTCATATATAATTATTATTATAAAAATATTATAAAATATGTATTTATATTATGATCAAAAACATTTATATATATTTATTTGTATATTATCCTTCCTATAATATTATTATATATGTATTATTAATAACAAAAACATTATTCAAAAGTGTTCATTCATATAAAATTATTATTATAAAAATATTATAAAATATGTATTTATATTATGATCAAAAACATTTATATATATTTATTTGTATATTATCCTTCCTATAATATTATTATATATGTATTATTAATAACAAAAACATCATTAAAAAGTGTTCATTCATATATAATTATTTTTATATAAAAATTTTAAAATATGTATTTATATTATGATAAAAAAAAACCTGTCAATATTTAATTGCATATTATCCTTACTATAATATTAATATATATATATGTATTATTATTAAAAACATTATTAAAAAGTGTTCATTCATATATAATTATAATTATAAAAATATTATAAAATATGTATTTATATTATGATCAAAAACATTTATATATATTTATTTGTATATTATCCTTCCTATAATATTATTATATATGTATTATTCATAACAAAAACATTATTAAAAAGTGTTCATTCATATATAATTATAATTATAAAAAAACTTTAAACTATGTATTTATATTATGATCAAAAAAACCTGTCAATATTTATTTTCATATTATCGTTTCTATAATATTATTATATTTGTATTATTAATTACAAAAACATTACTAAAAAGTGTTCATTCATATATAATTATTATTATAAAAAACTTTAAAATATGTATTTATATTATGATAAAATAAACCTGTGAATATTTATTTGCATATTATCCTTCCTATAATATTATTATATATGTATTATTAATTACAAAAACATCATTAAAAAGTGTTCATTCATATATAATTATTTTTATATAAAAATTTTAAAATATGTATTTATAATATGATAAAAAAAAACCTGTCAATATTTAATTGCATATTATCCTTACTATAATATTAATATATATGTATTATTATTATTAAAATCATTATTAAAAAGTGTTCATTCATATATAATTGTAATTATAAAAATATTATAAAATATGTATTTATATTATGATCAAAAACATTTATATATATTTATTTGTATATTATCCTTCCTATAATATTATTATATATGTATTATTCATAACAAAAACATTATTAAAAAGTGTTCATTCATATATAATTATAATTATAAAAAAACTTTAAACTATGTATTTATATTATGATCAAAAAAACCTGTCAATATTTATTTGCATATTATCGTTTCTATAATATTATTATATTTGTATTATTAATTACAAAAATATTACTAAAAAGTGTTCATTCATATATAATTATTATTATAAAAATATTATAAAATATGTATTTATATTATGATCAAAAACATTTATATATATTTATTTGTATATTATCCTTCCTATAATATTATTATATATGTATTATTAATAACAAAAACATTATTCAAAAGTGTTCATTCATATAAAATTATTATTATAAAAATATTATAAAATATGTATTTATATTATGATCAAAAACATTTATATATATTTATTTGTATATTATCCTTCCTATAATATTATTATATATGTATTATTAATAACAAAAACATCATTAAAAAGTGTTCATTCATATATAATTATTTTTATATAAAAATTTTAAAATATGTATTTATATTATGATAAAAAAACCTGTCAATATTTAATTGCATATTATCCTTACTATAATATTAATCTATATGTATTATTATTATTAAAAACATTATTAAAAAGTGTTCATTCATATATAATTATAATTATAAAAATATTATAAAATATGTATTTATATTATGATCAAAAACATTTATATATATTTATTTGTATATTATCCTTCCTAGAATATTATTATATATGTATTATTCATAACAAAAACATTATTAAAAAGTGTTCATTCATATATAATTATAATTATAAAAAAACTTTAAACCATGTATTTATATTATGATCAAAAAAACCTGTCAATATTTATTTTCATATTATCGTTTCTATAATATTATTATATTTGTATTATTAATTACAAAAACATTACTAAAAAGTGTTCATTCATATATAATTATTATTATAAAAAACTTTAAAATATGTATTTATATTATGATAAAAAAAACCTGTGAATATTTATTTGCATATTATCCTTCCTATAATATTATTATATATGTATTATTAATTACAAAAAAATAATTAAAAAGTGTTCATTCATATATAATTATTTTTATATAAAAATTTTAAAATATGTATTTATATTATGATAAAAAAAACCTGTCAATATTTAATTGCATATTATCCTTACTATAATATTAATATATATATATGTATTATTATTAAAAACATTATTAAAAAGTGTTCATTCATATATAATTATAATTATAAAAATATTATAAAATATGTATTTATATTATGATCAAAAACATTTATATATATTTATTTGTATATTATCCTTCCTATAATATTATTATATATGTATTATTCATAACAAAAACATTATTAAAAAGTGTTCATTCATATATAATTATAATTATAAAAAAACTTTAAACTATGTATTTATATTATGATCAAAAAAACCTGTCAATATTTATTTGCATATTATCGTTTCTATACTATTATTATATTTGTATTATTAATTACAAAAATATTACTAAAAAGTGTTCATTCATATATAATTATTATTATAAAAATATTATAAAATATGTATTTATATTATGATCAAAAACATTTATATATATTTATTTGTATATTATCCTTCCTATAATATTATTATATATGTATTATTAATAACAAAAACATTATTCAAAAGTGTTCATTCATATAAAATTATTATTATAAAAATATTATAAAATATGTATTTATATTATGATCAAAAACATTTATATATATTTATTTGTATATTATCCTTCCTATAATATTATTATATATGTATTATTAATAACAAAAACATCATTAAAAAGTGTTCATTCATATATAATTATTTTTATATAAAAATTATAAAATATGTATTTATATTATGATAAAAAAAACCTGTCAATATTTAATTGCATATTATCCTTACTATAATATTAATCTATATGTATTATTATTATTAAAAACATTATTAAAAAGTGTTCATTCATATATAATTATAATTATAAAAATATTATAAAATATGTATTTATATTATGATCAAAAACATTTATATATATTTATTTGTATATTATCCTTCCTATAATATTATTATATATGTATTATTCATAACAAAAACATTATTAAAAAGTGTTCATTCATATATAATTTTAATTATAAAAAAACTTTAAACTATGTATTTATATTATGTTTAAAAAAACCTGTCAATATTTATTTTCATATTATCGTTTCTATAATGTTGTTATATTTGTATTATTAATTACAAAAACATTACTAAAAAGTGTTCATTCATATATAATTATTATTATAAAAAAACTTTAAACTATGTATTTATATTATGATCAAAAAAACCTGTCAATATTTATTTGCATATTATCGTTTCTATAATATTATTATATTTGGATTATTAATTACAAAAACATTACTAAAAAGTGTTTATTCATATATTATTATTATTATCAAAAACTTTAAAATATGTATTTATATTATGATAAAAAAACCTGTGAATATTTATTTGCATGTTATCCTTCCTATAATATTATTATATATGTATTATTAATAACAAAAACATTATTAAAAAGTGTTCATTCATATATAATTATTATTATAAAAATATTATAAAATATGTATTTATATTATGATCAAAAACATTTATATATATTTATTTGTATATTATCCTTCCTATAATATTATTGTATATGTATTATTAATAACAAAAACATTATTCAAAAGTGTTCATTCATATATAATTATTATTATAAAATTATTATAAAATATGTATTTATATTATGATCAAAAACATTTATATATATTTATTTGTATATTATCCTTCCTATAATATTATTATATATGTATTATTAATAACAAAAACATCATTAAAAAGTGTTCATTCATATATAATTATTTTTATATAAAAATTATAAAATATGTATTTATATTATGATAAAAAAAACCTGTCAATATTTAATTGCATATTATCCTTACTATAATATTAATATATATGTATTATTATTATTAAAAACATTATTAAAAAGTGTTCATTCATATATAATTATAATTATAAAAATATTATAAAATATGTATTTATATTATGATCAAAAACATTTATATATATTTATTTGTATATTATCCTTCCTATAATATTATTATATATGTATTATTCATAACAAAAACATTATTAAAAAGTGTTCATTCATATATAATTATAATTATAAAAAAACTTTAAACTATGTATTTATATTATGATCAAAAAAACCTGTCAATATTTATTTTCATATTATCGTTTCTATAATATTATTATATTTGTATTATTAATTACAAAAACATTACTAAAAAGTGTTCATTCATATATAATTATTATTATAAAAAACTTTTAAATATGTATTTATATTATGATAAAAAAAACTGTGAATATTTATTTGCATACTATCCTTCCTATAATATTATTATATATGTATTATTAATTACAAAAACATCATTAAAAAGTGTTCATTCATATATAATTATTATTATAAAAATATTATAAAATATGTATTTATATTATGATCAAAAACATTTATATATATTTATTTGTATATTATCCTTCCTATAATATTATTATATATGTATTATTAATAACAAAAACATCATTAAAAAGTGTTCATTCATATATAATTATTTTTATATAAAAATTATAAAATATGTATTTATATTATGATAACAAAAAAACTGTCAATAATTAATTGCATATTATCCTTACTATAATATTAATATATATGTATTATTATTATTAAAAACATTATTAAAAAGTGTTCATTCATATATAATTATAATTATAAAAATATTATAAAATATGTATTTATATTATGATCAAAAACATTTTTATATATTTATTTGTATATTATCCTTCCTATAATATTATTATATAGGTATTATTCATAACAAAAACATTATTAAAAAGTGTTCATTCATATATAATTATAATTATAAAAAAACTTTAAACTATGTATTTATATTATGATCAAAAAAACCTGTCAATATTTATTTTCATATTATCGTTTCTATAATATTATTATATTTGTATTATTAATTACAAAAACATTACTAAAAAGTGTTCATTCATATATAATTATTATTATAAAAAACTTTTAAATATGTATTTATATTATGATAAAAAAAACTGTGAATATTTATTTGCATATAATCCTTCCTATAATATTATTATATATGTATTATTAATTACAAAAACATCATTAAAAAGTGTTCATTCATATATAATTATTATTATAAAAATATTATAAAATATGTATTTATATTATGATCAAAAACATTTATATATATTTATTTGTATATTATCCTTCCTATCATATTATTATATATGTATTATTAATAACAAAAACATTATTAAAAAGTGTTCATTCATATATAATTATTATTATAAAAATATTATAAAATATGTATTTACATTATGATCAAAAACATTTATATATATTTATTTGTATATTATCCTTCCTATAATATTATTATATATGTATTATTCATAACAAAAACATTATTAAAAAGTGTTCATTCATATATTATTATTATTATAAAAATATTATAAAATATGTATTTATATTATGATCAAAAACATTTATATATATTTATTTGTATATTATCCTTCCTATAATATTATTATATATGTATTATTCATAACAAAAACATTATTAAAAAGTGTTCATTCATATATAATTATAATTATAAAAAAACTTTAAACTATGTATTTATATTATGATCAAAAAAACCTGTCAATATTTATTTGCATATTATCGTTTCTATAATATTATTATATTTGTATTATTAATTACAAAAACATTACTAAAAAGTGTTCATTCATATATAATTATTATTATAAAAAAACTTTAAACTATGTATTTATATTATGATCAAAAAAACCTGTCAATATTTTTTTGCATATTATCGTTTCTATAATATTATTATATTTGTATTATTAATTACAAAAACATTACTAAAAAGTGTTCATTCATATATTATTATTATTATAAAAAACTTTAAAATATGTATTTATATTATGATAAAAAAACCTGTGAATATTTATTTGCATATTATCCTTCCTATAATATTATTATATATGTATTATTAATAACAAAAACATTATTAAAAAGTGTTCATTCATATATAATTATTATTATAAAAATATTATAAAATATGTATTTATATTATGATCAAAAACATTTATATATATTTATTTGTATATTATCCTTCCTATAATATTATTATATATGTATTATTAATAACAAAAACATTATTCAAAAGTGTTCATTCATATATAATTATTATTATAAAAATATTATAAAATATGTATTTATATTATGATCAAAAACATTTATATATATTTATTTGTATATTATCCTTCCTATAATATTATTATATATGTATTATTCATTACAAAAACATTATTAAAAAGTGTTCATTCATATATAATTATAATTATAAAAAAAACTTTAAACTATGTATTTATATTATGATCAAAAAAACCTGTCAATATTTATTTTCATATTATCGTTTCTATAATATTATTATATTTGTATTATTAATTACAAAAACATTACTAAAAAGTGTTCATTCATATATAATTATTATTATAAAAAATTTTAAAATATGTATTTATATTATGATAAAAAAAACCTGTGAATATTTATTTGCATATTATCCTTCCTATAATATTATTATATATGTATTATTAATTACAAAAAAATAATTAAAAAGTGTTCATTCATATATAATTATTTTTATATAAAAATTTTAAAATATGTATTTATATTATGATAAAAAAAACCTGTCAATATTTAATTGCATATTATCCTTACTATAATATTAATATATATATATGTATTATTATTAAAAACATTATTAAAAAGTGTTCATTCATATATAATTATAATTATAAAAATATTATAAAATATGTATTTATATTATGATCAAAAACATTTATATATATTTATTTGTATATTATCCTTCCTATAATATTATTATATATGTATTATTCATAACAAAAACATTATTAAAAAGTGTTCATTCATATATAATTATAATTATAAAAAAACTTTAAACTATGTATTTATATTATGATAAAAAAAAACTGTCAATATTTATTTTCATATTATCGTTTCTATAATATTATTATATTTGTATTATTAATTACAAAAACATTACTAAAAAGTGTTCATTCATATATAATCATTATTATAAAAAACTTTAAAATATGTATTTATATTATGATAAAAAAAACCTGTGAATATTTATTTGCATATTATCCTTCCTATAATATTATTATATATGTATTATTAATTACAAAAAAATAATTAAAAAGTGTTCATTCATATATAATTATTTTTATATAAAAATTTTAAAATATGTATTTATATTATGATAAAAAAAACCTGTCAATATTTAATTGCATATTATCCTTACTATAATATTAATATATATATATGTATTATTATTAAAAACATTATTAAAAAGTGTTCATTCATATATAATTATAATTATAAAAATATTATAAAATATGTATTTATATTATGATCAAAAACATTTATATATATTTATTTGTATATTATCCTTCCTATAATATTATTATATATGTATTATTCATAACAAAAACATTATTAAAAAGTGTTCATTCATATATAATTATAATTATAAAAAAACTTTAAACTATGTATTTATATTATGATAAAAAAAACCTGTCAATATTTATTTTCATATTATCGTTTCTATAATATTATTATATTTGTATTATTAATTACAAAAACATTACTAAAAAGTGTTCATTCATATATAATTATTATTATAAAAAACTTTAAAATATGTATTTATATTATGATAAAATAAACCTGTGAATATTTATTTGCATATTATCCTTCCTATAATATTATTATATATGTATTATTAATTACAAAAACATCATTAAAAAGTGTTCATTCATATATAATTATTTTTATATAAAAATTTTAAAATATGTATTTATAATATGATAAAAAAAACCTGTCAATATTTAATTGCATATTATCCTTACTATAATATTAATATATATGTATTATTATTATTAAAAACATTATTAAAAAGTGTTCATTCATATATAATTATAATTATAAAAATATTATAAAATATGTATTTATATTATGATCAAAAACATTTATATATATTTATTTGTATATTATCCTTCCTATAATATTATTGTATATGTATTATTAATAACAAAAACATTATTCAAAAGTGTTCATTCATATATAATTATTATTATAAAATTATTATAAAATATGTATTTATATTATGATCAAAAACATTTATATATATTTATTTGTATATTATCCTTCCTATAATATTATTATATATGTATTATTCATAACAAAAACATTATTAAAAAGTGTTCATTCATATATAATTATAATTATAAAAAAACTTTAAACTATGTATTTATATTATGATCAAAAAAACCTGTCAATATTTATTTGCATATTATCGTTTCTATAATATTATTATATTTGTATTATTAATTACAAAAATATTACTAAAAAGTGTTCATTCATATATAATTATTATTATAAAAATATTATAAAATATGTATTTATATTATGATCAAAAACATTTATATATATTTATTTGTATATTATCCTTCCTATAATATTATTATATATGTATTATTAATAACAAAAACATTATTCAAAAGTGTTCATTTATATATAATTATAATTATAAAAAAAACTTTAAACTATGTATTTATATTATGATCAAAAAAACCTGTCAATATTTATTTGCATATTATCGTTTCTATAATATTATTATATTTGTATTATTAATTACAAAAACATTACTAAAAAGTGTTCATTCATATATAATTATTATTATAAAAAAACTTTAAACTATGTATTTATATTATGATCAAAAAAACCTGTCAATATTTATTTGCATATTATCGTTTCTATAATATTATTATATTTGGATTATTAATTACAAAAACATTACTAAAAAGTGTTCATTCATATATTATTATTATTATCAAAAACTTTAAAATATGTATTTATATTATGATAAAAAAACCTGTGAATATTTATTTGCATATTATCCTTCCTATAATATTATTATATATGTATTATTAATAACAAAAACATTATTAAAAAGTGTTCATTCATATATAATTATTATTATAAAAATATTATAAAATATGTATTTATATTATGATCAAAAACATTTATATATATTTATTTGTATATTATCCTTCCTATAATATTATTGTATATGTATTATTAATAACAAAAACATTATTCAAAAGTGTTCATTCATATATAATTATTATTATAAAATTATTATAAAATATGTATTTATATTATGATCAAAAACATTTATATATATTTATTTGTATATTATCCTTCCTATAATATTATTATATATGTATTATTAATAACAAAAACATCATTAAAAAATGTTCATTCATATATAATTATTTTTATATAAAAATTATAAAATATATATTTATATTATGATAAAAAAAACCTGTCAATATTTAATTGCATATTATCCTTACTATAATATTAATATATATGTATTATTATTATTAAAAACATTATTAAAAAGTGTTCATTCATATATAATTATAATTATAAAAATATTATAAAATATGTATTTATATTATGATCAAAAACATTTTTATATATTTATTTGTATATTATCCTTCCTATAATATTATTATATATGTATTATTCATAACAAAAACATTATTAAAAAGTGTTCATTCATATATAATTATAATTATAAAAAAACTTTAAACTATGTATTTATATTATGATCAAAAAAACCTGTCAATATTTATTTTCATATTATCGTTTCTATAATATTATTATATTTGTATTATTAATTACAAAAACATTACTAAAAAGTGTTCATTCATATATAATTATTATTATAAAAAACTTTTAAATATGTATTTATATTATGATAAAAAAAACTGTGAATATTTATTTGCATATTATCCTTCCTATAATATTATTATATATGTATTATTAATTACAAAAACATCATTAAAAAGTGTTCATTCATATATAATTATTATTATAAAAATATTATAAAATATGTATTTATATTATGATCAAAAACATTTATATATATTTATTTGTATATTATCCTTCCTATAATATTATTATATATGTATTATTAATAACAAAAACATTATTCAAAAGTGTTCATTCATATATAATTATTATTATAAAATTATTATAAAATATGTATTTATATTATGATCAAAAACATTTATATATATTTATTTGTATATTATCCTTCCTATAATATTATTATATATGTATTATTCATAACAAAAACATAATTAAAAAGTGTTCATTCATATATAATTATTATTATAAAAATATTATAAAATATGTATTTATATTATGATCAAAAACATTTATATATATTTATTTGTATATTATCCTTCCTATCATATTATTATATATGTATTATTAATAACAAAAACATTATTAAAAAGTGTTCATTCATATATAATTATTATTATAAAAATATTATAAAATATGTATTTATATTATGATCAAAAACATTTATATATATTTATTTGTATATTATCCTTCCTATAATATTATTATACAGGGTGTTTTTTTAAAAACTTGCATCTTTATTTATGTAAAAACCGCAATAGATAGAAATATGCAGTTTGCGGGAATCATCTACTGACGTAGGGGGACCAATTGTTTTGAATTCAACGTTACATTCACATTCCCCCCCTTTCCCCCCCTGCCCCCAACTTAATTTTTTTAAATAGCAAGGTACCCCTTGTGACATATCAAATAAAAGAGCATGAAAAAAGAAAATGTTTGATGAAAAAAAATTGAAAATCGGTTCATAAATTTGTGAGATATTTCCCCCCTCACCCCCCGGAACTTAATTTTTTTTAATAGCAAAGTACCCCTTGTGACATATCAAATGAAAGAGCATGAAAAAAGAAAATTTTTGGTGAAAAAAAAATTAAAATCGGCTCATGAATTTGTGAGATAATCACCCCCCTTTTCCCCTACCCATAACTTGTTTTTTAATAGCAAGGTACCCGCCCTTGTGACATATCAAATGAAAAATAAATTTCACCAAACATTTTCTTTTTTCATGCTCTTTCTTTTGATATGTCACAAGGGGTACTTTGCTATTAAAAAAAATTAAGTTCCGGGGGGGTGAGGGGGGGAATATCTCACAAATATATGAACCGATTTTCAATTTTTTTTCATCAAACATTTTCTTTTTTCATGCTCTTTTATTTGATATGTCACAAGGGGTACCTTGCTATTTAAAAAAATTAAGTTGGGGGCAGGAAGGTAAAGGGGGGGAATGTGAATGTAACGTTGAATTCAAAACAATTGGTCCCCCTACGTCAATAGATGATTCCCGCAAACTGCATATTTCTATCTATTGCGGTTTTTACATAAATAAAGATGCAAGTTTGAAAAAAAAACACCCTGTATATGTATTATTCATAACAAAAACATTATTAAAAAGTGTTCATTCATATATTATTATTATTATAAAAATATTATAAAATATGTATTTATATTATGATCAAAAACATTTATATATATTTATTTGTATATTATCCTTCCTATAATATTATTATATATGTATTATTCATAACAAAAACATTATTAAAAAGTGTTCATTCATATATAATTATAATTATAAAAAAACTTTAAACTATGTATTTATATTATGATCAAAAAAACCTGTCAATATTTATTTGCATATTATCGTTTCTATAATATTATTATATTTGTATTATTAATTACAAAAACATTACTAAAAAGTGTTCATTCATATATAATTATTATTATAAAAAAACTTTAACTATGTATTTATATTATGATCAAAAAAACCTGTCAATATTTTTTTGCATATTATCGTTTCTATAATATTATTATATTTGTATTATTAATTACAAAAACATTACTAAAAAGTGTTCATTCATATATTATTATTATTATAAAAAACTTTAAAATATGTATTTATATTATGATAAAAAAACCTGTGAATATTTATTTGCATATTATCCTTCCTATAATATTATTATATATGTATTATTAATAACAAAAACATTATTAAAAAGTGTTCATTCATATATAATTATTATTATAAAAATATTATAAAATATGTATTTATATTATGATCAAAAACATTTATATATATTTATTTGTATATTATCCTTCCTATAATATTATTATATATGTATTATTAATAACAAAAACATTATTCAAAAGTGTTCATTCATATATAATTATTATTATAAAAATATTATAAAATATGTATTTATATTATGATCAAAAACATTTATATATATTTATTTGTATATTATCCTTCCTATAATATTATTATATATGTATTATTAATAACAAAAACATCATTAAAAAATGTTCATTCATATATAATTATTTTTATATAAAAATTATAAAATATGTATTTATATTATGATAAAAAAAACCTGTCAATATTTAATTGCATATTATCCTTACTATAATATTAATATATATGTATTATTATTATTAAAAACATTATTAAAAAGTGTTCATTCATATATAATTATAATTATAAAAATATTATAAAATATGTATTTATATTATGATCAAAAACATTTTTATATATTTATTTGTATATTATCCTTCCTATAATATTATTATATATGTATTATTCATAACAAAAACATTATTAAAAAGTGTTCATTCATATATAATTATAATTATAAAAAAAACTTTAAACTATGTATTTATATTATGATCAAAAAAACCTGTCAATATTTATTTTCATATTATCGTTTCTATAATATTATTATATTTGTATTATTAATTACAAAAACATTACTAAAAAGTGTTCATTCATATATAATTATTATTATAAAAAACTTTAAAATATGTATTTATATTATGATAAAAAAAACCTGTGAATATTTATTTGCATATTATCCTTCCTATAATATTATTATATATGTATTATTAATTACAAAAAAATAATTAAAAAGTGTTCATTCATATATAATTATTTTTATATAAAAATTTTAAAATATGTATTTATATTATGATAAAAAAACCTGTCAATATTTAATTGCATATTATCCTTACTATAATATTAATATATATATATGTATTATTATTAAAAACATTATTAAAAAGTGTTCATTCATATATAATTATAATTATAAAAATATTATAAAATATGTATTTATATTATGATCAAAAACATTTATATATATTTATTTGTATATTATCCTTCCTATAATATTATTATATATGTATTATTCATAACAAAAACATTATTAAAAAGTGTTCATTCATATATAATTATAATTATAAAAAAACTTTAAACTATGTATTTATATTATGATAAAAAAAACCTGTCAATATTTATTTTCATATTATCGTTTCTATAATATTATTATATTTGTATTATTAATTACAAAAACATTACTAAAAAGTGTTCATTCATATATAATTATTATTATAAAAAACTTTAAAATATGTATTTATATTATGATAAAATAAACCTGTGAATATTTATTTGCATATTATCCTTCCTATAATATTATTATATATGTATTATTAATTACAAAAACATCATTAAAAAGTGTTCATTCATATATAATTATTTTTATATAAAAATTTTAAAATATGTATTTATAATATGATAAAAAAAACCTGTCAATATTTAATTGCATATTATCCTTACTGTAATATTAATATATATGTATTATTATTATTAAAATCATTATTAAAAAGTGTTCATTCATATATAATTATAATTATAAAAATATTATAAAATATGTATTTATATTATGATCAAAAACATTTATATATATTTATTTGTATATTATCCTTCCTATAATATTATTATATATGTATTATTCATAACAAAAACATTATTAAAAAGTGTTCATTCATATATAATTATAATTATAAAAAAACTTTAAACTATGTATTTATATTATGATCAAAAAAACCTGTCAATATTTATTTGCATATTATCGTTTCTATAATATTATTATATTTGTATTATTAATTACAAAAATATTACTAAAAAGTGTTCATTCATATATAATTATTATTATAAAAATATTATAAAATATGTATTTATATTATGATCAAAAACATTTATATATATTTATTTGTATATTATCCTTCCTATAATATTATTATATATGTATTATTAATAACAAAAACATTATTCAAAAGTGTTCATTCATATAAAATTATTATTATAAAAATATTATAAAATATGTATTTATATTATGATCAAAAACATTTATATATATTTATTTGTATATTATCCTTCCTATAATATTATTATATATGTATTATTAATAATAAAAACATCATTAAAAAGTGTTCATTCATATATAATTATTTTTATATAAAAATTTTAAAATATGTATTTATATTATGATAAAAAAAACCTGTCAATATTTAATTGCATATTATCCTTACTATAATATTAATCTATATGTATTATTATTATTAAAAACATTATTAAAAAGTGTTCATTCATATATAATTATAATTATAAAAATATTATAAAATATGTATTTATATTATGATCAAAAACATTTATATATATTTATTTGTATATTATCCTTCCTATAATATTATTATATATGTATTATTCATAACAAAAACATTATTAAAAAGTGTTCATTCATATATAATTATAATTATAAAAAAACTTTAAACTATGTATTTATATTATGATCAAAAAAACCTGTCAATATATATTTTCATATTATCGTTTCTATAATATTATTATATTTGTATTATTAATTACAAAAACATTACTAAAAAGTGTTCATTCATATATAATTATTATTATAAAAAAACTTTAAACTATGTATTTATATTATGATCAAAATAACCTGTCAATATTTATTTGCATATTATCGTTTCTATAATATTATTATATTTGGATTATTAATTACAAAAACATTACTAAAAAGTGTTCATTCATATATTATTATTATTATCAAAAACTTTAAAATATGTATTTATATTATGATAAAAAAACCTGTGAATATTTATTTGCATATTATCCTTCCTATAATATTATTATATATGTATTATTAATAACAAAAACATTATTAAAAAGTGTTCATTCATATATAATTATTATTATAAAAATATTATAAAATATGTATTTATATTATGATAAAAAACATTTATATATATTTATTTGTATATTATCCTTCCTATAATATTATTGTATATGTATTATTAATAACAAAAACATTATTCAAAAGTGTTCATTCATATATAATTATTATTATAAAATTATTATAAAATATGTATTTATATTATGATCAAAAACATTTATATATATTTATTTGTATATTATCCTTCCTATAATATTATTATATATGTATTATTAATAACAAAAACATCATTAAAAAGTGTTCATTCATATATAATTATTTTTATATAAAAATTATAAAATATGTATTTATATTATGATAAAAAAAACCTGTCAATATTTAATTGCATATTATCCTTACTATAATATTAATATATATGTATTATTATTATTAAAAACATTATTAAAAAGTGTTCATTCATATATAATTATAATTATAAAAATATTATAAAATATGTATTTATATTATGATCAAAAACATTTTTATATATTTATTTGTATATTATCCTTCCTATAATATTATTATATATGTATTATTCATAACAAAAACATTATTAAAAAGTGTTCATTCATATATAATTATAATTATAAAAAAACTTTAAACTATGTATTTATATTATGATCAAAAAAACCTGTCAATATTTATTTTCATATTATCGTTTCTATAATATTATTATATTTGTATTATTAATTACAAAAACATTACTAAAAAGTGTTCATTCATATATAATTATTATTATAAAAAACTTTTAAATATGTATTTATATTATGATAAAAAAAACTGTGAATATTTATTTGCATATTATCCTTCCTATAATATTATTATATATGTATTATTAATTACAAAAACATCATTAAAAAGTGTTCATTCATATATAATTATTATTATAAAAATATTATAAAATATGTATTTATATTATGATCAAAAACATTTATATATATTTATTTGTATATTATCCTTCCTATAATATTATTATATATGTATTATTAATAACAAAAACATCATTAAAAAGTGTTCATTCATATATAATTATTTTTATATAAAAATTATAAAATATGTATTTATATTATGATAACAAAAAAACTGTCAATATTTAATTGCATATTATCCTTACTATAATATTAATATATATGTATTATTATTATTAAAAACATTATTAAAAAGTGTTCATTCATATATAATTATAATTATAAAAATATTATAAAATATGTATTAATATTATGATCAAAAACATTTTTATATATTTATTTGTATATTATCCTTCCTATAATATTATTATATAGGTATTATTCATAACAAAAACATTATTAAAAAGTGTTCATTCATATATAATTATAATTATAAAAAAACTTTAAACTATGTATTTATATTATGATCAAAAAAACCTGTCAATATTTATTTTCATATTATCGTTTCTATAATATTATTATATTTGTAATATTAATTACAAAAACATTACTAAAAAGTGTTCATTCATATATAATTATTATTATAAAAAACTTTTAAATATGTATTTATATTATGATAAAAAAAAACTGTGAATATTTATTTGCATATAATCCTTCCTATAATATTATTATATATGTATTATTAATTACAAAAACATCATTAAAAAGTGTTCATTCATATATAATTATTATTATAAAAATATTATAAAATATGTATTTATATTATGATCAAAAACATTTATATACATTTATTTGTATATTATCCTTCCTATCATATTATTATATATGTATTATTAATAACAAAAACATTATTAAAAAGTGTTCATTCATATATAATTATTATTATAAAAATATTATAAAATATGTATTTATATTATGATCAAAAACATTTATATATATTTATTTGTATATTATCCTTCCTATAATATTATTGTATATGTATTATTAATAACAAAAACATTATTCAAAAGTGTTCATTCATATATAATTATTAATATAAAATTATTATAAAATATGTATTTATATTATGATCAAAAACATTTATATATATTTATTTGTATATTATCCTTCCTATAATATTATTATATATGTATTATTAATAACAAAAACATCATTAAAAAGTGTTCATTCATATATAATTATTTTTATATAAAAATTATAAAATATGTATTTATATTATGATAAAAAAAACCTGTCAATATTTAATTGCATATTATCCTTACTATAATATTAATATATATGTATTATTATTATTAAAAACATTATTAAAAAGTGTTCATTCATATATAATTATAATTATAAAAATATTATAAAATATGTATTTATATTATGATCAAAAACATTTTTATATATTTATTTGTATATTATCCTTCCTATAATATTATTATATATGTATTATTCATAACAAAAACATTATTAAAAAGTGTTCATTCATATATAATTATAATTATAAAAAAACTTTAAACTATGTATTTATATTATGATCAAAAAAACCTGTCAATATTTATTTTCATATTATCGTTTCTATAATATTATTATATTTGTATTATTAATTACAAAAACATTACTAAAAAGTGTTCATTCATATATAATTATTATTATAAAAAACTTTTAAATATGTATTTATATTATGATAAAAAAAACTGTGAATATTTATTTGCATATTATCCTTCCTATAATATTATTATATATGTATTATTAATTACAAAAACATCATTAAAAAGTGTTCATTCATATATAATTATTATTATAAAAATATTATAAAATATGTATTTATATTATGATCAAAAACATTTATATATATTTATTTGTATATTATCCTTCCTATAATATTATTATATATGTATTATTAATAACAAAAACATCATTAAAAAGTGTTCATTCATATATAATTATTTTTATATAAAAATTATAAAATATGTATTTATATTATGATAACAAAAAAACTGTCAATATTTAATTGCATATTATCCTTACTATAATATTAATATATATGTATTATTATTATTAAAAACATTATTAAAAAGTGTTCATTCATATATAATTATTATTATAAAAAACTTTAAAATATGTATTTATATTATGATAAAAAAAACCTGTGAATATTTATTTGCATATTATCCTTCCTATAATATTATTATATATGTATTATTAATTACAAAAAAATAATTAAAAAGTGTTCATTCATATATAATTATTTTTATATAAAAATTTTAAAATATGTATTTATATTATGATAAAAAAAACCTGTCAATATTTAATTGCATATTATCCTTACTATAATATTAATATATATATATGTATTATTATTAAAAACATTATTAAAAAGTGTTCATTCATATATAATTATAATTATAAAAATATTATAAAATATGTATTTATATTATGATCAAAAACATTTATATATATTTATTTGTATATTATCCTTCCTATAATATTATTATATATGTATTATTCATAACAAAAACATTATTAAAAAGTGTTCATTCATATATAATTATAATTATAAAAAAACTTTAAACTATGTATTTATATTATGATAAAAAAAACCTGTCAATATTTATTTTCATATTATCGTTTCTATAATATTATTATATTTGTATTATTAATTACAAAAACATTACTAAAAAGTGTTCATTCATATATAATTATTATTATAAAAAACTTTAAAATATGTATTTATATTATGATAAAATAAACCTGTGAATATTTATTTGCATATTATCCTTCCTATAATATTATTATATATGTATTATTAATTACAAAAACATCATTAAAAAGTGTTCATTCATATATAATTATTTTTATATAAAAATTTTAAAATATGTATTTATAATATGATAAAAAAAACCTGTCAATATTTAATTGCATATTATCCTTACTGTAATATTAATATATATGTATTATTATTATTAAAATCATTATTAAAAAGTGTTCATTCATATATAATTATAATTATAAAAATATTATAAAATATGTATTTATATTATGATCAAAAACATTTATATATATTTATTTGTATATTATCCTTCCTATAATATTATTATATATGTATTATTCATAACAAAAACATTATTAAAAAGTGTTCATTCATATATAATTATAATTATAAAAAAACTTTAAACTATGTATTTATATTATGATCAAAAAAACCTGTCAATATTTATTTGCATATTATCGTTTCTATAATATTATTATATTTGTATTATTAATTACAAAAATATTACTAAAAAGTGTTCATTCATATATAATTATTATTATAAAAATATTATAAAATATGTATTTATATTATGATCAAAAACATTTATATATATTTATTTGTATATTATCCTTCCTATAATATTATTATATATGTATTATTAATAACAAAAACATTATTCAAAAGTGTTCATTCATATAAAATTATTATTATAAAAATATTATAAAATATGTATTTATATTATGATCAAAAACATTTATATATATTTATTTGTATATTATCCTTCCTATAATATTATTATATATGTATTATTAATAATAAAAACATCATTAAAAAGTGTTCATTCATATATAATTATTTTTATATAAAAATTTTAAAATATGTATTTATATTATGATAAAAAAAACCTGTCAATATTTAATTGCATATTATCCTTACTATAATATTAATCTATATGTATTATTATTATTAAAAACATTATTAAAAAGTGTTCATTCATATATAATTATAATTATAAAAATATTATAAAATATGTATTTATATTATGATCAAAAACATTTATATATATTTATTTGTATATTATCCTTCCTATAATATTATTATATATGTATTATTCATAACAAAAACATTATTAAAAAGTGTTCATTCATATATAATTATAATTATAAAAAAACTTTAAACTATGTATTTATATTATGATCAAAAAAACCTGTCAATATATATTTTCATATTATCGTTTCTATAATATTATTATATTTGTATTATTAATTACAAAAACATTACTAAAAAGTGTTCATTCATATATAATTATTATTATAAAAAAACTTTAAACTATGTATTTATATTATGATCAAAATAACCTGTCAATATTTATTTGCATATTATCGTTTCTATAATATTATTATATTTGGATTATTAATTACAAAAACATTACTAAAAAGTGTTCATTCATATATTATTATTATTATCAAAAACTTTAAAATATGTATTTATATTATGATAAAAAAACCTGTGAATATTTATTTGCATATTATCCTTCCTATAATATTATTATATATGTATTATTAATAACAAAAACATTATTAAAAAGTGTTCATTCATATATAATTATTATTATAAAAATATTATAAA
Source organism: Macrosteles quadrilineatus (assembly GCF_028750875.1). Taxonomy (NCBI): domain Eukaryota; kingdom Metazoa; phylum Arthropoda; class Insecta; order Hemiptera; family Cicadellidae; genus Macrosteles; species Macrosteles quadrilineatus. The sequence goes on along the minus strand of NW_026542659.1, from coordinate 297,703 downwards.
ATATGTATTTATATTATGATAAAAAACATTTATATATATTTATTTGTATATTATCCTTCCTATAATATTATTGTATATGTATTATTAATAACAAAAACATTATTCAAAAGTGTTCATTCATATATAATTATTATTATAAAATTATTATAAAATATGTATTTATATTATGATCAAAAACATTTATATATATTTATTTGTATATTATCCTTCCTATAATATTATTATATATGTATTATTAATAACAAAAACATCATTAAAAAGTGTTCATTCATATATAATTATTTTTATATAAAAATTATAAAATATGTATTTATATTATGATAAAAAAAACCTGTCAATATTTAATTGCATATTATCCTTACTATAATATTAATATATATGTATTATTATTATTAAAAACATTATTAAAAAGTGTTCATTCATATATAATTATAATTATAAAAATATTATAAAATATGTATTTATATTATGATCAAAAACATTTTTATATATTTATTTGTATATTATCCTTCCTATAATATTATTATATATGTATTATTCATAACAAAAACATTATTAAAAAGTGTTCATTCATATATAATTATAATTATAAAAAAACTTTAAACTATGTATTTATATTATGATCAAAAAAACCTGTCAATATTTATTTTCATATTATCGTTTCTATAATATTATTATATTTGTATTATTAATTACAAAAACATTACTAAAAAGTGTTCATTCATATATAATTATTATTATAAAAAACTTTTAAATATGTATTTATATTATGATAAAAAAAACTGTGAATATTTATTTGCATATTATCCTTCCTATAATATTATTATATATGTATTATTAATTACAAAAACATCATTAAAAAGTGTTCATTCATATATAATTATTATTATAAAAATATTATAAAATATGTATTTATATTATGATCAAAAACATTTATATATATTTATTTGTATATTATCCTTCCTATAATATTATTATATATGTATTATTAATAACAAAAACATCATTAAAAAGTGTTCATTCATATATAATTATTTTTATATAAAAATTATAAAATATGTATTTATATTATGATAACAAAAAAACTGTCAATATTTAATTGCATATTATCCTTACTATAATATTAATATATATGTATTATTATTATTAAAAACATTATTAAAAAGTGTTCATTCATATATAATTATAATTATAAAAATATTATAAAATATGTATTAATATTATGATCAAAAACATTTTTATATATTTATTTGTATATTATCCTTCCTATAATATTATTATATAGGTATTATTCATAACAAAAACATTATTAAAAAGTGTTCATTCATATATAATTATAATTATAAAAAAACTTTAAACTATGTATTTATATTATGATCAAAAAAACCTGTCAATATTTATTTTCATATTATCGTTTCTATAATATTATTATATTTGTAATATTAATTACAAAAACATTACTAAAAAGTGTTCATTCATATATAATTATTATTATAAAAAACTTTTAAATATGTATTTATATTATGATAAAAAAAAACTGTGAATATTTATTTGCATATAATCCTTCCTATAATATTATTATATATGTATTATTAATTACAAAAACATCATTAAAAAGTGTTCATTCATATATAATTATTATTATAAAAATATTATAAAATATGTATTTATATTATGATCAAAAACATTTATATACATTTATTTGTATATTATCCTTCCTATCATATTATTATATATGTATTATTAATAACAAAAACATTATTAAAAAGTGTTCATTCATATATAATTATTATTATAAAAATATTATAAAATATGTATTTATATTATGATCAAAAACATTTATATATATTTATTTGTATATTATCCTTCCTATAATATTATTGTATATGTATTATTAATAACAAAAACATTATTCAAAAGTGTTCATTCATATATAATTATTAATATAAAATTATTATAAAATATGTATTTATATTATGATCAAAAACATTTATATATATTTATTTGTATATTATCCTTCCTATAATATTATTATATATGTATTATTAATAACAAAAACATCATTAAAAAGTGTTCATTCATATATAATTATTTTTATATAAAAATTATAAAATATGTATTTATATTATGATAAAAAAAACCTGTCAATATTTAATTGCATATTATCCTTACTATAATATTAATATATATGTATTATTATTATTAAAAACATTATTAAAAAGTGTTCATTCATATATAATTATAATTATAAAAATATTATAAAATATGTATTTATATTATGATCAAAAACATTTTTATATATTTATTTGTATATTATCCTTCCTATAATATTATTATATATGTATTATTCATAACAAAAACATTATTAAAAAGTGTTCATTCATATATAATTATAATTATAAAAAAACTTTAAACTATGTATTTATATTATGATCAAAAAAACCTGTCAATATTTATTTTCATATTATCGTTTCTATAATATTATTATATTTGTATTATTAATTACAAAAACATTACTAAAAAGTGTTCATTCATATATAATTATTATTATAAAAAACTTTTAAATATGTATTTATATTATGATAAAAAAAACTGTGAATATTTATTTGCATATTATCCTTCCTATAATATTATTATATATGTATTATTAATTACAAAAACATCATTAAAAAGTGTTTATTCATATATAATTATTATTATAAAAATATTATAAAATATGTATTTATATTATGATCAAAAACATTTATATATATTTATTTGTATATTATCCTTCCTATAATATTATTATATATGTATTATTAATAACAAAAACATCATTAAAAAGTGTTCATTCATATATAATTATTTTTATATAAAAATTATAAAATATGTATTTATATTATGATAACAAAAAAACTGTCAATATTTAATTGCATATTATCCTTACTATAATATTAATATATATGTATTATTATTATTAAAAACATTATTAAAAAGTGTTCATTCATATATAATTATAATTATAAAAATATTATAAAATATGTATTAATATTATGATCAAAAACATTTTTATATATTTATTTGTATATTATCCTTCCTATAATATTATTATATAGGTATTATTCATAACAAAAACATTATTAAAAAGTGTTCATTCATATATAATTATAATTATAAAAAAACTTTAAACTATGTATTTATATTATGATCAAAAAAACCTGTCAATATTTATTTTCATATTATCGTTTCTATAATATTATTATATTTGTAATATTAATTACAAAAACATTACTAAAAAGTGTTCATTCATATATAATTATTATTATAAAAAACTTTTAAATATGTATTTATATTATGATAAAAAAAACTGTGAATATTTATTTGCATATAATCCTTCCTATAATATTATTATATATGTATTATTAATTACAAAAACATCATTAAAAAGTGTTCATTCATATATAATTATTATTATAAAAATATTATAAAATATGTATTTATATTATGATCAAAAACATTTATATACATTTATTTGTATATTATCCTTCCTATCATATTATTATATATGTATTATTAATAACAAAAACATTATTAAAAAGTGTTCATTCATATATAATTATTATTATAAAAATATTATAAAATATGTATTTATATTATGATCAAAAACATTTATATATATTTATTTGTATATTATCCTTCCTATAATATTATTATATATGTATTATTCATAACAAAAACATTATTAAAAAGTGTTCATTCATATATTATTATTATTATAAAAATATTATAAAATATGTATTTATATTATGATCAAAAACATTTATATATATTTATTTGTATATTATCCTTCCTATAATATTATTATATATGTATTATTCATAACAAAAACATTATTAAAAAGTGTTCATTCATATATAATTATAATTATAAAAAAACTTTAAACTATGTATTTATATTATGATCAAAAAAACCTGTCAATATTTATTTGCATATTATCGTTTCTATAATATTATTATATTTGTATTATTAATTACAAAAACATTACTAAAAAGTGTTCATTCATATATAATTATTATTATAAAAAAACTTTAAACTATGTATTTATATTATGATCAAAAAAACCTGTCAATATTTTTTTGCATATTATCGTTTCTATAATATTATTATATTTGTATTATTAATTACAAAAACATTACTAAAAAGTGTTCATTCATATATTATTATTATTATAAAAAACTTTAAAATATGTATTTATATTATGATAAAAAAACCTGTGAATATTTATTTGCATATTATCCTTCCTATAATATTATTATATATGTATTATTAATAACAAAAACATTATTAAAAAGTGTTCATTCATATATAATTATTATTATAAAAATATTATAAAATATGTATTTATATTATGATCAAAAACATTTATATATATTTATTTGTATATTATCCTTCCTATAATATTATTATATATGTATTATTAATAACAAAAACATTATTCAAAAGTGTTCATTCATATATAATTATTATTATAAAAATATTATAAAATATGTATTTATATTATGATCAAAAACATTTATATATATTTATTTGTATATTATCCTTCCTATAATATTATTATATATGTATTATTAATAACAAAAACATCATTAAAAAATGTTCATTCATATATCATTATTTTTATATAAAAATTATAAAATATGTATTTATATTATGATAAAAAAAACCTGTCAATATTTAATTGCATATTATCCTTACTATAATATTAATATATATGTATTATTATTATTAAAAACATTATTAAAAAGTGTTCATTCATATATAATTATAATTATAAAAATATTATAAAATATGTATTTATATTATGATGAAAAACATTTTTATATATTTATTTGTATATTATCCTTCCTATAATATTATTATATATGTATTATTCATAACAAAAACATTATTAAAAAGTGTTCATTCATATATAATTATAATTATAAAAAAAACTTTAAACTATGTATTTATATTATGATCAAAAAAACCTGTCAATATTTATTTTCATATTATCGTTTCTATAATATTATTATATTTGTATTATTAATTACAAAAACATTACTAAAAAGTGTTCATTCATATATAATTATTATTATAAAAAACTTTAAAATATGTATTTATATTATGATAAAAAAAACCTGTGAATATTTATTTGCATATTATCCTTCCTATAATATTATTATATATGTATTATTAATTACAAAAAAATAATTAAAAAGTGTTCATTCATATATAATTATTTTTATATAAAAATTTTAAAATATGTATTTATATTATGATAAAAAAAACCTGTCAATATTTAATTGCATATTATCCTTACTATAATATTAATATATATATATGTATTATTATTAAACACATTATTAAAAAGTGTTCATTCATATATAATTATAATTATAAAAATATTATAAAATATGTATTTATATTATGATCAAAAACATTTATATATATTTATTTGTATATTATCCTTCCTATAATATTATTATATATGTATTATTCATAACAAAAACATCATTAAAAAGTGTTCATTCATATATAATTATTTTTTTATAAAAATTTTAAAATATGTATTTATAATATGATAAAAAAAACCTGTCAATATTTAATTGCATATTATCCTTACTATAATATTAATATATATGTATTATTATTATTAAAATCATTATTAAAAAGTGTTCATTCATATATAATTATAATTATAAAAATATTATAAAATATGTATTTATATTATGATCAAAAACATTTATATATATTTATTTGTATATTATCCTTCCTATAATATTATTATATATGTATTATTCATAACAAAAACATTATTAAAAAGTGTTCATTCATATATAATTATAATTATAAAAAAACTTTAAACTATGTATTTATATTATGATCAAAAAAACCTGTCAATATTTATTTGCATATTATCGTTTCTATAATATTATTATATTTGTATTATTAATTACAAAAATATTACTAAAAAGTGTTCATTCATATATAATTATTATTATAAAAATATTATAAAATATGTATTTATATTATGATCAAAAACATTTATATATATTTATTTGTATATTATCCTTCCTATAATATTATTATATATGTATTATTAATAACAAAAACATTATTCAAAAGTGTTCATTCATATAAAATTATTATTATAAAAATATTATAAAATATGTATTTATATTATGATCAAAAACATTTATATATATTTATTTGTATATTATCCTTCCTATAATATTATTATATATGTATTATTAATAACAAAAACATCATTAAAAAGTGTTCATTCATATATAATTATTTTTATATAAAAATTTTAAAATATGTATTTATATTATGATAAAAAAAACCTGTCAATATTTAATTGCATATTATCCTTACTATAATATTAATCTATATGTATTATTATTATTAAAAACATTATTAAAAAGTGTTCATTCATATATAATTATAATTATAAAAATATTATAAAATATGTATTTATATTATGATCAAAAACATTTATATATATTTATTTGTATATTATCCTTCCTATAATATTATTATATATGTATTATTCATAACAAAAACATTATTAAAAAGTGTTCATTCATATATAATTATAATTATAAAAAAACTTTAAACTATGTATTTATATTATGATCAAAAAAACCTGTCAATATTTATTTTCATATTATCGTTTCTATAATATTATTATATTTGTATTATTAATTACAAAAACATTACTAAAAAGTGTTCATTCATATATAATTATTATTATAAAAAACTTTAAAATATGTATTTATATTATGATAAAAAAAACCTGTGAATATTTATTTGCATATTACCCCTCCTATAATATTATTATATATGTATTATTAATTACAAAAACATCATTAAAAAGTGTTCATTCATATATAATTATTTTTATATAAAAATTTTAAAATATGTATTTATATTATGATAAAAAAAACCTGTCAATATTTAATTGCATATTATCCTTACTATAATATTAATATATATGTATTATTATTATTAAAAACATTATTAAAAAGTGTTCATTCATATATAATTATAATTATAAAAATATTATAAAATATGTATTTATATTATGATCAAAAACATTTTTATATATTTATTTGTATATTATCCTTCCTATAATATTATTATATATGTATTATTAATAACAAAAACATTATTAAAAAGTGTTCATTCATATATAATTATTATTATAAAAATATTATAAAATATGTATTTATATTATGATCAAAAACATTTATATATATTTATTTGTATATTATCCTTCCTATAATATTATTATATATGTATTATTCATAACAAAAACATTATTAAAAAGTGTTCATTCATATATTATTATTATTATAAAAATATTATAAAATATGTATTTATATTATGATCAAAAACATTTATATATATTTATTTGTATATTATCCTTCCTATAATATTATTATATATGTATTATTCATAACAAAAACATTATTAAAAAGTGTTCATTCATATATAATTATAATTATAAAAAAACTATAAACTATGTATTTATATTATGATCAAAAAAACCTGTCAATATTTATTTGCATATTATCGTTTCTATAATATTATTATATTTGTATTATTAATTACAAAAACATTACTAAAAAGTGTTCATTCATATATAATTATTATTATAAAAAAACTTTAAACTATGTATTTATATTATGATCAAAAAAACCTGTCAATATTTATTTGCATATTATCGTTTCTATAATATTATTATATTTGTATTATTAATTACAAAAACATTACTAAAAAGTGTTCATTCATATATTATTATTATTATAAAAAACTTTAAAATATGTATTTATATTATGATAAAAAAACCTGTGAATATTTATTTGCATATTATCCTTCCTATAATATTATTATATATGTATTATTAATAACAAAAACATTATTAAAAAGTGTTCATTCATATATAATTATTATTATAAAAATATTATAAAATATGTATTTATATTATGATCAAAAACATTTATATATATTTATTTGTATATTATCCTTCCTATAATATTATTATATATGTATTATTAATAACAAAAACATTATTCAAAAGTGTTCATTCATATATAATTATTATTATAAAAATATTATAAAATGTGTATTTATATTATGATTAAAAACATTTATATATATTTATTTGTATATTATCCTTCCTATAATATTGTTATATATGTATTATTAATAACAAAAACATCATTAAAAAGTGTTCATTTATATATAATTATTTTTATATAAAAATTATAAAATATGTATTTATATAATGATAAAAAAACCTGTCAATATTTAATTGCATATTATCCTTACTATAATATTAATATATATGTATTATTATTATTAAAAACATTATTAAAAAGTGTTCATTCATATATAATTATAATTATAAAAATATTATAAAATATGTATTTATATTATGATTTAAAAACATTTTTATATATTTATTTGTATATTATCCTTCCTATAATATTATTATATATGTATTATTCATAACAAAAACATTATTATTAAGTGTTCATTCATATATAAATATAATTATAAAAAAACTTTAAACTATGTATTTATATTATGATCAAAAAAACCTGTCAATATTTATTTGCATATTATTGTTTCTATAATATTATTATATTTGTATTATTAATTACAAAAACATTACTAAAAAGTGTTCATTCATATATAATTATTATTATAAAAAACTTTAAAATATGTATTTTATATTATGATAAAAAAACCTGTCAATATTTAATTGCATATTATCCTTCCTATAATATTAATATATATGTATTATTATTATTAAAAACATTATTAAAAATTGTTCATTCATATATAATTATTTTTATATAAAAATATTATAAAATATGTATTTATATTATGATCAAAAACATTTATATATATTTATTTGTATATTATCCTTCCTATAATATTATTATATATGTATTATTAATAACAAAAACATTATTCAAAAGTGTTCATTCATATATAATTATTATTATAAAAATATTATAAAATATGTATTTATATTATGATCAAAAACATTTATATATATTTATTTGTATATTATCCTTCCTATAATATTATTATATATGTATTATTAATAACAAAAACATCATTAAAAAATGTTCATTCATATATCATTATTTTTATATAAAAATTATAAAATATGTATTTATATTATGATAAAAAAAACCTGTCAATATTTAATTGCATATTATCCTTACTATAATATTAATATATATGTATTATTATTATTAAAAACATTATTAAAAAGTGTTCATTCATATATAATTATAATTATAAAAATATTATAAAATATGTATTTATATTATGATGAAAAACATTTTTATATATTTATTTGTATATTATCCTTCCTATAATATTATTATATATGTATTATTCATAACAAAAACATTATTAAAAAGTGTTCATTCATATATAATTATAATTATAAAAAAAACTTTAAACTATGTATTTATATTATGATCAAAAAAACCTGTCAATATTTATTTTCATATTATCGTTTCTATAATATTATTATATTTGTATTATTAATTACAAAAACATTACTAAAAAGTGTTCATTCATATATAATTATTATTATAAAAAACTTTAAAATATGTATTTATATTATGATAAAAAAAACCTGTGAATATTTATTTGCATATTATCCTTCCTATAATATTATTATATATGTATTATTAATTACAAAAAAATAATTAAAAAGTGTTCATTCATATATAATTATTTTTATATAAAAATTTTAAAATATGTATTTATATTATGATAAAAAAAACCTGTCAATATTTAATTGCATATTATCCTTACTATAATATTAATATATATATATGTATTATTATTAAACACATTATTAAAAAGTGTTCATTCATATATAATTATAATTATAAAAATATTATAAAATATGTATTTATATTATGATCAAAAACATTTATATATATTTATTTGTATATTATCCTTCCTATAATATTATTATATATGTATTATTCATAACAAAAACATCATTAAAAAGTGTTCATTCATATATAATTATTTTTTTATAAAAATTTTAAAATATGTATTTATAATATGATAAAAAAAACCTGTCAATATTTAATTGCATATTATCCTTACTATAATATTAATATATATGTATTATTATTATTAAAATCATTATTAAAAAGTGTTCATTCATATATAATTATAATTATAAAAATATTATAAAATATGTATTTATATTATGATCAAAAACATTTATATATATTTATTTGTATATTATCCTTCCTATAATATTATTATATATGTATTATTCATAACAAAAACATTATTAAAAAGTGTTCATTCATATATAATTATAATTATAAAAAAACTTTAAACTATGTATTTATATTATGATCAAAAAAACCTGTCAATATTTATTTGCATATTATCGTTTCTATAATATTATTATATTTGTATTATTAATTACAAAAATATTACTAAAAAGTGTTCATTCATATATAATTATTATTATAAAAATATTATAAAATATGTATTTATATTATGATCAAAAACATTTATATATATTTATTTGTATATTATCCTTCCTATAATATTATTATATATGTATTATTAATAACAAAAACATTATTCAAAAGTGTTCATTCATATAAAATTATTATTATAAAAATATTATAAAATATGTATTTATATTATGATCAAAAACATTTATATATATTTATTTGTATATTATCCTTCCTATAATATTATTATATATGTATTATTAATAACAAAAACATCATTAAAAAGTGTTCATTCATATATAATTATTTTTATATAAAAATTTTAAAATATGTATTTATATTATGATAAAAAAAACCTGTCAATATTTAATTGCATATTATCCTTACTATAATATTAATCTATATGTATTATTATTATTAAAAACATTATTAAAAAGTGTTCATTCATATATAATTATAATTATAAAAATATTATAAAATATGTATTTATATTATGATCAAAAACATTTATATATATTTATTTGTATATTATCCTTCCTATAATATTATTATATATGTATTATTCATAACAAAAACATTATTAAAAAGTGTTCATTCATATATAATTATAATTATAAAAAAACTTTAAACTATGTATTTATATTATGATCAAAAAAACCTGTCAATATTTATTTTCATATTATCGTTTCTATAATATTATTATATTTGTATTATTAATTACAAAAACATTACTAAAAAGTGTTCATTCATATATAATTATTATTATAAAAAACTTTAAAATATGTATTTATATTATGATAAAAAAAACCTGTGAATATTTATTTGCATATTACCCCTCCTATAATATTATTATATATGTATTATTAATTACAAAAACATCATTAAAAAGTGTTCATTCATATATAATTATTTTTATATAAAAATTTTAAAATATGTATTTATATTATGATAAAAAAAACCTGTCAATATTTAATTGCATATTATCCTTACTATAATATTAATATATATGTATTATTATTATTAAAAACATTATTAAAAAGTGTTCATTCATATATAATTATAATTATAAAAATATTATAAAATATGTATTTATATTATGATCAAAAACATTTTTATATATTTATTTGTATATTATCCTTCCTATAATATTATTATATATGTATTATTAATAACAAAAACATTATTAAAAAGTGTTCATTCATATATAATTATTATTATAAAAATATTATAAAATATGTATTTATATTATGATCAAAAACATTTATATATATTTATTTGTATATTATCCTTCCTATAATATTATTATATATGTATTATTCATAACAAAAACATTATTAAAAAGTGTTCATTCATATATTATTATTATTATAAAAATATTATAAAATATGTATTTATATTATGATCAAAAACATTTATATATATTTATTTGTATATTATCCTTCCTATAATATTATTATATATGTATTATTCATAACAAAAACATTATTAAAAAGTGTTCATTCATATATAATTATAATTATAAAAAAACTATAAACTATGTATTTATATTATGATCAAAAAAACCTGTCAATATTTATTTGCATATTATCGTTTCTATAATATTATTATATTTGTATTATTAATTACAAAAACATTACTAAAAAGTGTTCATTCATATATAATTATTATTATAAAAAAACTTTAAACTATGTATTTATATTATGATCAAAAAAACCTGTCAATATTTATTTGCATATTATCGTTTCTATAATATTATTATATTTGTATTATTAATTACAAAAACATTACTAAAAAGTGTTCATTCATATATTATTATTATTATAAAAAACTTTAAAATATGTATTTATATTATGATAAAAAAACCTGTGAATATTTATTTGCATATTATCCTTCCTATAATATTATTATATATGTATTATTAATAACAAAAACATTATTAAAAAGTGTTCATTCATATATAATTATTATTATAAAAATATTATAAAATATGTATTTATATTATGATCAAAAACATTTATATATATTTATTTGTATATTATCCTTCCTATAATATTATTATATATGTATTATTAATAACAAAAACATTATTCAAAAGTGTTCATTCATATATAATTATTATTATAAAAATATTATAAAATGTGTATTTATATTATGATTAAAAACATTTATATATATTTATTTGTATATTATCCTTCCTATAATATTGTTATATATGTATTATTAATAACAAAAACATCATTAAAAAGTGTTCATTTATATATAATTATTTTTATATAAAAATTATAAAATATGTATTTATATAATGATAAAAAAACCTGTCAATATTTAATTGCATATTATCCTTACTATAATATTAATATATATGTATTATTATTATTAAAAACATTATTAAAAAGTGTTCATTCATATATAATTATAATTATAAAAATATTATAAAATATGTATTTATATTATGATTTAAAAACATTTTTATATATTTATTTGTATATTATCCTTCCTATAATATTATTATATATGTATTATTCATAACAAAAACATTATTATTAAGTGTTCATTCATATATAAATATAATTATAAAAAAACTTTAAACTATGTATTTATATTATGATCAAAAAAACCTGTCAATATTTATTTGCATATTATTGTTTCTATAATATTATTATATTTGTATTATTAATTACAAAAACATTACTAAAAAGTGTTCATTCATATATAATTATTATTATAAAAAACTTTAAAATATGTATTTTATATTATGATAAAAAAAACCTGTCAATATTTAATTGCATATTATCCTTCCTATAATATTAATATATATGTATTATTATTATTAAAAACATTATTAAAAATTGTTCATTCATATATAATTATTTTTATATAAAAATATTATAAAATATGTATTTATATTATGATCAAAAACATTTATATATATTTATTTGTATATTATCCTTCCTATAATATTATTATATATGTATTATTAATAACAAAAACATTATTCAAAAGTGTTCATTCATATATAATTATTATTATAAAAATATTATAAAATATGTATTTATATTATGATCAAAAACATTTATATATATTTATTTGTATATTATCCTTCCTATAATATTATTATATATGTATTATTCATAACAAAAACATTATTAAAAAGTGTTCATTCATATATAATTATAATTATAAAAAAACTTTAAACTTTGTATTTATATTATGATCAAAAAAACCTGTCAATATTTATTTGCATATTATCGTTTCTATAATATTATTATATTTGTATTATTAATTACAAAAACATTACTAAAAAGTGTTCATTCATATATTATGATCAAAAACATTTATATATATTTATTTGTATATTATCCTTCCTATAATATTATTATATATGTATTATAAATAACAAAAACATTATTAAAAAGTGTTCATTCATATATAATTATTATTATAAAAATATTATAAAATATGTATTTATATTATGATCAAAAACATTTATATATATTTATTTGTATATTATCCTTCCTATAATATTATTATATATGTATTATTAATAATAAAAACATTATTAAAAAGTGTTCATTTATATATTATTATTATTATAAAAATATTATAAAATATGTATTTATATTATGATGAAAAACATTTATATATATTTATTTGTATATTATCCTTTCTATAATATTATTATATATGTATTATTCATAACAAAAACATTATTAAAAAGTGTTCATTCATATATAATTATAATTATAAAAAAACTTTAAACTATGTATTTATATTATGTTCAAAAAACCTGTCAATATTTATTTGCATATTATCGTTTCTATAATATTATTATATTATTATTATTTATTACAAAAACATTACTAAAAAGTGTTCATTCATATATAATTATTATTATAAAAAAACTTTAAACTATGTATTTATATTATGATCAAAAAACCTGTCAATATCTATTTGCATATTATCGTTTCTATAATATTATTATATTTGTATTATTAATTACAAAAACATTACTAAAAAGTGTTCATTCATATATTATTATTATTATAAAAAAATTTAAAATATGTATTTATATTATGATAAAAAAACCTGTGAATATTTATTTGCATATTATCCTTCCTATAATATTATTATATATGTATTATTAATTACAAAAACATCATTAAAAAGTTTTCATTTATATATAATTATTTTTATATAAAGATTTTAAAATAAGTATTTATATTATGATAAAAACCTGTCAATATTTAATTGCGTATTATCCTTACTATAATATTAATATATATGTATTATTATTATTAAAAACATTATTAAAAAGTGTTCATTCATATATAATTATAATTATAAAAATATTATAAAATATGTATTTATATTATGATCAAAAACATTTATATATATTTATTTGTATATTATCCTTCCTATAATATTATTATATATGTATTATTAATAACAAAAACATTATTAAAAAGTGTTCATTCATATATAATTAGTATTATAAAAATATTATAAAATATGTACTTATATTATGATCAAAAACATTTATATATATTTATTTGTATATTATCCTTCCTATAATATTATTATATATGTATTATTAATAACAAAAACATTATTCAAAAGTGTTCATTCATATATAATTATTATTATAAAAATATTATAAAATATGTATTTATATTATGATCAAAAACATTTATATATATTTATTTGTATATTATCCTTCCTATAATATTATTAAGTATGTATTATTAATAACAAAAACATTATTAAAAAGTGTTCATTCATATATTATTATTATTATAAAAATATTATAAAATATGTATTTATATTATGATCAAAAACATTTATATATATTTATTTGTATATTATCCTTCCTATAATATTATTATATATGTATTATTCATAACAAAAACATTATTAAAAAGTGTTCATTCATATATAATTATAATTATAAAAAAACTTTAAACTATGTATTTATATTATGATCAAAAAAACCTGTCAATATTTATTTGCATATTATCGTTTCTATAATATTATTATATTTGTATTATTAATTACAAAAACATTACTAAAAAGTGTTCATTCATATATAATTATTTTTATATAAAAATTTTAAAATATGTATTTATATTATGATAAAAAAAAACCTGTCAATATTTAATTGCATATTATCCTTACTATAATATTAATATATATGTATTATTATTATTAAAAACATTATTAAAAAGTGTTCATTCATATATAATTATAATTATAAAAATATTATAAAATATGTATTTTTATTATGATCAAAAACATTTATATATATTTATTTGTATATTATCCTTCCTATAATATTATTATATATGTATTATTCATAACAAAAACATTATTAAAAAGTGTTCAGTCATATATAATTATAATTATAAAAAAACTTTAAACTATGTATTTTTATTATGATCAAAAAAACCTGTCAATATTTATTTGCATATTATCGTTTCTATAATATTATTATATTTGTATTATTAATTACAAAAACATTACTAAAAAGTGTTCATTCATATATAATTATTATTATAAAAAAACTTTAAACTATGTATTTATTTTATGATCAAAAAAACCTGTCAATATTTATTTGCATATTATCGTTTCTATAATATTATTATATCTGTATTATTAATTACAAAAACATTACTAAAAAGTGTTCATTCATATATAATTATTATTATAAAAAACTTTAAAATATGTATTTATATTATGATAAAAAAACCTGTCAATATTTAATTGCATATTATCCTTACTATAATATTAATATATATGTATTATTATTATTAAAAACATTATTAAAAAGTGTTCATTCATATATAATTATAATTATAAAAATATTATAAAATATGTATTTATATTATGATCAAAAACATTTATATATATTTATTTGTATAGTATCTTTTCTATAATATTATTATATATGTATTATTCATAACAAAAACATTATTAAAAAGTGTTCATTCATATATAATTATAATTATAAAAAAACTTTAAACTTTGTATTTATATTATGATCAAAAAAACCTGTCAATATTTATTTGCATATTATCGTTTCTATAATATTATTATATTTGTATTATTAATTACTAAAAAGTGTTCATTCATATATAATTATTATAATAAAATACTTTAAAATATGTATTTATATTATGATAAAAAAAACCTGTGAATATTTATTTGCATATTATCCTTCCTATAATATTATTATATATGTATTATTAATTACAAAAACATCATTAAAAAGTGTTCATTCATATATAATTATTTTTATATAAAAATTTTAAAATATGTATTTATATTATGATAAAAAAAACCTGTCAATATTTAATTGCATATTATCCTTCCTATAATATTATTATATATGTATTATTAATAACAAAAACATTATTAAAAAGTGTTCATTCATATATAATTATTATTATAAAAATATTATAAAATATGTATTTATATTATGATCAAAAACATTTATATATATTTATTTGTATATTATCCTTCCTATAATATTATTATATATGTATTATAAATAACAAAAACATTATTAAAAAGTGTTCATTCATATATAATTATAATTAAAAAAATATTATAAAATATGTATTTATATTATGATCAAAAACATTTATATATATTTATTTGTATATTATCCTTCCTATAATATTATTATATATGTATTATAAATAACAAAAACATTATTAAAAAGTGTTCATTCATATATAATTAAAATTATAAAAAAAAAAACCTGTCAATATTTATTTGCATATTATCGTTTCTATAATATTATTATATTTGTATTATTAATTACAAAAACATTACTAAAAAGTGTTCATTCATATATAATTATTATTATAAAAAAACTTTAAAATATGTATTTATATTATGATAAAAAAACCTGTGAATATTTATTTGCATATTATCCTCCCTATAATATTATTATATATGTATTATTAATAACAAAAACATTATTAAAAAGTGTTCATTCATATATAATTATTATTATAAAAATATTATAAAATATGTATTTATATTATGATCAAAAAAATTTATATATATATTTATTTGTATATTATCCTTCTTATAATATTATTATATATGTATTATTAATAACAAAAACATTATTAAAAAGTGTTCATTCATATATAATTATTATTATAAAAATATTATAAAATATGTATTTATATTATGATCAAAAACATTTATATATATTTATTTGTATATTATCCTTCCTATAATATTATTATATATGTATTATTCATAACAAAAACATTATTAAAAAGTGTTCATTCATATATAATTATTATTATAAAAATATTATAAAATATGTATTTATATTATGATCAAAAACATTTATATATATTTATTTGTATATTATCCTTCCTATAATATTATTATATATGTATTATTCATAACAAAAACATTATTAAAAAGTGTTCATTCATATATAATTATAATTATAAAAAAACTTTAAACTATGTATTTATATTATGATCAAAAAAACCTGTCAATATTTATTTGCATATTATCGTTTCTATAATATTATTATATTTGTATTATTAATTACAAAAACATTACTAAAAAGTGTTCATTCATATATAATTATTATTATAAAAAAACTTTAAACTATGTATTTATATTATGATCAAAAAAACCTGTCAATATTTATTTGCATATTATCGTTTCTATAATATTATTATATTTGGATTATTAATTACAAAAACATTACTAAAAAGTGTTCATTCATATATTATTATTATTATAAAAAACTTTAAAATATGTATTTATATTATGATAAAAAAAACCTGTGAATATTTATTTGCATATTATCCTTCCTATAATATTATTATATATGTATTATTAATAACAAAAACATTATTAAAAAGTGTTCATTCATATATAATTATTATTATAAAAATATTATAAAATATGTATTTATATTATGATCAAAAACATTTATATATATTTATTTGTATATTATCCTTCCTATAATATTATTATATATGTATTATTAATAACAAAAACATTATTCAAAAGTGTTCATTCATATATAATTATTATTATAAAAATATTATAAAAAATGTATTTATATTATGATCAAAAACATTTATATATATTTATTTGTATATTATCCTTCCTATAATATTATTATATATGTATTATTAATAACAAAAACATCATTAAAAAGTGTTCATTCATATATAATTATTTTATATAAAAATTATAAAATATGTATTTATATTATGATAAAAAAAACCTGTCAATATTTAATTGCATATTATCCTTACTATAATATTAATATATATGTATTATTATTATTAAAAACATTATTAAAAAGTGTTCATTCATATATAATTATAATTATAAAAATATTATAAAATATGTATTTATATTATGATCAAAAACATTTTTATATATTTATTTGTATATTATCCTTCCTATAATATTATTATATATGTATTATTCATAACAAAAACATTATTAAAAAGTGTTCATTCATATATAATTATTATTATAAAAATATTATAAAATATGTATTTATATTATGATTAAAAACATTTATATATATTTATTTGTATATTATCCTTCCTATAATATTATTATATATGTATTATTCATAACAAAACATTATTAAAAAGTGTTCATTCATATATAATTATAATTATAAAAAAACTTTAAACTATGTATTTATATTATGATCAAAAAAACCTGTCAATTTTTATTTGCATATTATTGTTGCTATAATATTATTATATTTGTATTATTAATTACAAAAACATTACTAAAAAGTGTTCATTCATATATAATTATTATTATAAAAAAACTTTAAACTATGTATTTATATTATAATCAAAAAAACCTGTCAATATTTATTTGCAGATTATCGTTTCTATAATATTATTATATTTGGATTATTAATTACAAAAACATTACTAAAAAGTGTTCATTCATATATTATTATTATTATAAAAAACTTTAAAATATGTATTTATATTATGATAAAAAAACCTGTGAATATTTATTTGCATATTATCCTTCCTATAATATTATTATATATGTATTATTAATAACAAAAACATTATTAAAAAGTGTTCATTCATATATAATTATTATTATAAAAATATTATAAAATATGTATTTATATTATGATCAAAAACATTTATATATATTTATTTGTATATTATCCTTCCTATAATATTATTATATATGTATTATTAATAACAAAAACATCATTAAAAAGTGTTCATTCATATATAATTATTTTATATAAAAATTATAAAATATGTATTTATATTATGATAAAAAAAACCTGTCAATATTTAATTGCATATTATCCTTACTATAATATTAATATATATGTATTATTATTATTAAAAACATTATTAAAAAGTGTTCATTCATATATAATTATAATTATAAAAATATTATAAAATATGTATTTATATTATGATCAAAAACATTTTTATATATTTATTTGTATATTATCCTTCCTATAATATTATTATATATGTATTATTCATAACAAAAACATTATTAAAAAGTGTTCATTCATATATAATTATAATTATAAAAAAACTTTAAACTATGTATTTATATTATGATCAAAAAAACCTGTCAATATTTATTTTCATATTATCGTTTCTATAATATTATTATATTTGTATTATTAATTACAAAAACATTACTAAAAAGTGTTCATTCATATATAATTATTATTAAAAAAAACTTTAAAATATGTATTTATATTATGATAAAAAAAACCTGTGAATATTTATTTGCATATTATCCTTCCTATAATATTATTATATATGTATTATTAATTACAAAAACATCATTAAAAAGTGTTCATTCATATATAATTATTTTTATATAAAAATTTTAAAATATGTATTTATATTATGATAAAAAAAACCTGTCAATATTTAATTGCATATTATCCTTACTATAATATTAATATATATGTATTATTATTATTAAAAACATTATTAAAAAGTGTTCATTCATATATAATTATAATTATAAAAATATTATAAAATATGTATTTATATTATGATCAAAAACATTTATATATATTTATTTGTATATTATCCTTCCTATAATATTATTATATATGTATTATTCATAACAAAAACATTATTAAAAAGTGTTCATTCATATATAATTATAATTATAAAAAAACTTTAAACTATGTATTTATATTATGATCAAAAAAACCTGTCAATATTTATTTTCATATTATCGTTTCTATAATATTATTATATTTGTATTATTAATTACAAAAACATTACTAAAAAGTGTTCATTCATATATAATTATTATTATAAAAAACTTTTAAATATGTATTTATATTATGATAAAAAAAACTGTGAATATTTATTTGCATATTATCCTTCCTATAATATTATTATATATGTATTATTAATAACAAAAACATTATTCAAAAGTATTCATTCATATAAAATTATTATTATAAAAATATTATAAAATATGTATTTATATTATGATCAAAAACATTTATATATATTTATTTGTATATTATCCTTCCTATAATATTATTATATATGTATTATAAATAACAAAAACATTATTAAAAAGTGTTCATTCATATATAATTATAATTATAAAAATATTATAAAATATGTATTTATATTATGATCAAAAACATTTATATATATTTATTTGTATATTATCCTTCCTATAATATTATTATATATGTATTATAAATAACAAAAACAGTATTAAAAAGTGTTCATTCATATATAATTAAAATTATAAAAAAACTTTAAACTATGTATTTATATTATGATCAAAAAAACCTGTCAATATTTATTTGCATATTATCGTTTCTATAATATTATTATATTTGTATTATTAATTACAAAAACATTACTAAAAAGTGTTCATTCATATATTAATTATAATTATAAAAATATTATAAAATATGTATTTATATTATGATCAAAAACATTTATATATATTTATTTGTATAAAATCCTTCCTATAATATTATTATATATGTATTATTAATAACAAAAACATTATTAAAAAGTGTTCCTTCATATATAATTATTATTATAAAAATATTATAAAATATGTATTTATATTATGATAAAAAAACCTGTCAATATTTAATTGCATATTATCCTTACTATAATATTAATATATATGTATTATTATTATTAAAAACATTATTAAAATGTGTTCATTCATATATAATTATAATTATAAAAATATTATAAAATATGTATTTATATTATGATCAAAAACATTTATATATATTTATTTGTATATTATCCTTCCTATAATATTATTATATATGTATTATTCATAACAAAAACATTATTAAAAAGTGTTCATTCATATATAATTATAATTATAAAAAAACTTTAAACTATGTATTTATATTATGATCAAAAAAACCTGTCAATATTTATTTTCATATTATCGTTTCTATAATATTATTATATTTGTATTATTAATTACAAAAACATTACTAAAAAGTGTTCATTCATATATAATTATTATTAAAAAAAACTTTAAAATATGTATTTATATTATGATAATAAAAACCTGTGAATATTTATTTGCATATTATCCTTCCTATAATATTATTATATATGTATTATTAATTACAAAAACATCATTAAAAAGTGTTCATTCATATATAATTATTTTTATATAAAAATTTTAAAATATGTATTTATATTATGATAAAAAAAACCTGTCAATATTTAATTGCATATTATCCTTACTATAATATTAATATATATGTATTATTATTATTAAAAACATTATTAAAAAGTGTTCATTCATATATAATTATAATTATAAAAATATTATAAAATATGTATTTATATTATGATCAAAAACATTTATATATATTTATTTGTATATTATCCTTCCTATAATATTATTATATATGTATTATTCATAACAAAAACATTATTAAAAAGTGTTCATTCATATATAATTATAATTATAAAAAAACTTTAAACTATGTATTTATATTATGATCAAAAAAACCTGTCAATATTTATTTTCATATTATCGTTTCTATAATATTATTATATTTGTATTATTAATTACAAAAACATTACTAAAAAGTGTTCATTCATATATAATTATTATTATAAAAAAACTTTAAAATATGTATTTATATTATGATAAAAAAACCTGTGAATATTTATTTGCATATTATCCTCCCTATAATATTATTATATATGTATTATTAATAACAAAAACATTATTAAAAAGTGTTCATTCATATATAATTATTATTATAAAAATATTATAAAATATGTATTTATATTATGATCAAAAAAATTTATATATATATTTATTTGTATATTATCCTTCCTATAATATTATTATATATGTATTATTAATAACAAAAACATTATTAAAAAGTGTTCATTCATATATAATTATTATTATAAAAATATTATAAAATATGTATTTATATTATGATCAAAAACATTTATATATATTTATTTGTATATTATCCTTCCTATAATATTATTATATATGTATTATTCATAACAAAAACATTATTAAAAAGTGTTCATTCATATATAATTATTATTATAAAAATATTATAAAATATGTATTTATATTATGATCAAAAACATTTATATATATTTATTTGTATATTATCCTTCCTATAATATTATTATATATGTATTATTCATAACAAAAACATTATTAAAAAGTGTTCATTCATATATAATTATAATTATAAAAAAACTTTAAACTATGTATTTATATTATGATCAAAAAAACCTGTCAATATTTATTTGCATATTATCGTTTCTATAATATTATTATATTTGTATTATTAATTACAAAAACATTACTAAAAAGTGTTCATTCATATATAATTATTATTATAAAAAAACTTTAAACTATGTATTTATATTATGATCAAAAAAACCTGTCAATATTTATTTGCATATTATCGTTTCTATAATATTATTATATTTGGATTATTAATTACAAAAACATTACTAAAAAGTGTTCATTCATATATTATTATTATTATAAAAAACTTTAAAATATGTATTTATATTATGATAAAAAAACCTGTGAATATTTATTTGCATATTATCCTTCCTATAATATTATTATATATGTATTATTAATAACAAAAACATTATTAAAAAGTGTTCATTCATATATAATTATTATTATAAAAATATTATAAAATATGTATTTATATTATGATCAAAAACATTTATATATATTTATTTGTATATTATCCTTCCTATAATATTATTATATATGTATTATTAATAACAAAAACATTATTCAAAAGTGTTCATTCATATATAATTATTATTATAAAAATATTATAAAAAATGTATTTATATTATGATCAAAAACATTTATATATATTTATTTGTATATTATCCTTCCTATAATATTATTATATATGTATTATTAATAACAAAAACATCATTAAAAAGTGTTCATTCATATATAATTATTTTATATAAAAATTATAAAATATGTATTTATATTATGATAAAAAAAACCTGTCAATATTTAATTGCATATTATCCTTACTATAATATTAATATATATGTATTATTATTATTAAAAACATTATTAAAAAGTGTTCATTCATATATAATTATAATTATAAAAATATTATAAAATATGTATTTATATTATGATCAAAAACATTTTTATATATTTATTTGTATATTATCCTTCCTATAATATTATTATATATGTATTATTCATAACAAAAACATTATTAAAAAGTGTTCATTCATATATAATTATTATTATAAAAATATTATAAAATATGTATTTATATTATGATTAAAAACATTTATATATATTTATTTGTATATTATCCTTCCTATAATATTATTATATATGTATTATTCATAACAAAACATTATTAAAAAGTGTTCATTCATATATAATTATAATTATAAAAAAACTTTAAACTATGTATTTATATTATGATCAAAAAAACCTGTCAATTTTTATTTGCATATTATTGTTGCTATAATATTATTATATTTGTATTATTAATTACAAAAACATTACTAAAAAGTGTTCATTCATATATAATTATTATTATAAAAAAACTTTAAACTATGTATTTATATTATAATCAAAAAAACCTGTCAATATTTATTTGCAGATTATCGTTTCTATAATATTATTATATTTGGATTATTAATTACAAAAACATTACTAAAAAGTGTTCATTCATATATTATTATTATTATAAAAAACTTTAAAATATGTATTTATATTATGATAAAAAAACCTGTGAATATTTATTTGCATATTATCCTTCCTATAATATTATTATATATGTATTATTAATAACAAAAACATTATTAAAAAGTGTTCATTCATATATAATTATTATTATAAAAATATTATAAAATATGTATTTATATTATGATCAAAAACATTTATATATATTTATTTGTATATTATCCTTCCTATAATATTATTATATATGTATTATTAATAACAAAAACATCATTAAAAAGTGTTCATTCATATATAA
Organism: Macrosteles quadrilineatus; assembly: GCF_028750875.1. NCBI lineage: Eukaryota > Metazoa > Arthropoda > Insecta > Hemiptera > Cicadellidae > Macrosteles > Macrosteles quadrilineatus. The sequence goes on along the minus strand of NW_026542659.1, from coordinate 272,623 downwards.
TTATTTTATATAAAAATTATAAAATATGTATTTATATTATGATAAAAAAAACCTGTCAATATTTAATTGCATATTATCCTTACTATAATATTAATATATATGTATTATTATTATTAAAAACATTATTAAAAAGTGTTCATTCATATATAATTATAATTATAAAAATATTATAAAATATGTATTTATATTATGATCAAAAACATTTTTATATATTTATTTGTATATTATCCTTCCTATAATATTATTATATATGTATTATTCATAACAAAAACATTATTAAAAAGTGTTCATTCATATATAATTATAATTATAAAAAAACTTTAAACTATGTATTTATATTATGATCAAAAAAACCTGTCAATATTTATTTTCATATTATCGTTTCTATAATATTATTATATTTGTATTATTAATTACAAAAACATTACTAAAAAGTGTTCATTCATATATAATTATTATTAAAAAAAACTTTAAAATATGTATTTATATTATGATAAAAAAAACCTGTGAATATTTATTTGCATATTATCCTTCCTATAATATTATTATATATGTATTATTAATTACAAAAACATCATTAAAAAGTGTTCATTCATATATAATTATTTTTATATAAAAATTTTAAAATATGTATTTATATTATGATAAAAAAAACCTGTCAATATTTAATTGCATATTATCCTTACTATAATATTAATATATATGTATTATTATTATTAAAAACATTATTAAAAAGTGTTCATTCATATATAATTATAATTATAAAAATATTATAAAATATGTATTTATATTATGATCAAAAACATTTATATATATTTATTTGTATATTATCCTTCCTATAATATTATTATATATGTATTATTCATAACAAAAACATTATTAAAAAGTGTTCATTCATATATAATTATAATTATAAAAAAACTTTAAACTATGTATTTATATTATGATCAAAAAAACCTGTCAATATTTATTTTCATATTATCGTTTCTATAATATTATTATATTTGTATTATTAATTACAAAAACATTACTAAAAAGTGTTCATTCATATATAATTATTATTATAAAAAACTTTTAAATATGTATTTATATTATGATAAAAAAAACTGTGAATATTTATTTGCATATTATCCTTCCTATAATATTATTATATATGTATTATTAATAACAAAAACATTATTCAAAAGTATTCATTCATATAAAATTATTATTATAAAAATATTATAAAATATGTATTTATATTATGATCAAAAACATTTATATATATTTATTTGTATATTATCCTTCCTATAATATTATTATATATGTATTATAAATAACAAAAACATTATTAAAAAGTGTTCATTCATATATAATTATAATTATAAAAATATTATAAAATATGTATTTATATTATGATCAAAAACATTTATATATATTTATTTGTATATTATCCTTCCTATAATATTATTATATATGTATTATAAATAACAAAAACAGTATTAAAAAGTGTTCATTCATATATAATTAAAATTATAAAAAAACTTTAAACTATGTATTTATATTATGATCAAAAAAACCTGTCAATATTTATTTGCATATTATCGTTTCTATAATATTATTATATTTGTATTATTAATTACAAAAACATTACTAAAAAGTGTTCATTCATATATTAATTATAATTATAAAAATATTATAAAATATGTATTTATATTATGATCAAAAACATTTATATATATTTATTTGTATAAAATCCTTCCTATAATATTATTATATATGTATTATTAATAACAAAAACATTATTAAAAAGTGTTCCTTCATATATAATTATTATTATAAAAATATTATAAAATATGTATTTATATTATGATAAAAAAACCTGTCAATATTTAATTGCATATTATCCTTACTATAATATTAATATATATGTATTATTATTATTAAAAACATTATTAAAATGTGTTCATTCATATATAATTATAATTATAAAAATATTATAAAATATGTATTTATATTATGATCAAAAACATTTATATATATTTATTTGTATATTATCCTTCCTATAATATTATTATATATGTATTATTCATAACAAAAACATTATTAAAAAGTGTTCATTCATATATAATTATAATTATAAAAAAACTTTAAACTATGTATTTATATTATGATCAAAAAAACCTGTCAATATTTATTTTCATATTATCGTTTCTATAATATTATTATATTTGTATTATTAATTACAAAAACATTACTAAAAAGTGTTCATTCATATATAATTATTATTAAAAAAAACTTTAAAATATGTATTTATATTATGATAAAAAAAACCTGTGAATATTTATTTGCATATTATCCTTCCTATAATATTATTATATATGTATTATTAATTACAAAAACATCATTAAAAAGTGTTCATTCATATATAATTATTTTTATATAAAAATTTTAAAATATGTATTTATATTATGATAAAAAAAACCTGTCAATATTTAATTGCATATTATCCTTACTATAATATTAATATATATGTATTATTATTATTAAAAACATTATTAAAAAGTGTTCATTCATATATAATTATAATTATAAAAATATTATAAAATATGTATTTATATTATGATCAAAAACATTTATATATATTTATTTGTATATTATCCTTCCTATAATATTATTATATATGTATTATTCATAACAAAAACATTATTAAAAAGTGTTCATTCATATATAATTATAATTATAAAAAAACTTTAAACTATGTATTTATATTATGATCAAAAAAACCTGTCAATATTTATTTTCATATTATCGTTTCTATAATATTATTATATTTGTATTATTAATTACAAAAACATTACTAAAAAGTGTTCATTCATATATAATTATTATTATAAAAAACTTTTAAATATGTATTTATATTATGATAAAAAAAACTGTGAATATTTATTTGCATATTATCCTTCCTATAATATTATTATATATGTATTATTAATAACAAAAACATTATTCAAAAGTATTCATTCATATAAAATTATTATTATAAAAATATTATAAAATATGTATTTATATTATGATCAAAAACATTTATATATATTTATTTGTATATTATCCTTCCTATAATATTATTATATATGTATTATAAATAACAAAAACATTATTAAAAAGTGTTCATTCATATATAATTATAATTATAAAAATATTATAAAATATGTATTTATATTATGATCAAAAACATTTATATATATTTATTTGTATATTATCCTTCCTATAATATTATTATATATGTATTATAAATAACAAAAACAGTATTAAAAAGTGTTCATTCATATATAATTAAAATTATAAAAAAACTTTAAACTATGTATTTATATTATGATCAAAAAAACCTGTCAATATTTATTTGCATATTATCGTTTCTATAATATTATTATATTTGTATTATTAATTACAAAAACATTACTAAAAAGTGTTCATTCATATATTAATTATAATTATAAAAATATTATAAAATATGTATTTATATTATGATCAAAAACATTTATATATATTTATTTGTATAAAATCCTTCCTATAATATTATTATATATGTATTATTAATAACAAAAACATTATTAAAAAGTGTTCCTTCATATATAATTATTATTATAAAAATATTATAAAATATGTATTTATATTATGATAAAAAAACCTGTCAATATTTAATTGCATATTATCCTTACTATAATATTAATATATATGTATTATTATTATTAAAAACATTATTAAAATGTGTTCATTCATATATAATTATAATTATAAAAATATTATAAAATATGTATTTATATTATGATCAAAAACATTTATATATATTTATTTGTATATTATCCTTCCTATAATATTATTATATATGTATTATTCATAACAAAAACATTATTAAAAAGTGTTCATTCATATATAATTATAATTATAAAAAAACTTTAAAATATGTATTTATATTATGATCAAAAAAACCTGTCAATATTTATTTTCATATTATCGTTTCTATAATATTATTATATTTGTATTATTAATTACAAAAACATTACTAAAAAGTGTTCATTCATATATAATTATTATTATAAAAAACTTTAAAATATGTATTTATATTATGATAAAAAAAAACTGTGAATATTTATTTACATATTATCCTTCCTATAATATTATTATATATGTATTATTAATTACAAAAACATCATTAAAAAGTGTTCATTCATATATAATTATTATTATAAAAATATTATAAAATATGTATTTATATTATGATCAAAAACATTTATATATATTTATTTGTATATTATCCTTCCTATAATATTATTATATATGTATTATTAATAACAAAAACATTATTCAAAAGTGTTCATTCATATAAAATTATTATTATAAAAATATTATAAAATATGTATTTATATTATGATCAAAAACATTTATATATATTTATTTGTATATTATCCTTCCTATAATATTATTATATATGTATTATTAATAACAAAAACATCATTAAAAAGTGTTCATTCATATATAATTATTTTTATATAAAAATTTTAAAATATGTATTTATATTATGATAAAAAAACCTGTCAATATTTAATTGCATATTATCCTTACTATAATATTAATATATATGTATTATTATTATTAAAAACATTATTAAAAAGTGTTCATTCATATATAATTATAATTATAAAAATATTATAAAATATGTATTTATATTATGATCAAAAACATTTATATATATTTATTTGTATATTATCCTTCCTATAATATTATTATATATGTATTATTAATAACAAAAACATTATTAAAAAGTGTTCATTCATATATAATTATTATTATAAAAATATTATAAAATATGTATTTATATTATGATCAAAAACATTTATATATATTTATTTGTATATTATCCTTCCTATAATATTATTATATATGTATTATTCATAACAAAAACATTATTAAAAAGTGTTCATTCATATATAATTATTATTATAAAAATATTATAAAATATGTATTTATATTATGATCAAAAACATTTATATATATTTATTTGTATATTATCCTTCCTATAATATTATTATATATGTATTATTCATAACAAAAACATTATTAAAAAGTGTTCATTCATATATAATTATAATTATAAAAAAACTTTAAACTATGTATTTATATTATGATAAAAAAAACCTGTCAATATTTATTTGCATATTATCGTTTCTATAATATTATTATATTTGTATTATTAATTACAAAAACATTACTAAAAAGTGTTCATTCATATATAATTATTATTATAAAAAAACTTTAAACTATGTATTTATATTATGATCAAAAAAACCTGTCAATATTTATTTGCATATTATCGTTTCTATAATATTATTATATTTGGATTATTTATTACAAAAACATTACTAAAAAGTGTTCATTCATATATTATTATTATTATAAAAAACTTTAAAATATGTATTTATATTATGATAAAAAAACCTGTGAATATTTATTTGCATATTATCCTTCCTATAATATTATTATATATGTATTATTAATAACAAAAACATTATTCAAAAGTGTTCATTCATATATAATTATTATTATAAAAATATTATAAAATATGTATTTATATTATGATCAAAAACATTTATATATATTTATTTGTATATCATCCTTCCTATAATATTATTATATATGTATTATTAATAACAAAAACATCATTAAAAAGTGTTCATTCATATATAATTATTTTTATATAAAAATTATAAAATATGTATTTATATTATGATAAAAAAAAACCTGTCAATATTTAATTGCATATTATCCTTACTATAATATTAATATATATGTATTATTATTATTAAAAACATTATTAAAAAGTGTTCATTCATATATAATTATAATTATAAAAATATTATAAAATATGTATTTATATTATGATCAAAAACATTTTTATATATTTATTTGTATATTATCCTTCCTATAATATTATTATATATGTATTATTCATAACAAAAACATTATTAAAAAGTGTTCATTCATATATAATTATAATTATAAAAAAACTTTAAACTATGTATTTATATTATGATCAAAAAAACCTGTCAATATTTATTTTCATATTATCGTTTCTATAATATTATTATATTTGTATTATTAATTACAAAAACATTACTAAAAAGTGTTCATTCTTATATAATTATTATTAAAAAAAACTTTAAAATATGTATTTATATTATGATAAAAAAAACCTGTGAATATTTATTTGCATATTATCCTTCCTATAATATTATTATATATGTATTATTAATAACAAAAACATCATTAAAAAGTGTTCATTCATATATAATTATTTTTATATAAAAATTTTAAAATATGTATTTATATTATGATAAAAAAAACCTGTCAATATTTAATTGCATATTATCCTTACTATAATATTAATATATATGTATTATTATTATTAAAAGCATTATTAAAAAGTGTTCATTCATATATAATTATAATTATAAAAATATTATAAAATATGTATTTATATTATGATCAAAAACATTTATATATATTTATTTGTATATTATCCTTCCTATAATATTATTATATATGTATTATTAATAACAAAAACATTATTAAAAAGTGTTCATTCATATATAATTATTATTATAAAAATATTATAAAATATGTATTTATATTATGATCAAAAACATTTATATATATTTATTTGTATATTATCCTTCCTATAATATTATTATATATGTATTATTCATAACAAAAACATTATGAAAAAGTGTTCATTCATTTATTATTATTATTATAAAAATATTATAAAATATGTATTTATATTATGATCAAAAACATTTATATATATTTATTTGTATATTATCCTTCCTATAATATTATTATATATGTATTATTCATAACAAAAACATTATTAAAAAGTGTTCATTCATATATAATTATAATTATAAAAAAACTTTAAACTATGTATTTATATTATGATCAAAAAAACCTGTCAATATTTATTTGCATATTATCGTTTCTATAATATTATTATATTTGTATTATTAATTACAAAAACATTACTAAAAAGTGTTCATTCATATATAATTATTATTATAAAAAAACTTTAAACTATGTATTTATATTATGATCAAAAAAACCTGTGAATATTTATTTGCATATTATCCTTCCTATAATATTATTATATATGTATTATTAATAACAAAAACATTATTAAAAAGTGTTCATTCATATATAATTATTATTATAAAAATATTATAAAATATGTATTTATATTATGATCAAAAACATTTATATATATTTATTTGTATATTATCCTTCCTATAATATTATTATATATGTATTATTAATAACAAAAACATTATTCAAAAGTGTTCATTCATATATAATTATTATTATAAAAATATTATAAAATATGTATTTATATTATGATCAAAAACATTTATATATATTTATTTGTATATTATCCATCCTATAATATTATTATATATGTATTATTAATAACAAAAACATCATTAAAAAGTGTTCATTCATATATAATTATTTTTATATAAAAATTATAAAATATGTATTTATATTATGATAAAAAAAACCTGTCAATATTTAATTGCATATTATCCTTACTATAATATTAATATATATGTATTATTATTATTAAAAACATTATTAAAAAGTGTTCATTCATATATAATTATAATAAATTATAAAAATATTATAAAATATGTATTTATATTATGATCAAAAACATTTTTATATATTTATTTGTATATTATCCTTCCTATAATATTATTATATATGTATTATTCATAACAAAAACATTATTAAAAAGTGTTCATTCATATATAATTAATTATAATTATAAAAAAACTTTAAACTATGTATTTATATTATGATCAAAAAAACCTGTCAATATTTATTTTCATATTATCGTTTCTACAATATTATTATATTTGTATTATTAATTACAAAAACATTACTAAAAAGTGTTCATTCATATATAATTATTATTATAAAAAACTTTAAAATATGTATTTATATTATGATAAAAAAACCTGTGAATATTTATTTGCATATTATCCTTCCTATAATATTATTATATATGTATTATTAATTACAAAAACATCATTAAAAATTGTTCATTCATATATAATTATTTTTATATAAAAATTTTAAAATATGTATTTATAATATGATAAAAAAAACCTGTCAATATTTAATTGCATATTATCCTTACTATAATATTAATATATATGTATTATTATTATTAAAATCATTATTAAAAAGTGTTCATTATATATAATTATAATTATAAAAATATTATAAAATATGTATTTATATTATGATCAAAAACATTTATATATATTTATTTGTATATTATCCTTCCTATAATATTATTATATATGTATTATTAATAACAAAAACATTATTAAAAAGTGTTCATTCATATATAATTATTATTATAAAAATATTATAAAATATGTATTTATATTATGATCAAAAACATTTATATATATTTATTTGTATATTATCCTTCCTATAATATTATTATATATGTATTATTCATAACAAAAACATAATTAAAAAGTGTTCATTCATATATAATTATAATTATAAAAAAACTTTAAACTATGTATTTATATTATGATCAAAAAAACCTGTCAATATTTATTTGCATATTATCGTTTCTATAATATTATTATATTTGTATTATTAATTACAAAAACATTACTAAAAAGTGTTCATTCATATATAATTATTATTATAAAAAAACTTTAAACTATGTATTTATATTATGATCAAAAAAACCTGTCAATATTTATTTGCATATTATCGTTTCTATAATATTATTATATTTGTATTATTAATTACAAAAACATTACTAAAAAGTGTTCATTCATATATTATTATTATTATAAAAAACTTTAAAATATGTATTTATATTATGATAAAAAACCTGTGAATATTTATTTGCATATTATCCTTCCTATAATATTATTATATATGTATTATTAATAACAAAAACATTATTAAAAAGTGTTCATTCATATATAATTATTATTATAAAAATATTATAAAATATGTATTTATATTATGATCAAAAACATTTTTATATATTTATTTGTATATTATCCTTCCTATAATATTATTATATATGTATTATTAATAACAAAAACTTTATTAAAAAGTGTTCATTCATATATTATTATTATTATAAAATTATTATAAAATATGTATTTATATTATGATCAAAAACATTTATATATATTTATTTGTATATTATCCTTCCTATAATATTATTATATATGTATTATTCATAACAAAAACATTATTAAAAAGTGTTCATTCATATATAATTATAATTATAAAAAAACTTTAAACTATGTATTTATATTATGATCAAAAAAACCTGTCAATATTTATTTGCATATTATCGTTTCTATAATATTATTATATTTGGATTATTAATTACAAAAACATTACTAAAAAGTGTTCATTCATATATTATTATTATTATCAAAAACTTTAAAATATGTATTTATATTATGATAAAAAAACCTGTGAATATTTATTTGCATATTATCCTTCCTATAATATTATTATATATGTATTATTAATAACAAAAACATTATTAAAAAGTGTTCATTCATATATAATTATTATTATAAAAATATTATAAAATATGTATTAATATTATGATCAAAAACATTTATATATATTTATTTGTATATTATCCTTCCTATAATATTATTGTATATGTATTATTAATAACAAAAACATTATTCAAAAGTGTTCATTCATATATAATTATTATTATAAAATTATTATAAAATATGTATTTATATTATGATCAAAAACATTTATATATATTTATTTGTATATTATCCTTCCTATAATATTATTATATATGTATTATTAATAACAAAAACATCATTAAAAAGTGTTCATTCATATATGATTATTTTTATATAAAAATTATAAAATATGTATTTATATTATGATAAAAAAAACCTGTCAATATTTAATTGCATATTATCCTTACTATAATATTAATATATATGTATTATTATTATTAAAAACATTATTAAAAAGTGTTCATTCATATATAATTATAATTATAAAAATATTATAAAATATGTATTTATATTATGATCAAAAACATTTTTATATATTTATTTGTATATTATCCTTCCTATAATATTATTATATATGTATTATTCATAACAAAAACATTATTAAAAGTGTTCATTCATATATAATTATAATTATAAAAAAACTTTAAACTATGTATTTATATTATGATCAAAAAAACCTGTCAATATTTATTTTCATATTATCGTTTCTATAATATTATTATATTTGTATTATTAATTACAAAAACATTACTAAAAAGTGTTCATTCATATATAATTATTATTATAAAAAACTTTTAAATATGTATTTATATTATGATAAAAAAAAACTGTGAATATTTATTTGCATATAATCCTTCCTATAATATTATTATATATGTATTATTAATTACAAAAACATCATTAAAAAGTGTTCATTCATATATAATTATTATTATAAAAATATTATAAAATATGTATTTATATTATGATCAAAAACATTTATATATATTTATTTTTATATTATCCTTCCTATCATATTATTATATATGTATTATTAATAACAAAAACATTATTAAAAAGTGTTCATTCATATATAATTATTATTATAAAAATATTATAAAATATGTATTTATATTATGATCAAAAACATTTATATATATTTATTTGTATATTATCCTTCCTATAATATTATTATATATGTATTATTCATAACAAAAACATTATTAAAAAGTGTTCATTCATATATTATTATTATTATAAAAATATTATAAAATATGTATTTATATTATGATCAAAAACATTTATATATATTTATTTGTATATTATCCTTCCTATAATATTATTATATATGTATTATTCATAACAAAAACATTATTAAAAAGGGTTCATTCATATATAATTATAATTATAAAAAAACTTTAAACTATGTATTTATATTATGATCAAAAAAACCTGTCAATATTTATTTGCATATTATCGTTTCTATAATATTATTATATTTGTATTATTAATTACAAAAACATTACTAAAAAGTGTTCATTCATATATAATTATTATTATAAAAAAACTTTAAACTATGTATTTATATTATGATCAAAAAAACCTGTCAATATTTTTTTGCATATTATCGTTTCTATAATATTATTATATTTGTATTATTAATTACAAAAACATTACTAAAAAGTGTTCATTCATATATTATTATTATTATAAAAAACTTTAAAATATGTATTTATATTATGATAAAAAACCTGTGAATATTTATTTGCATATTATCCTTCCTATAATATTATTATATATGTATTATTAATAACAAAAACATTATTAAAAAGTGTTCATTCATATATAATTATTATTATAAAAATATTATAAAATATGTATTTATATTATGATCAAAAACATTTATATATATTTATTTGTATATTATCCTTCCTATAATATTATTATATATGTATTATTAATAACAAAAACATTATTCAAAAGTGTTCATTCATATATAATTATTATTATAAAAATATTATAAAATATGTATTTATATTATGATCAAAAACATTTATATATATTTATTTGTATATTATCCTTCCTATAATATTATTATATATGTATTATTAATAACAAAAACATCATTAAAAAATGTTCATTCATATATAATTATTTTTATATAAAAATTATAAAATATGTATTTATATTATGATAAAAAAAACCTGTCAATATTTAATTGCATATTATCCTTACTATAATATTAATATATATGTATTATTATTATTAAAAACATTATTAAAAAGTGTTCATTCATATATAATTATAATTATAAAAATATTATAAAATATGTATTTATATTATGATCAAAAACATTTTTATATATTTATTTGTATATTATCCTTCCTATAATATTATTATATATGTATTATTCATAACAAAAACATTATTAAAAAGTGTTCATTCATATATAATTATAATTATAAAAAAAACTTTAAACTATGTATTTATATTATGATCAAAAAAACCTGTCAATATTTATTTTCATATTATCGTTTCTATAATATTATTATATTTGTATTATTAATTACAAAAACATTACTAAAAAGTGTTCATTCATATATAATTATTATTATAAAAAACTTTAAAATATGTATTTATATTATGATAAAAAAAACCTGTGAATATTTATTTGCATATTATCCTTCCTATAATATTATTATATATGTATTATTAATTACAAAAAAATAATTAAAAAGTGTTCATTCATATATAATTATTTTTATATAAAAATTTTAAAATATGTATTTATATTATGATCAAAAAAACCTGTCAATATTTATTTGCATATTATCGTTTCTATAATATTATTATATTTGTATTATTAATTACAAAAACATTACTAAAAAGTGTTCATTCATATATAATTATTATTATAAAAAAACTTTAAACTATGTATTTATATTATGATCAAAAAAACCTGTCAATATTTTTTTGCATATTATCGTTTCTATAATATTATTATATTTGTATTATTAATTACAAAAACATTACTAAAAAGTGTTCATTCATATATTATTATTATTATAAAAAACTTTAAAATATGTATTTATATTATGATAAAAAAAACCTGTGAATATTTATTTGCATATTATCCTTCCTATAATATTATTATATATGTATTATTAATAACAAAAACATTATTAAAAAGTGTTCATTCATATATAATTATTATTATAAAAATATTATAAAATATGTATTTATATTATGATCAAAAACATTTATATATATTTATTTGTATATTATCCTTCCTATAATATTATTATATATGTATTATTAATAACAAAAACATTATTCAAAAGTGTTCATTCATATATAATTATTATTATAAAAATATTATAAAATATGTATTTATATTATGATCAAAAACATTTATATATATTTATTTGTATATTATCCTTCCTATAATATTATTATATATGTATTATTAATAACAAAAACATCATTAAAAAATGTTCATTCATATATAATTATTTTTATATAAAAATTATAAAATATGTATTTATATTATGATAAAAAAAACCTGTCAATATTTAATTGCATATTATCCTTACTATAATATTAATATATATGTATTATTATTATTAAAAACATTATTAAAAAGTGTTCATTCATATATAATTATAATTATAAAAATATTATAAAATATGTATTTATATTATGATCAAAAACATTTTTATATATTTATTTGTATATTATCCTTCCTATAATATTATTATATATGTATTATTCATAACAAAAACATTATTAAAAAGTGTTCATTCATATATAATTATAATTATAAAAAAAACTTTAAACTATGTATTTATATTATGATCAAAAAAACCTGTCAATATTTATTTTCATATTATCGTTTCTATAATATTATTATATTTGTATTATTAATTACAAAAACATTACTAAAAAGTGTTCATTCATATATAATTATTATTATAAAAAACTTTAAAATATGTATTTATATTATGATAAAAAAAACCTGTGAATATTTATTTGCATATTATCCTTCCTATAATATTATTATATATGTATTATTAATTACAAAAAAATAATTAAAAAGTGTTCATTCATATATAATTATTTTTATATAAAAATTTTAAAATATGTATTTATATTATGATAAAAAAAACCTGTCAATATTTAATTGCATATTATCCTTACTATAATATTAATATATATATATGTATTATTATTAAAAACATTATTAAAAAGTGTTCATTCATATATAATTATAATTATAAAAATATTATAAAATATGTATTTATATTATGATCAAAAACATTTATATATATTTATTTGTATATTATCCTTCCTATAATATTATGATATATGTATTATTCATAACAAAAACATTATTAAAAAGTGTTCATTCATATATAATTATAATTATAAAAAAACTTTAAACTATGTATTTATATTATGATCAAAAAAACCTGTCAATATTTATTTGCATATTATCGTTTCTATAATATTATTATATTTGGATTATTAATTACAAAAACATTACTAAAAAGTGTTCATTCATATATTATTATTATTATCAAAAACTTTAAAATATGTATTTATATTATGATAAAAAAACCTGTGAATATTTATTTGCATATTATCCTTCCTATAATATTATTATATATGTATTATTAATAACAAAAACATTATTAAAAAGTGTTCATTCATATATAATTATTATTATAAAAATATTATAAAATATGTATTTATATTATGATCAAAAACATTTATATATATTTATTTGTATATTATCCTTCCTATAATATTATTATATATGTATTATTAATAACAAAAACATTATTCAAAAGTGTTCATTCATATATAATTATTATTATAAAAATATTATAAAATATGTATTTATATTATGATCAAAAACATTTATATATATTTATTTGTATATTATCCTTCCTATAATATTATTATATATGTATTATTAATAACAAAAACATCATTAAAAAATGTTCATTCATATATAATTATTTTTATATAAAAATTATAAAATATGTATTTATATTATGATAAAAAAAACCTGTCAATATTTAATTGCATATTATCCTTACTATAATATTAATATATATGTATTATTATTATTAAAAACATTATTAAAAAGTGTTCATTCATATATAATTATAATTATAAAAATATTATAAAATATGTATTTATATTATGATCAAAAACATTTTTATATATTTATTTGTATATTATCCTTCCTATAATATTATTATATATGTATTATTCATAACAAAAACATTATTAAAAAGTGTTCATTCATATATAATTATAATTATAAAAAAAACTTTAAACTATGTATTTATATTATGATCAAAAAAACCTGTCAATATTTATTTTCATATTATCGTTTCTATAATATTATTATATTTGTATTATTATTTACAAAAACATTACTAAAAAGTGTTCATTCATATATAATTATTATTATAAAAAACTTTAAAATATGTATTTATATTATGATAAAAAAAACCTGTGAATATTTATTTGCATATTATCCTTCCTATAATATTATTATATATGTATTATTAATTACAAAAAAATAATTAAAAAGTGTTCATTCATATATAATTATTTTTATATAAACATTTTAAAATATGTATTTATATTATGATAAAAAAAACCTGTCAATATTTAATTGCATATTATCCTTACTATAATATTAATATATATATATGTATTATTATTAAAAACATTATTAAAAAGTGTTCATTCATATATAATTATAATTATAAAAATATTATAAAATATGTATTTATATTATGATCAAAAACATTTATATATATTTATTTGTATATTATCCTTCCTATAATATTATTATATATGTATTATTCATAACAAAAACATTATTAAAAAGTGTTCATTCATATATAATTATAATTATAAAAAAACTTTAAACTATGTATTTATATTATGATCAAAAAAACCTGTCAATATTTATTTGCATATTATCGTTTCTATAATATTATTATATTTGGATTATTAATTACAAAAACATTACTAAAAAGTGTTCATTCATATATTATTATTATTATCAAAAACTTTAAAATATGTATTTATATTATGATAAAAAAACCTGTGAATATTTATTTGCATATTATCCTTCCTATAATATTATTATATATGTATTATTAATAACAAAAACATTATTAAAAAGTGTTCATTCATATATAATTATTATTATAAAAATATTATAAAATATGTATTTATATTATGATCAAAAACATTTATATATATTTATTTGTATATTATCCTTCCTATAATATTATTGTATATGTATTATTAATAACAAAAACATTATTCAAAAGTGTTCATTCATATATAATAATTATTATAAAATTATTATAAAATATGTATTTATATTATGATCAAAAACATTTATATATATTTATTTGTATATTATCCTTCCTATAATATTATTATATATGTATTATTAATAACAAAAACATCATTAAAAAGTGTTCATTCATATATAATTATTTTTATATAAAAATTATAAAATATGTATTTATATTATGATAAAAAAAACCTGTCAATATTTAATTGCATATTATCCTTACTATAATATTAATATATATGTATTATTATTATTAAAAACATTATTAAAAAGTGTTCATTCATATATAATTATAATTATAAAAATATTATAAAATATGTATTTATATTATGATCAAAAACATTTTTATATATTTATTTGTATATTATCCTTCCTATAATATTATTATATATGTATTATTCATAACAAAAACATTATTAAAAAGTGTTCATTCATATATAATTATAATTATAAAAAAACTTTAAACTATGTATTTATATTATGATCAAAAAAACCTGTCAATATTTATTTTCATATTATCGTTTCTATAATATTATTATATTTGTATTATTAATTACAAAAACATTACTAAAAAGTGTTCATTCATATATAATTATTATTATAAAAAACTTTTAAATATGTATTTATATTATGATAAAAAAAACTGTGAATATTTATTTGCATATTATCCTTCCTATAATATTATTATATATGTATTATTGATTACAAAAACATCATTAAAAAGTGTTCATTCATATATAATTATTATTATAAAAATATTATAAAATATGTATTTATATTATGATCAAAAACATTTATATATATTTATTTGTATATTATCCTTCCTATAATATTATTATATATGTATTATTAATAACAAAAACATCATTAAAAAGTGTTCATTCATATATAATTATTTTTATATAAAAATTAAAAAAATATGTATTTATATTATGATAACAAAAAAACTGTCAATATTTAATTGCATATTATCCTTACTATAATATTAATATATATGTATTATTATTATTAAAAACATTATTAAAAAGTGTTCATTCATATATAATTATAATTATAAAAATATTATAAAATATGTATTTATATTATGATCAAAAACATTTTTATATATTTATTTGTATATTATCCTTCATATAATATTATTATATAGGTATTATTCATAACAAAAACATTATTAAAAAGTGTTCATTCATATATAATTATAATTATAAAAAAACTTTAAACTATGTATTTATATTATGATCAAAAAAACCTGTCAATATTTATTTTCATATTATCGTTTCTATAATATTATTATATTTGTATTATTAATTACAAAAACATTACTAAAAAGTGTTCATTCATATATAATTATTATTATAAAAAACTTTTAAATATGTATTTATATTATGATAAAAAAAACTGTGAATATTTATTTGCATATAATCCTTCCTATAATATTATTATATATGTATTATTAATTACAAAAACATCATTAAAAAGTGTTCATTCATATATAATTATTATTATAAAAATATTATAAAATATGTATTTATATTATGATCAAAAACATTTATATACATTTATTTGTATATTATCCTTCCTATCATATTATTATATATGTATTATTAATAACAAAAACATTATTAAAAAGTGTTCATTCATATATAATTATTATTATAAAAATATTATAAAATATGTATTTATATTATGATCAAAAACATTTATATATATTTATTTGTATATTATCCTTCCTATAATATTATTATATATGTATTATTCATAACAAAAACATTATTAAAAAGTGTTCATTCATATATTATTATTATTATAAAAATATTATAAAATATGTATTTATATTATGATCAAAAACATTTATATATATTTATTTGTATATTATCCTTCCTATAATATTATTATATATGTATTATTCATAACAAAAACATTATTAAAAAGTGTTCATTCATATATAATTATAATTATAAAAAAACTTTAAACTATGTATTTATATTATGATCAAAAAAACCTGTCAATATTTATTTGCATATTATCGTTTCTATAATATTATTATATTTGTATTATTAATTACAAAAACATTGCTAAAAAGTGTTCATTCATATATAATAATTATTATAAAAAAACTTTAAACTATGTATTTATATTATGATCAAAAAAACCTGTAAATATTTTTTTGCATATTATCGTTTCTATAATATTATTATATTTGTATTATTAATTACAAAAACATTACTAAAAAGTGTTCATTCATATATTATTATTATTATAAAAAACTTTAAAATATGTATTTATATTATGATAAAAAAACCTGTGAATATTTATTTGCATATTATCCTTCCTATAATATTATTATATATGTATTATTAATAACAAAAACATTATTAAAAAGTGTTCATTCATATATAATTATTATTATAAAAATATTATAAAATATGTATTTATATTATGATCAAAAACATTTATATATATTTATTTGTATATTATCCTTCCTATAATATTATTATATATGTATTATTAATAACAAAAACATTATTTAAAAGTGTTCATTCATATATAATTATTATTATAAAAATATTATAAAATATGTATTTATATTATGATCAAAAACATTTATATATATTTATTTGTATATTATCCTTCCTATAATATTATTATATATGTATTATTAATAACAAAAACATCATTAAAAAATGTTCATTCATATATAATTATTTTTATATAAAAATTATAAAATATGTATTTATATTATGATAAAAAAAACCTGTCAATATTTAATTGCATATTATCCTTACTATAATATTAATATATATGTATTATTATTATTAAAAACATTATTAAAAAGTGTTCATTCATATATAATTATAATTATAAAAATATTATAAAATATGTATTTATATTATGATCAAAAACATTTTTATATATTTATTTGTATATTATCCTTCCTATAATATTATTATATATGTATTATTCATAACAAAAACATTATTAAAAAGTGTTCATTCATATATAATTATAATTATAAAAAAAACTTTAAACTATGTATTTATATTATGATCAAAAAAACCTGTCAATATTTATTTTTATATTATCGTTTCTATAATATTATTATATTTGTATTATTAATTACAAAAACATTACTAAAAAGTGTTCATTCATATATAATTATTATTATAAAAAACTTTAAAATATGTATTTATATTATGATAAAAAAAACCTGTGAATATTTATTTGCATATTATCCTTCCTATAATATTATTATATATGTATAATTAATTACAAAAAAAAATTAAAAAGTGTTCATTCATATATAATTATTTTTATATAAAAATTTTAAAATATGTATTTATATTATGATAAAAAAAACCTGTCAATATTTAATTGCATATTATCCTTACTATAATATTAATATATATGTATTATTATTATTAAAAACATTATTAAAAAGTGTTCATTCATATATAATTATAATTATAAAAATATTATAAAATATGTATTTATATTATGATCAAAAACATTTTTATATATTTATTTGTATATTATCCTTCCTATAATATTATTATATATGTATTATTAATAACAAAAACATTATTAAAAATTGTTCATTCATATATAATTATAATTATAAAAATATTATAAAATATGTATTTATATTATGATCAAAAACATTTATATATATTTATTCGTATATTATCCTTCCTATAATATTATTATATATGTATTATTAATAACAAAAACATCATTAAAAAATGTTCATTCATATATAATTATTTTTATATAAAAATTATAAAATATGTATTTATATTATGATAAAAAAAACCTGTCAATATTTAATTGCATATTATCCTTACTATAATATTAATATATATGTATTATTATTATTAAAAACATTATTAAAAAGTGTTCATTCATATATAATTATAATTATAAAAATATTATAAAATATGTATTTATATTATGATCAAAAACATTTTTATATATTTATTTGTATATTATCCTTCCTATAATATTATTATATATGTATTATTCATAACAAAAACATTATTAAAAAGTGTTCATTCATATATAATTATAATTATAAAAAAAACTTTAAACTATGTATTTATATTATGATCAAAAAAACCTGTCAATATTTATTTTTATATTATCGTTTCTATAATATTATTATATTTGTATTATTAATTACAAAAACATTACTAAAAAGTGTTCATTCATATATAATTATTATTATAAAAAACTTTAAAATATGTATTTATATTATGATAAAAAAAACCTGTGAATATTTATTTGCATATTATCCTTCCTATAATATTATTATATATGTATAATTAATTACAAAAAAAAATTAAAAAGTGTTCATTCATATATAATTATTTTTATATAAAAATTTTAAAATATGTATTTATATTATGATAAAAAAAACCTGTCAATATTTAATTGCATATTATCCTTACTATAATATTAATATATATATATGTATTATTATTAAAAACATTATTAAAAAGTGTTCATTCATATATAATTATAATTATAAAAATATTATAAAATATGTATTTATATTATGATCAAAAACATTTATATATATTTATTCGTATATTATCCTTCCTATAATATTATTATATATGTATTATTCATAACAAAAACATTATTAAAAAGTGTTCATTCATATATAATTATAATTATAAAAAAACTTTAAACTATGTATTTATATTATGATCAAAAAAACCTGTCAATATTTATTTTCATATTATCGTTTCTATAATATTATTATATTTGTATTATTAATTACAAAAACATTACTAAAAAGTGTTCATTCATATATAATTATTATTATAAAAAACTTTAAAATATGTATTTATATTATGATAAAAAAAACCTGTGAATATTTATTTGCATATTATCCTTCCTATAATATTATTATATATGTATTATTAATTACAAAAACATCATTAAAAAGTGTTCATTCATATATAATTATTTTTATATAAAAATTTTAAAATATGTATTTATATTATGATAAAAAAAACCTGTCAATATTTAATTGCATATTATCCTTACTATAATATTAATATATATGTATTATTATTATTAAAAACATTATTAAAAAGTGTTCATTCATATATAATTATAATTATAAAAATATTATAAAATATGTATTTATATTATGATCAAAAACATTTTTATATATTTATTTGTATATTATCCTTCCTATAATATTATTATATATGTATTATTAATAACAAAAACATTATTCAAAAGTGTTCATTCATATAAAATTATTATTATAAAAATATTATAAAATATGTATTTATATTATGATCAAAAACATTTATATATATTTATTTGTATATTATCCTTCCTATAATATTATTATATATGTATTATTAATAACAAAAACATCATTAAAAAGTGTTCATTCATATATAATTATTTTTATATAAAAATTTTAAAATATGTATTTATATTATGATAAAAAAAACCTGTCAATATTTAATTGCTTATTATCCTTACTATAATATTAATCTATATGTATTATTATTATTAAAAACATTATTAAAAAGTGTTCATTCATATATAATTATAATTATAAAAATATTATAAAATATGTATTTATATTATGATCAAAAACATTTATATATATTTATTTGTATATTATCCTTCCTATAATATTATTATATATGTATTATTCATAACAAAAACATTATTAAAAAGTGTTCATTCATATATAATTATAATTATAAAAAAACTTTAAACTATGTATTTATATTATGATCAAAAAAACCTGTCAATATTTATTTTCATATTATCGTTTCTATAATATTATTATATTTGTATTATTAATTACAAAAACATTACTAAAAAGTGTTCATTCATATATAATTATTATTATAAAAAACTTTAAAATATGTATTTATATTATGATAAAAAAAACCTGTGAATATTTATTTGCATATTATCCTTCCTATAATATTATTATATATGTATTATTAATTACAAAAACATCATTAAAAAGTGTTCATTCATATATAATTATTTTTATATAAAAATTTTAAAATATGTATTTATATTATGATAAAAAAAACCTGTCAATATTTAATTGCATATTATCCTTACTATAATATTAATATATATGTATTATTATTATTAAAAACATTATTAAAAAGTGTTCATTCATATATAATTATAATTATAAAAATATTATAAAATATGTATTTATATTATGATCAAAAACATTTTTATATATTTATTTGTATATTATCCTTCCTATAATATTATTATATATGTATTATTAATAACAAAAACATTATTAAAAAGTGTTCATTCATATATAATTATTATTATAAAAATATTATAAAATATGTATTTATATTATGATCAAAAACATTTATATATATTTATTTGTATATTATCCTTCCTATAATATTATTATATATGTATTATTCATAACAAAAACATTATTAAAAAGTGTTCATTCATATATTATTATTATTATAAAAATATTATAAAATATGTATTTATATTATGATCAAAAACATTTATATATATTTATTTGTATATTATCCTTCCTATAATATTATTATATATGTATTATTCATAACAAAAACATTATTAAAAAGTGTTCATTCATATATAATTATAATTATAAAAAAACTATAAACTATGTATTTATATTATGATCAAAAAAACCTGTCAATATTTATTTGCATATTATCGTTTCTATAATATTATTATATTTGTATTATTAATTACAAAAACATTACTAAAAAGTGTTCATTCATATATAATTATTATTATAAAAAAACTTTAAACTATGTATTTATATTATGATCAAAAAAACCTGTCAATATTTATTTGCATATTATCGTTTCTATAATATTATTATATTTGTATTATTAATTACAAAAACATTACTAAAAAGTGTTCATTCATATATTATTATTATTATAAAAAACTTTAAAATATGTATTTATATTATGATAAAAAAACCTGTGAATATTTATTTGCATATTATCCTTCCTATAATATTATTATATATGTATTATTAATAACAAAAACATTATTAAAAAGTGTTCATTCATATATAATTATTATTATAAAAATATTATAAAATATGTATTTATATTATGATCAAAAACATTTATATATATTTATTTGTATATTATCCTTCCTATAATATTATTATATATGTATTATTAATAACAAAAACATTATTCAAAAGTGTTCATTCATATATAATTATTATTATAAAAATATTATAAAATATGTATTTATATTATGATTAAAAACATTTATATATATTTATTTGTATATTATCCTTCCTATAATATTATTATATATGTATTATTAATAACAAAAACATCATTAAAAAGTGTTCATTTATAAATAATTATTTTTTTATAAAAATTATAAAATATGTATTTATATAATGATAAAAAAAACCTGTCAATATTTAATTGCATATTATCCTTACTATAATATTAATATATATGTATTATTATTATTAAAAACATTATTAAAAAGTGTTCATTCATATATAATTATAATTATAAAAATATTATAAAATATGTATTTATATTATGATTTAAAAACATTTTTATATATTTATTTGTATATTATCCTTCCTATAATATTATTATATATGTATTATTCATAACAAAAACATTATTATTAAGTGTTCATTCATATATAATTATAATTATAAAAAAACTTTAAACTATGTATTTATATTATGATCAAAAAAACCTGTCAATATTTATTTGCATATTATTGTTTCTATAATATTATTATATTTGTATTATTAATTACAAAAACATTACTAAAAAGTGTTCATTCATATATAATTATTATTATAAAAAACTTTAAAATATGTATTTATATTATGATAAAAAAAACCTGTCAATATTTAATTGCATATTATCCTTCCTATAATATTAATATATATGTATTATTATTATTAAAAACATTATTAAAAATTGTTCATTCATATATAATTATTTTTATATAAAAATATTATAAAATATGTATTTATATTATGATCAAAAACATTTATATATATTTATTTGTATATTATCCTTCCTATAATATTATTATATATGTATTATTAATAACAAAAACATTATTCAAAAGTGTTCATTCATATATAATTATTATTATAAAAATATTATAAAATATGTATTTATATTATGATCAAAAACATTTATATATATTTATTTGTATATTATCCTTCCTATAATATTATTATATATGTATTATTCATAACAAAAACATTATTAAAAAGTGTTCATTCATATATAATTATAATTATAAAAAAACTTTAAACTTTGTATTTATATTATGATCAAAAAAACCTGTCAATATTTATTTGCATATTATCGTTTCTATAATATTATTATATTTGTATTATTAATTACAAAAACATTACTAAAAAGTGTTCATTCATATATAATTATTAGAATAAGAAACTTTAAAATATGTATTTATATTATGATAAAAAAAAACTGTGAATATTTATTTGCATATTATCCTTCCTATAATATTATTATATATGTATTATTAATTACAAAAACATCATTAAAAAGTGTTCATTCATATATAATTATTTTTATATAAAAATTTTAAAATATGTATTTATATTATGATTAAAAAAACCTGTAGGTAAGGATAATATGCAATTAAATATTGACAGGTTTTTTTTATCATAATATAAATACATATTTTAAAATTTTTATATAAAAATAATTATATATGAATGAACACTTTTTAATGATGTTTTTGTTATTAATAATACATATATAATAATATTATAGGAAGGATAATATACAAATAAATATATATAAATGTTTTTGATCATAATATAAATACATATTTTATAATATTTTTATAATAATAATTATATATGAAGGAACACTTTTTAATAATGTTTTTGTTATTAATAATACATATATAATAATATTATAGGAAGGATTTTATACAAATAAATATATATAAATGTTTTTGATCATAATATAAATACATATTTTATAATATTTTTATAATTATAATTAATATATGAATGAACACTTTTTAGTAATGTTTTTGTAATTAATAATACAAATATAATAATATTATAGAAACGATAATATGCAAATAAATATTGACAGTTTTTTTTTATTATAATATAAATACATAGTTTAAAGTTTTTTTATAATTTTAATTATATATGAATGAACACTTTTTAATAATGTTTTTGTTATGAATAATACATATATAATAATATTATAGGAAGGATAATATACAAATAAATATATATAAATGTTTTTGATCATAATATAAATACATATTTTATAATATTTTTATAATTATAATTATATATGAATGAACACTTTTTAATAATGTTTTTAATAAAAATAATACATACATATTAATATTATAGTAAGGATAATATGCAATTAAATACTGACAGGTTTTTTTTATCATAATATAAATACATATTTTAAAATTTTTATATAAAAATAATTATATATGAATAAACACTTTTTAGTAATGTTTTTGTAATTAATAATACAAATATAATAATATTATAGAAACGATAATATGCAAATAAATATTGACAGGTTTTTTTGATCATAATATAAATACATAGTTTAAAGTTTTTTTATAATTATAATTATATATGAATGAACACTTTTTAATAATGTTTTTGTTATGAATAATACATATATAATAATATTATAGGAAGGATAATATACAAATAAATATATATAAATGTTTTTGATCATAATATAATTACATAATATAATATTTTTATAATAATAATAATATATGAATGAACACTTTTTAATAATGTTTTTGTTATTAATAATACATATATAATAATATTATAGGAAGGATAATATACAAATAAATATATATAAATGTTTTTGATCATAATATAAATACATATTTTATAATATTTTTATAATAATAATTATATATGAATGAACACTTTTGAATAATGTTTTTGTTATTAATAATACATATATAATAATATTATAGGAAGGATAATATACAAATAAATATATATAAATGTTTTTGATCATAATATAAATACATATTTTATAATATTTTTATAATAATAATTATATATGAATGAACACTTTTTAATAATGTTTTTGTTATTAATAATACATATATAATAATATTATAGGAAGGATAATATGCAAATAAATATTCACAGGTTTTTTTATCATAATATAAATACATATTTTAAAGTTTTTTATAATAATAATAATATATGAATGAACACTTTTTAGTAATGTTTTTGTAATTAATAATACAAATATAATAATATTATAGAAACGATAATATGCAAATAAATATTGACAGGTTTTTTTTATCATAATATAAATACATAGTTTAAAGTTTTTTTATAATAATAATTATATATGAATGAACAATTTTTAGTAATGTTTTTGTAATTAATAATACAAATATAATAATATTATAGAAACGATAATATGCAAATAAATATTGACAGGTTTTTTTGATCATAATATAAATACATAGTTTATAGTTTTTTTATAATTATAATTATATATGAATGAACACTTTTTAATAATGTTTTTGTTATGAATAATACATATATAATAATATTATAGGAAGGATAATATACAAATAAATATATATAAATGTTTTTGATCATAATATAAATACATATTTTATAATATTTTTATAATAATAATAATATATGAATGAACACTTTTTAATAATGTTTTTGTTATGAATAATACATATATAATAATATTATAGGAAGGATAATATACAAATAAATATATATAAATGTTTTTGATCATAATATAAATACATATTTTATAATATTTTTATAATAATAATTATATATGAATGAACACTTTTTAATAATGTTTTTGTTATTAATAATACATATATAATAATATTATAGGAAGGATAATATACAAATAAATATATATAAATGTTTTTGATCATAATATAAATACATATTTTATAATATTTTTATATAAAAATAATTATATATGAATAAACAATTTTTAATAATGTTTTTAATAATAATAATACATATATATTAATATTATAGGAAGGATAATATGCAATTAAATATTGACAGGTTTTTTTTATCATAATATAAATACATATTTTAAAGTTTTTTATAATAATAATTATATATGAATGAACACTTTTTAGTAATGTTTTTGTAATTAATAATATAAATATAATAATATTATAGAAATAATAATATGCAAATAAATATTGACAGGTTTTTTTTATCATAATATAAATACATAGTTTAAAGTTTTTTTATAATTATAATTATATATGAATGAACACTTTTTAATAATGTTTTTGTTATGAATAATACATATATAATAATATTATAGGAAGGATAATATACAAATAAATATATAAAAATGTTTTTGATCATAATATAAATACATATTTTATAATATTTTTATAATTATAATTATATATGAATGAACACTTTTTAATAATGTTTTTAATAATAATAATACATATATATTAATATTATAGTAAGGATAATATGCAATTAAATATTGACAGGTTTTTTTTATCATAATATAAATACATATTTTATAATTTTTATATAAAAATAATTATATATGAATGAACACTTTTTAATGATGTTTTTGTTATTAATAATACATATATAATAATATTATAGGAAGGATAATATACAAATAAATATATATAAATGTTTTTGATCATAATATAAATACATATTTTATAATATTTTTATAATAATAATTATATATGAATGAACACTTTTGAATAATGTT
Source organism: Macrosteles quadrilineatus (assembly GCF_028750875.1). Classification (NCBI taxonomy): domain Eukaryota; kingdom Metazoa; phylum Arthropoda; class Insecta; order Hemiptera; family Cicadellidae; genus Macrosteles; species Macrosteles quadrilineatus. The sequence continues at coordinate 244,844 of NW_026542659.1, read as the reverse complement.
TTTGTTATTAATAATACATATATAATAATATTATAGGAAGGATAATATACAAATAAATATATATAAATGTTTTTGATCATAATATAAATACATATTTTATAATATTTTTATAATAATAATTATATATGAATGAACACTTTTTAATAATGTTTTTGTTATTAATAATACATATATAATAATATTATAGGAAGGATAATATGCAAATAAATATTCACAGGTTTTTTTATCATAATATAAATACATATTTTAAAGTTTTTTATAATAATAATAATATATGAATGAACACTTTTTAGTAATGTTTTTGTAATTAATAATACAAATATAATAATATTATAGAAACGATAATATGCAAATAAATATTGACAGGTTTTTTTTATCATAATATAAATACATAGTTTAAAGTTTTTTTATAATAATAATTATATATGAATGAACACTTTTTAGTAATGTTTTTGTAATTAATAATACAAATATAATAATATTATAGAAACGATAATATGCAAATAAATATTGACAGGTTTTTTTGATCATAATATAAATACATAGTTTATAGTTTTTTTATAATTATAATTATATATGAATGAACACTTTTTAATAATGTTTTTGTTATGAATAATACATATATAATAATATTATAGGAAGGATAATATACAAATAAATATATATAAATGTTTTTGATCATAATATAAATACATATTTTATAATATTTTTATAATAATAATTATATATGAATGAACACTTTTTAGTAATGTTTTTGTAATTAATAATACAAATATAATAATATTATAGAAACGATAATATGCAAATAAATATTGACAGGTTTTTTTGATCATAATATAAATACATATTTTATAATATTTTTATAATAATAATTATATATGAATGAACACTTTTTAATAATGTTTTTGTTATTAATAATACATATATAATAATATTATAGGAAGGATAATATACAAATAAATATATATAAATGTTTTTGATCATAATATAAATACATATTTTATAATATTTTTATAATTATAATTATATATGAATGAACACTTTTTAATAATGATTTTAATAATAATAATACATATATATTAATATTATAGTAAGGATAATATGCAATTAAATATTGACAGGTTTTTTTTATCATATTATAAATACATATTTTAAAATTTTTATATAAAAATAATTATATATGAATGAACACTTTTTAATGATGTTTTTGTAATTAATAATACATATATAATAATATTATAGGAAGGATAATATGCAAATAAATATTCACAGGTTTTTTTTATCATAATATAAATACATATTTTAAAGTTTTTTATAATAATAATTATATATGAATGAACACTTTTTAGTAATGTTTTTGTAATTAATAATACAAATATAATAATATTATAGAAACGATAATATGAAAATAAATATTGACAGGTTTTTTTGATCATAATATAAATACATAGTTTAAAGTTTTTTTATAAAAATAATTATATATGAATGAACACTTTTTAATAATGTTTTTGTTATGAATAATACATATATAATAATATTATAGGGAGGATAATATACAAATAAATATATATAAATGTTTTTGATCATAATATAAATACATATTTTATAATATTTTTATAATTATAATTATATATGAATGAACACTTTTTAATAATGTTTTTAATAATAATACATATATATATATTAATATTATAGTAAGGATAATATGCAATTAAATATTGACAGGTTTTTTTTATCATAATATAAATACATATTTTAAAATTTTTATATAAAAATAATTATATATGAATGAACACTTTTTAATGATGTTTTTGTAATTAATAATACATATATAATAATATTATAGGAAGGATAATATGCAAATAAATATTCACAGGTTTTTTTTATCATAATATAAATACATATTTTAAAGTTTTTTATAATAATAATTATATATGAATGAACACTTTTTAGTAATGTTTTTGTAATTAATAATACAAATATAATAATATTATAGAAACGATAATATGAAAATAAATATTGACAGGTTTTTTTGATCATAATATAAATACATAGTTTAAAGTTTTTTTATAATTATAATTATATATGAATGAACACTTTTTAATAATGTTTTTGTTATTAATAATACATATATAATAATATTATAGGAAGGATAATATGCAAATAAATATTCACAGGTTTTTTTATCATAATATAAATACATATTTTAAAGTTTTTTATAATAATAATATATATAATTATATATGAATGAACACTTTTTAATAATGTTTTTAATAATAATAATACATATATATTAATATTATAGTAAGGATAATATGCAATTAAATATTGACAGGTTTTTTTTATCATAATATAAATACATATTTTAAAATTTTTATATAAAAATAATTATATATGAATGAACACTTTTTAATGATGTTTTTGTTATTAATAATACATATATAATAATATTATAGGAAGGATAATATACAAATAAATATATATAAATGTTTTTGATCATAATATAAATACATATTTTATAATATTTTTATAATAATAATTTAATATGAATGAATACTTTTGAATAATGTTTTTGTTAGTAATAATACATATATAATAATATTATAGGAAGGATAATATACAAATAAATATATATAAATGTTTTTGATCATAATATAAATACATATTTTATAATATTTATATAATAATAATTATATATGAATGAACACTTTTTAATGATGTTTTTGTAATTAATAATACATATATAATAATATTATAGGAAGGATAATATGCAAATAAATATTCACAGTTTTTTTTTATCATAATATAAATACATATTTAAAAGTTTTTTATAATAATAATTATATATGAATGAACACTTTTTAGTAATGTTTTTGTAATTAATAATACAAATATAATAATATTATAGAAACGATAATATGAAAATAAATATTGACAGGTTTTTTTGATCATAATATAAAAACATAGTTTAAAGTTTTTTTATAATTATAATTATATATGAATGAACACTTTTTAATAATGTTTTTAATAATAATAATACATATATATTAATATTATAGTATGGATAATATGCAATTAAATATTGACAGGTTTTTTTTATCATAATATAAATACATATTTTAAAATTTTTATATAAAAATAATTATATATGAATGAACACTTTTTAATGATGTTTTTGTAATTAATAATACATATATAATAATATTATAGGAAGGATAATATGCAAATAAATATTCACAGGTTTTTTTTATCATAATATAAATACATATTTTAAAGTTTTTTTTAATAATAATTATATATGAATGAACACTTTTTAGTAATGTTTTTGTAATTAATAATACAAATATAATAATATTATAGAAACGATAATATGAAAATAAATATTGACAGGTTTTTTTGATCATAATATAAATACATAGTTTAAAGTTTTTTTTTAATATAATTATATATGAATGAACAATTTTTAATAATGTTTTTGTTATGAATAATACATATATAATAATATTATAGGAAGGATAATATACAAATAAATATATAAAAATGTTTTTGATCATAATATGAATACATATTTAATAATATTTTTATAATTATAATTATATATGAATGAACACTTTTTAATAATGTTTTTAATAATAATAATACATATATATTAATATTATAGTAAGGATAATATGCAATTAAATATTGACAGGTTTTTTTTATCATAATATAAATACATATTTTATAATTTTTATATAAAAATAATTATATATGAATGAACACTTTTTAATGATGTTTTTGTTATTAATAATACATATATAATAATATTATAGGAAGGATAATATACAAATAAATATATATAAATGTTTTTGATCATAATATAAATACATATTTTATAATATTTTTATAATAATAATTATATATGAATGAACACTTTTGAATAATGTTTTTGTTATTAATAATACATATATAATAATATTATAGGAAGGATAATATACAAATAAATATATATAAATGTTTTTGATCATAATATAAATACATATTTTATAATATTTTTATAATAATAATTATATATGAATGAACACTTTTTAATAATGTTTTTGTTATTAATAATACATATTTAATAATATTATAGGAAGGATAATATGCAAATAAATATTCACAGGTTTTTTTATCATAATATAAATACATATTTTAAAGTTTTTTATAATAATAATAATATATGAATGAACACTTTTTAGTAATGTTTTTGTAATTAATAATCCAAATATAATAATATTATAGAAACGATAATATGCAAATAAATATTGACAGGTTTTTTTGATCATAATATAAATACATAGTTTAAAGTTTTTTTATAATAATAATTATATATGAATGAACACTTTTTAGTAATGTTTTTGTAATTAATAATACAAATATAATAATATTATAGAAACGATAATATGCAAATAAATATTGACAGGTTTTTTTGATCATAATATAAATACATAGTTTAAAGTTTTTTTATAATTATAATTATATATGAATGAACACTTTTTAATAATGTTTTTGTTATGAATAATACATATATAATAATATTATAGGAAGGATAATATACAAATAAATATATATAAATGTTTTTGATCATAATATAAATACATATTTTATAATATTTTTATAATAATAATTATATATGAATGAACACTTTTTAATAATGTTTTTGTTATGAATAATACATATATAATAATATTATAGGAAGGATAATATACAAATAAATATATATAAATGTTTTTGATCATAATATAAATACATATTTTATAATATTTTTATAATAATAATTATATATGAATGAACACTTTTTAATAATGTTTTTATTATTAATAATACATATATAATAATATTATAGGAAGGATAATATACAAATAAATATATATAAATGTTTTTGATCATAATATAAATACATATTTTATAATATTTTTATAATAATAATTATATATGAATGAACACTTTTTAATAATGTTTTTGTTATTAATAATACATATATAATAATATTATAGGAAGGATAATATGCAAATAAATATTCACAGGTTTTTTTATCATAATATAAATACATATTTTAAAGTTTTTTATAATAATAATAATATATGAATGAACACTTTTTAGTAATGTTTTTGTAATTAATAATACAAATATAATAATATTATAGAAACGATAATATGCAAATAAATATTGACAGGTTTTTTTTATCATAATATAAATACATAGTTTAAAGTTTTTTTATAATAATAATTATATATGAATGAACACTTTTTAGTAATGTTTTTGTAATTAATAATACAAATATAATAATATTATAGAAACGATAATATGCAAATAAACATTGACAGGTTTTTTTGATCATAATATAAATACATAGTTTAAAGTTTTTTTATAATTATAATTATATATGAATGAACACTTTTTAATAATGTTTTTGTTATGAATAATACATATATAATAATATTATAGGAAGGATAATATACAAATAAATATATATAAATGTTTTTATTCATAATATAAATACATATTTTATAATATTTTTATAATTATAATTATATATGATGAACACTTTTAATAATGATTTTAATAATAATAATACATATATATTAATATTATAGTAAGGATAATATGCAATTAAATATTGACAGGTTTTTTTTATCATATTATAAATACATATTTTAAAATTTTTATATAAAAATAATTATATATGAATGAAAAATTTTTAATGATGTTTTTGTAATTAATAATACATATATAATAATATTATAGGAAGGATAATATGCAAATAAATATTCACAGGTTTTTTTTATCATAATATAAATACATATTTTAAAGTTTTTTATAATAATAATTATATATGAATGAACACTTTTTAGTAATGTTTTTGTAATTAATAATACAAATATAATAATATTATAGAAACGATAATATGAAAATAAATATTGACAGGTTTTTTTGATCATAATATAAATACATAGTTTAAAGTTTTTTTATAATTATAATTATATATGAATGAACACTTTTTAATAATGTTTTTGTTATGAATAATACATATATAATAATATTATAGGAAGGATAATATACAAATAAATATATAAAAATGTTTTTGATCATAATATAAAGACATATTTTATAATATTTTTATAATTATAATTATATATGAATGAACACTTTTTAATAATGTTTTTAATAATAATAATACATATATATTAATATTATAGTAAGGATAATATGCAATTAAATATTGACAGGTTTTTTTTATCATAATATAAATACATATTTTATAATTTTTATATAAAAATAATTATATATGAATGAACACTTTTTAATGATGTTTTTGTTATTAATAATACATATATAATAATATTATAGGATGGATAATATACAAATAAATATATATAAATGTTTTTGATCATAATATAAATACATATTTTATAATATTTTTATAATAATAAATATATATGAATGAACACTTTTTAATAATGTTTTTGTTATTAATAATACATATATAATAATATTATAGGAAGGATAATATGCAAATAAATATTGACAGGTTTTTCTGATCATAATATAAATACATAGTTTAAAGTTTTTTTATAATTATAATTATATATGAATGAACACTTTTTAATAATGTTTTTGTTATGAATAATACATATATAATAATATTATAGGAAGGATAATATACAAATAAATATATATAAATGTTTTTGATCATAATATAAATACATATTTTATAATATTTTTATAATAATAATAATATATGAATCAACACTTTTTAATAATGTTTTTGTTATGAATAATACATATATAATAATATTATAGGAAGGATAATATACAAATAAATATATATAAATGTTTTTGATCATAATATAAATACATATATTATAATATTTTTATAATAATAATTATATATGAATGAACACTTTTTAATAATGTTTTTGTTATTAATAATACATATATAATAATATTATAGGAAGGATAATATACAAATAAATATATATAAATGTTTTTGATCATAATATAAATACATATTTTATAATATTTTTATAATTATAATTATATATGAATGAACACTTTTTAATAATGTTTTTGTAATTAATAATACATATATAATAATATTATAGGAAGGATAATATGCAAATAAATATTCACAGTTTTTTTTAATATAATATAAATACATATTTAAAAGTTTTTTATAATAATAATTATATATGAATGAACACTTTTTAGTAATGTTTTTGTAATTAATAATACATATATAATAATATTATAGAAACGAAAATATGAAAATAAATATTGACAGGTTTTTTTGATCATAATATAAATACATAGTTTAAAGTTTTTTTATAATTATAATTATATATGAATGAACACTTTTTAATAATGTTTTTGTTATGAATAATACATATATAGTAATATTATAGGAAGGATAATATACAAATAAATATATATAAATGTTTTTGATCATAATATAAATACATATTTTATAATATTTTTATAATAATAATTATATATGAATGAACACTTTTTAATAATGTTTTTAATAATAATAATACATATATATTAATATTATAGTAAGGATAATATGCAATTAAATATTGACAGGTTTTTTTTATCATAATATAAATACATATTTTAAAATTTTTATATAAAAATAATTATATATGAATGAACACTTTTTAATGATGTTTTTGTAATTAATAATACATATATAATAATATTATAGGAAGGATAATATGCAAATAAATATTCACAGGTTTTTTTTATCATAATATAAATACATATTTTAAAGTTTTTTTTAATAATAATTATATATGAATGAACACTTTTTAGTAATGTTTTTGTAATTAATAATACAAATATAATAATATTATAGAAACGATAATATGAAAATAAATATTGACAGGTTTTTTTGATCATAATATAAATACATAGTTTAAAGTTTTTTTTATAATTATAATTATATATGAATGAACACTTTTTAATAATGTTTTTGTTATGAATAATACATATATAATAATATTATAGGAAGGATAATATACAAATAAATATATAAAAATGTTTTTGATCACAATATAAATACATATTTTATAATATTTTTATAATTATAATTATATATGAATGAACACTTTTTAATAATGTTTTTAATAATAATAATACATATATATTAATATTATAGTAAGGATAATATGCAATTAAATATTGACAGGTTTTTTTATCATAATATAAATACATATTTTATAATTTTTATATAAAAATAATTATATATGAATGAACACTTTTTAATGATGTTTTTATTATTAATAATACATATATAATAATATTATAGGAAGGATAATATACAAATAAATATATATAAATGTTTTTGATCATAATATAAATACATATTTTATAATATTTTTATAATAATAAATATATATGAATGAACACTTTTGAATAATGTTTTTGTTATTAATAATACATATATAATAATATTATAGGAAGGATAATATGCAAATAAATATTCACAGGTTTTTTATCATAATATAAATACATATTTTAAAGTTTTTTATAATAATAATAATATATGAATGAACACTTTTTAGTAATGTTTTTGTAATTAATAATCCAAATATAATAATATTATAGAAACGATAATATGCAAATAAATATTGACAGGTTTTTTTGATCATAATATAAATACATAGTTTAAAGTTTTTTTATAATAATAATTTTATATGAATGAACACTTTTTAGTAATGTTTTTGTAATTAATAATACAAATATAATAATATTATAGAAACGATAATATGCAAATAAATATTGACAGGTTTTTTTGATCATAATATAAATACATAGTTTAAAGTTTTTTTATAATTATAATTATATATGAATGAACACTTTTTAATAATGTTTTTGTTATGAATAATACATATATAATAATATTATAGGAAGGATAATATACAAATAAATATATATAAATGTTTTTGATCATAATATAAATACATATTTTATAATATTTTTATAATAATAATAATATATGAATGAACACTTTTTAATAATGTTTTTGTTATTAATAATACATATATAATAATATTATAGGAAGGATAATATACAAATAAATATATATAAATGTTTTGATCATAATATAAATACATATTTTATAATATTTTTATAATAATAATAATATATGAATGAACACTTTTTAATAATGTTTTTGTTATTAATAATACATATATAATAATATTATAGGAAGGATAATATACAAATAAATATATATAAATGTTTTTGATCATAATATAAATACATATTTTATAATATTTTTATAATTATAATTATATATGAATGAACACTTTTTAATAATGTTTTTAATAATAATAATACATATATATTAATATTATAGTAAGGATAATATGCAATTAAATATTGACAGGTTTTTTTTTTCATAATATAAATACATATTTTAAAATTTTTATATAAAAATAATTATATATGAATGAACCCTTTTTAATGATGTTTTTGTTATTAATAATACATATATAATAATATTATAGGAAGGATAATATACAAATAAATATATATAAATGTTTTTGATCATAATATAAATATATATTTTATAATATTTTTATAATAATAATTATATATGAATGAACACTTTTTAATGATGTTTTTGTAATTAATAATACATATATAATAATATTATAGGAAGGATAATATGCAAATAAATATTCACAGTTTTTTTTATCATAATATAAAGACATATTTTAAAGTTTTTTATAATAATAATTATATATGAATGAACACTTTTTAATAATGTTTTTGTTATGAATAATACATATATAATAATATTATAGGAAGGATAATATACAAATAAATATATATAAATGTTTTTGATCATAATATAAATACATATTTTATAATATTTTTATAATTATAATTATATATGAATGAACACATTTTAATAATGTTTTTAATAATAATAATACATATATATTAATATTATAGTAAGGATAATATGCAATTAAATATTGACAGGTTTTTTTATCATAATATAAATACATATTTTAAAATTTTTATATAAAAATAATTATATATGAATGAACACTTTTTAATGATGTTTTTGTTATTAATAATACATATATAATAATATTATAGGAAGGATAATATACAAATAAATATATATAAATGTTTTTGATCATTATATAAATACATATTTTATAATATTTTTATAATAATAATTATATATGAAGGAACACTTTTTAATAATGTTTTTGTTATTAATAATACATATATAATAATATTATAGGAAGGATTTTATACAAATAAATATATATAAATGTTTTTGATCATAATATAAATACATATTTTATAATATTTTTATAATTATAATTAATATATGAATGAACACTTTTTAGTAATGTTTTTGTAATTAATAATACAAATATAATAATATTATAGAAACGATAATATGCAAATAAATATTGACAGGTTTTTTTGATCATAATATAAATACATAGTTTAAAGTTTTTTTATAATTTTAATTATATATGAATGAACACTTTTTAATAATGTTTTTGTTATTTATAATACATATATAATAATATTATAGGAAGGATAATATACAAATAAATATATATAAATGTTTTTGATCATAATATAAATACATATTTTATAATATTTTTATAATAATAATTATATATGAATGAACACTTTTTAATAATGTTTTTGTTATTAATAATACATATATAATAATATTATAGGAAGGATAATATACAAATAAATATATATAAATGTTTTTGATCATAATATAAATACATATTTTATAATATTTTTTATAATTATAATTATATATGAATGAACACTTTTTAATAATGTTTTTAATAATAATAATACATATATATTAATATTATAGTAAGGATAATATGCAATTAAATATTGACAGGTTTTTTTTATCATAATATAAATACATATTTTAAAATTTTTATATAAAAATAATTATATATGAATGAACACTTTTTAATGATGTTTTTGTAATTAATAATACATATATAATAATATTATAGGAAGGATAATATGCAAATAAATATTCACAGGTTTTGTTTATCATAATATAAATACATATTTTAAAGTATTTTATTATAATAATTATATATGAATGAACACTTTTTAGTAATGTTTTTGTAATTAATAATACAAATATAATAATATTATAGAAACGATAATATGCAAATAAATATTGACAGGTTTTTTTGATCATAATATAAATACAAAGTTTAAAGTTTTTTTATAATTACAATTATATATGAATGAACACTTTTTAATATTGTTTTTGTTATGAATAATACATATATAATTATATTATAGGAAGGATAATATACAAATAAATATATATAAATGTTTTTGATCATAATATAAATACATATTTTATAATATTTTTATAATTATAATTATATATGAATGAACACTTTTTAATAATGTTTTTAATAATAATAATACATATATATTAATATTATAGTAAGGATAATATGCAATTAAATATTGACAGGTTTTTTTATCATAATATAAATACTTATTTTAAAATTTTTATATAAAAATAATTATATATGAATGAACACTTTTTAATGATGTTTTTGTAATTAATAATACATATATAATAATATTATAGGAAGGATAATATGCAAATAACTATTCACAGGTTTTTTTATCATAATATAAATACATATTTTAAAGTTTTTTATAATAATAATTATATATGAATGAACACTTTTTAGTAATGTTTTTGTAATTAATAATACAAATATAAAAATATTATAGAAACGATAATATGCAAATAAATATTGACAGGTTTTTTTGATCATAATATAAATACATAGTTTAAAGTTTTTTTATAATAATAATTATATATGAATGAACACTTTTTAGTAATGTTTTTGTAATTAATAATACAAATATAATAATATTATAAAAACTATAATATGCAAATAAATATTGACAGGTTTTTTTGATCATAATATAAATACATAGTTTAAAGTTTTTTTATAATTATAATTATATATGAATGAACACTTTTTAATAATGTTTTTGTTATGAATAATACATATATAATAATATTATAGGAAGGATAATATACAAATAAATATATATAAATGTTTTTGATCATAATATAAATACATATTTTATAATATTTTTATAATAATAATAATATATGAATGAACACTTTTTAATAATGTTTTTGTTATTAATAATACATATATAATAATATTATAGGAAGGATAATATACAAATAAATATATATAAATGTTTTGATCATAATATAAATACATATTTTATAATATTTTTATAATAATAATAATATATGAATGAACACTTTTTAATAATGTTTTTGTTATTAATAATACATATATAATAATATTATAGGAAGGATAATATACAAATAAATATATATAAATGTTTTTGATCATAATATAAATACATATTTTATAATATTTTTATAATTATAATTATATATGAATGAACACTTTTTAATAATGTTTTTAATAATAATAATACATATATATTAATATTATAGTAAGGATAATATGAAATTAAATATTGACAGGTTTTTTTTATCATAATATAAATACATATTTTAAAATTTTTATATAAAAATAATTATATATGAATGAACACTTTTTAGTAATGTTTTTGTAATTAATAATACAAATATAATAATATTAAAGAAACGATAATATGCAAATAAATATTGACAGGTTTTTTTGATCATAATATAAATACATAGTTTAAAGGTTTTTTATAATTATAATTATATATGAATGAACACTTTTTAATAATGTTTTTGTTATGAATAATACATATATAATAATATTATAGGAAGGATATTATACAAATAAATATATATAAATGTTTTTGATCATAATATAAATACATATTTTATAATTTTTATATAAAAATAATTATATATGAATGAACACTTTTTAATGATGTTTTTGTTATTAATAATACATATATAATAATATTATAGGAAGGATAATATACAAATAAATATATATAAATGTTTTTGATCATAATATAAGTACATATTTTATAATATTTTTATAATACTAATTATATATGAATGAACACTTTTTAATAATGTTTTTGTTATTAATAATACATATATAATAATATTATAGGAAGGATAATATACAAATAAATATATATAAATGTTTTTGATCATAATATAAATACATATTTTATAATATTTTTATAATTATAATTATATATGAATGAACAATTTTTAATAATGTTTTTAATAATAATAATACATATATATTAATATTATAGTAAGGATAATACGCAATTAAATATTGACAGGTTTTTTATCATAATATAAATACTTATTTTAAAATCTTTATATAAAAATAATAATATATGAATGAAAACTTTTTAATGATATTTTTGTAATTAATAATACATATATAATAATATTATGGGAAGGATAATATGCAAATAAATATTCACAGGTTTTTTTATCATAATATAAATACATATTATAAAGTTTTTTATAATAATAATAATATATGAATGAACACTTTTTAGTAATGTTTTTGTAATTAATAATACAAATATAATAATATTATAGAAACGATAATATGCAAATAGATATTGACAGGTTTTTTGATCATAATATAAATACATAGTTTAAAGTTTTTTTATAATAATAATTATATATGAATGAACACTTTTTAGTAATGTTTTTGTAATAAATAATAATAATATAATAATATTATAGAAACGATAATATGCAAATAAATATTGACAGGTTTTTTGATCATAATATAAATACATAGTTTAAAGTTTTTTTATAATTATAGTTATATATGAATGAACACTTTTTAATAATGTTTTTGTTATGAATAATACATATATAATAATATTATAGAAAGGATAATATACAAATAAATATATATAAATGTTTTTCACCATAATATAAATACATATTTTATAATATTTTTATAATAATAATAATATATGAATGAACACTTTTTAATAATGTTTTTGTTATTAATAATACATATATAATAATATTATAGGAAGGATAATATACAAATAAATATATATAAATGTTTTTGATCATAATATAAATACATATTTTATAATATTTTTATAATAATAATTATATATGAATGAACACTTTTTAATAATGTTTTTGTTATTAATAATACATATATAATAATATTATAGGAAGGATAATATACAAATAAATATATATAAATGTTTTTGATCATAATATAAATACATATTTTATAATATTTTTATAATTATAATTATATATGAATGAACACTTTTTAATAATGTTTTTAATAATAATAATACATATATATTAATATTATAGTAAGGATAATATGCAATTAAATATTGACAGGTTTTTTTTATCATAATATAAATACATATTTTAAAATTTTTATATAAAAATAATTATATATGAATGAACACTTTTTAATGATGTTTTTGTTATTAATAATACATATATAATAATATTATAGGAAGGATAATATACAAATAAATATATATAAATGTTTTTGATCATAATATAAATACATATTTTATAATATTTTTATAATAATAATTATATATGAATGAACACTTTTGAATAATGTTTTTGTTATTATAAAACATATATAATAATATTATAGGAAGGATAATATACAAATAAATATATATAAATGTTTTTGATCATAATATAAATACATATTTTATAATATTTTTATAATTATTATTATACATGAATGAACACTTTTTAATAATGTTTTTAATAATAATAATACATATATATTAATATTATAGTAAGGATAATATGCAATTAAATATTGACAGGTTTTTTTATCATAATATAAATACATATTTTAAATTTTTATATAAAAATAATTATATATGAATGAACACTTTTTAATGATGTTTTTGTTATTAATAATACATATATAATAATATTATAGGAAGGATAATATACAAATAAATATATATAAATGTTTTTGATCATAATATAAATACATATTTTATAATATTTTTATAATAATAATTATATATGAATGAACACTTTTTAGTAATGTTTTTGTAATTAATAATACAAATATAATAATATTATAAAAACGATAATATGCAAATAAATATTGACAGGTTTTTTTGATCATAATATAAATACATAGTTTAAAGTTTTTTTATAATTATAATTATATATGAATGAACACTTTTTAATAATGTTTTTGTTATGAATAATACATATATAATAATATTATAGGAAGGATAATATACAAATAAATATATATAAATGTTTTTGATCATAATATAAATACATATTTTATAATATTTTTATAATAATAATAATATATGAATGAACACTTTTTAATAATGTTTTTGTTATTAATAATACATATATAATAATATTATAGGAAGGATAATATACAAATAAATATATATAAATGTTTTTCATCATAATATAAATACATATTTTATAATATTTTTATAATAATAATAATATATGAATGAACACTTTTTAATAATGTTTTTGTTATTAATAATACATATATAATAATATTATAGGAAGGATAATATACAAATAAATATATATAAATGTTTTTGATCATAATATAAATACATATTTTATAATATTTTTATAATAGTAATTATATATGAATGAACACTTTTTAATAATGTTTTTGTTATTAATAATACATATATAATAATATTATAGGAAGGATAATATGCAAATAAATATTCACAGGTTTTGTTTATCATAATATAAATACATATTTTAAAGTATTTTATCATAATAATTATATATGAATGAACACTTTTTAGTAATGTTTTTGTAATTAATAATACAAATATAATAATATTATAGAAACGATAATATGCAAATAAATATTGACAGGTTTTTTTGATCATAATATAAATACATAGTTTAAAGTTTTTTTATAATAATAATTATATATGAATGAACACTTTTTAGTAATGTTTTTGTAATTAATAATACAAATATAATAATATTATAAAAACGATAATATGCAAATAAATATTGACAGGTTTTTTTGATCATAATATAAATACATAGTTTAAAGTTTTTTTATAATAATAATTATATATGAATGAACACTTTTTAGTAATGTTTTTGTAATTAATAATACAAATATAATAATATTATAAAAACGATAATATGCAAATAAATATTGACAGGTTTTTTTGATCATAATATAAATACATAGTTTAAAGTTTTTTTATAATTATAATTATATATGAATGAACACTTTTTAATAATGTTTTTGTTATGAATAATACATATATAATAATATTATAGGAAGGATAATATACAAATAAATATATATAAATGTTTTTGATCATAATATAAATACATATTTTATAATATTTTTATAATAATAATAATATATGAATGAACACTTTTTAATAATGTTTTTGTTATTAATAATACATATATAATAATATTATAGGAAGGATAATATACAAATAAATATATATAAATGTTTTTGATCATAATATAAATACATATTTTATAATATTTTTATAATTATAATTATATATGAATGAACACTTTTTAATAATGTTTTTAATAATAATAATACATATATATTAATATTATAGTAAGGATAATATGCAATTAAATATTGACAGGTTTTTTTTATCATAATATAAATACATATTTTAAAATTTTTATATAAAAATAATTATATATGAATGAACACTTTTTAGTAATGTTTTTGTAATTAATAATACAAATATAATAATATTATAGAAACGATAATATGCAAATAAATATTGACAGGTTTTTTTGATCATAATATAAATACATAGTTTAAAGGTTTTTTATAATTATAATTATATATGAATGAACACTTTTTAATAATGTTTTTGTTATGAATAATACATATATAATAATATTATAGGAAGGATATTATACAAATAAATATATATAAATGTTTTTGATCATAATATAAATACATATTTTATAATTTTTATATAAAAATAATTATATATGAATGAACACTTTTTAATGATGTTTTTGTTATTAATAATACATATATAATAATATTATAGGAAGGATAATATACAAATAAATATATATAAATGTTTTTGATCATAATATAAGTACATATTTTATAATATTTTTATAATACTAATTATATATGAATGAACACTTTTTAATAATGTTTTTGTTATTAATAATACATATATAATAATATTATAGGAAGGATAATATACAAATAAATATATATAAATGTTTTTGATCATAATATAAATACATATTTTATAATAGTTTTATAATTATAATTATATATGAATGAACACTTTTTAATAATGTTTTTAATAATAATAATACATATATATTAATATTATAGTAAGGATAATACGCAATTAAATATTGACAGGTTTTTTATCATAATATAAATACTTATTTTAAAATCTTTATATAAAAATAATAATATATGAATGAAAACTTTTTAATGATGTTTTTGTAATTAATAATACATATATAATAATATTATAGGAAGGATAATATGCAAATAAATATTCACAGGTTTTTTTATCATAATATAAATACATATTATACAGTTTTTTATAATAATAATAATATATGAATGAACACTTTTTAGTAATGTTTTTGTAATTAATAATACAAATATAATAATATTATAGAAACGATAATATGCAAATAGATATTGACAGGTTTTTTGATCATAATATAAATATATAGTTTAAAGTTTTTTTATAATAATAATTATATATGAATGAACACTTTTTAGTAATGTTTTTGTAATAAATAATAATAATATAATAATATTATAGAAACGATAATATGCAAATAAATATTGACAGGTTTTTTGATCATAATATAAATACATAGTTTAAAGTTTTTTTATAATTATAGTTATATATGAATGAGCACTTTTTAATAATGTTTTTGTTATGAATAATACATATATAATAATATTATAGAAAGGATAATATACAAATAAATATATATAAATGTTTTTCATCATAATATAAATACATATTTTATAATATTTTTATAATAATAATAATATATGAATGAACACTTTTTAATAATGTTTTTGTTATTAATAATACATATATAATAATATTATAGGAAGGATAATATACAAATAAATATATATAAATGTTTTTTATCATAATATAAATACATATTTTATAATATTTTTATAATAATAATTATATATGAATGAACACTTTTTAATAATGTTTTTGTTATTAATAATACATATATAATAATATTATAGGAAGGATAATATACAAATAAATATATATAAATGTTTTTGATCATAATATAAATACATATTTTATAATATTTTTATAATTATAATTATATATGAATGAACACTTTTTAATAATGTTTTTAATAATAATAATACATATATATTAATATTATAGTAAGGATAATATGCAATTAAATATTGACAGGTTTTTTTTATCATAATATAAATACATATTTTAAAATTTTTATATAAAAATAATTATATATGAATGAACACTTTTTAATGATGTTTTTGTTATTAATAATACATATATAATAATATTATAGGAAGGATAATATACAAATAAATATATATAAATGTTTTTGATCATAATATAAATACATATTTTATAATATTTTTATAATAATAATTATATATGAATGAACACTTTTGAATAATGTTTTTGTTATTAATAATACATATATAATAATATTATAGGAAGGATAATATACAAATAAATATATATAAATGTTTTTGATCATAATATAAATACATATTTTATAATATTTTTATAATTATTATTATACATGAATGAACACTTTTTAATAATGTTTTTAATAATAATAATACATATATATTAATATTATAGTAAGGATAATATGCAATTAAATATTGACAGGTTTTTTTATCATAATATAAATACATATTTTAAATTTTTATATAAAAATAATTATATATGAATGAACACTTTTTAATGATGTTTTTGTTATTAATAATACATATATAATAATATTATAGGAAGGATAATATACAAATAAATATATATAAATGTTTTTGATCATAATATAAATACATATTTTATAATATTTTTATAATAATAATTATATATGAATGAACACTTTTGAATAATGTTTTTGTTATTAATAATACATATATAATAATATTATAGGAAGGATAATATACAAATAAATATATATAAATGTTTTTGATCATAATATAAATACATATTTTATCATATTTTTATAATTATAATTATATATGAATGAACACTTTTTAATAATGTTTTTATAATAATAATACATATATATTAATATTATAGGAAGGATAATATGCAATTAAATATTGACAGGTTTTTTTTATCATAATATAAATACATATTTTAAAGTTTTTTATAATAATAATTATATATGAATGAACACTTTTTAGTAATGTTTTTGTAATTAATAATACAAATATAATAATATTATAGAAACAATAATATGCAAATAAATATTGACAGGTTTTTTTGATCATAATATAAATACATAGTTTAAAGTTTTTTTATAATTATAATTATATATGAATGAACACTTTTTAATAATGTTTTTGTTATGAATAATACATATATAATAATATTATAGGAAGGATAATATACAAATAAATATATAAAAATGTTTTTGATCATAATATAAATACATATTTTATCATATTTTTATAATTATAATTATATATGAATGAACACTTTTTAATAATGTTTTTAATAATAATAATACATATATATTAATATTATAGGAAGGATAATATGCAATTAAATATTGACAGGTTTTTTTTATCATAATATAAATACATATTTTAAAGTTTTTTATAATAATAATTATATATGAATGAACACTTTTTAGTAATGTTTTTGTAATTAATAATACAAATATAATAATATTATAGAAACAATAATATGCAAATAAATATTGACAGGTTTTTTTGATCATAATATAAATACATAGTTTAAAGTTTTTTTATAATTATAATTATATATGAATGAACACTTTTGAATAATGTTTTTGTTATTAATAATACATATATAATAATATTATAGGAAGGATAATATACAAATAAATATATATAAATGTTTTTGATCATAATATAAATACATATTTTATAATATTTTTATAATTATTATTATACATGAATGAACACTTTTTAATAATGTTTTTAATAATAATAATACATATATATTAATATTATAGTAAGGATAATATGCAATTAAATATTGACAGGTTTTTTTATCATAATATAAATACATATTTTAAATATTTATATAAAAATAATTATATATGAATGAACACTTTTTAATGATGTTTTTGTTATTAATAATACATATATAATAATATTATAGGAAGGATAATATACAAATAAATATATATAAATGTTTTTGATCATAATATAAATACATATTTTATAATATTTTTATAATAATAATTATATATGAATGAACACTTTTTAGTAATGTTTTTGTAATTAATAATACAAATATAATAATATTATAAAAACGATAATATGCAAATAAATATTGACAGGTTTTTTTGATCATAATATAAATACATAGTTTAAAGTTTTTTTATAATTATAATTATATATGAATGAACACTTTTTAATAATGTTTTTGTTATGAATAATACATATATAATAATATTATAGGAAGGATAATATACAAATAAATATATATAAATGTTTTTGATCATAATATAAATACATATTTTATAATATTTTTATAATAATAATAATATATGAATGAACACTTTTTAATAATGTTTTTGTTATTAATAATACATATATAATAATATTATAGGAAGGATAATATACAAATAAATATATATAAATGTTTTGATCATAATATAAATACATATTTTATAATATTTTTATAATAATAATAATATATGAATGAACACTTTTTAATAATGTTTTTGTTATTAGTAATACATATATAATAATATTATAGGAAGGATAATATACAAATAAATATATATAAATGTTTTTGATCATAATATAAATACATATTTTATAATATTTTTATAATTATAATTATATATGAATGAACACTTTTTAATAATGTTTTTAATAATAATAATACATATATATTAATATTATAGTAAGGATAATATGCAATTAAATATTGACAGGTTTTTTTTATCATAATATAAATACATATTTTAAAATTTTTATATAAAAATAATTATATATGAATGAACACTTTTTAGTAATGTTTTTGTAATTAATAATACAAATATAATAATATTATAGAAACGATAATATGCAAATAAATATTGACAGGTTTTTTTGATCATAATATAAATACATAGTGTAAAGTTTTTTTATAATTATAATTATATATGAATGAACACTTTTTAATAATGTTTTTGTTATGAATAATACATATATAATAATATTATAGGAAGGATATTATACAAATAAATATATATAAATGTTTTTGATCATAATATAAATACATATTTTATAATTTTTATATAAAAATAATTATATATGAATGAACACTTTTTAATGATGTTTTTGTTATTAATAATACATATATAATAATATTATAGGAAGGATAATATACAAATAAATATATATAAATGTTTTTGATCATAATATAAATACATATTTTATAATATTTTATAAAATTATAATTATATATGAATGAACACTTTTTAATAATGTTTTTAATAATAATAATACATATATATTAATATTATAGTAAGGATAATACGCAATTAAATATTGACAGGTTTTTTATCATAATATAAATACTTATTTTAAAATCTTTATATAAAAATAATAATATATGAATGAAAACTTTTTAATGATGTTTTTGTAATTAATAATACATATATAATAATATTATAGGAAGGATAATATGCAAATAAATATTCACAGGTTTTTTTATCATAATATAAATACATATTTTAAAGTTTTTTATAATAATAATAATATATGAATGAACACTTTTTAGTAATGTTTTTGTAATTAATAATACAAATATAATAATATTATAGAAACGATAATATGCAAATAGATATTGACAGGTTTTTTGATCATAATATAAATACATAGTTTAAAGTTTTTTTATAATAATAATTATATATGAATGAACACTTTTTAGTAATGTTTTTGTAATAAATAATAATAATATAATAATATTATAGAAACGATAATATGCAAATAAATATTGACAGGTTTTTTGATCATAATATAAATACATAGTTTAAAGTTTTTTTATAATTATAGTTATATATGAATGAACACTTTTTAATAATGTTTTTGTTATGAATAATACATATATAATAATATTATAGAAAGGATAATATACAAATAAATATATATAAATGTTTTTCATCATAATATAAATACATATTTTATAATATTTTTATAATAATAATAATATATGAATGAACACTTTTTAATAATGTTTTTGTTATTAATAATACATATATAATAATATTATAGGAAGGATAATATACAAATAAATATATATAAATGTTTTTGATCATAATATAAATACATATTTTATAATATTTTTATAATAGTAATTATATATGAATGAACACTTTTTAATAATGTTTTTGTTATTAATAATACATATATAATAATATTATAGGAAGGATAATATACAAATAAATATATATAAATGTTTTTGATCATAATATAAATACATATTTTATAATATTTTTATAATTATTATTATACATGAATGAACACTTTTTAATAATGTTTTAATAATAATAATACATATATATTAATATTATAGTAAGGATAATATGCAATTAAATATTGACAGGTTTTTTTTATCATAATATAAATACATATTTTAAATTTTTATATAAAAATAATTATATATGAATGAACACTTTTTAATGATGTTTTTGTTATTAATAATACATATATAATAATATTATAGGAAGGATAATATACAAATAAATATATATAAATGTTTTTGATCATAATATAAATACATATTTTATAATATTTTTATAATAATAATTATATATGAATGAACACTTTTGAATAATGTTTTTGTTATTAATAATACATATATAATAATATTATAGGAAGGATAATATACAAATAAATATATATAAATGTTTTTGATCATAATATAAATACATATTTTATCATATTTTTATAATTATAATTATATATGAATGAACACTTTTTAATAATGTTTTTAATAATAATAATACATATATATTAATATTATAGGAAGGATAATATGCAATTAAATATTGACAGGTTTTTTTTATCATAATATAAATACATATTTTAAAGTTTTTTATAATAATAATTATATATGAATGAACACTTTTTAGTAATGTTTTTGTAATTAATAATACAAATATAATAATATTATAGAAACAATAATATGCAAATAAATATTGACAGGTTTTTTTGATCATAATATAAATACATAGTTTAAAGTTTTTTTATAATTATAATTATATATGAATGAACACTTTTTAATAATGTTTTTGTTATGAATAATACATATATAATAATATTATAGGAAGGATAATATACAAATAAATATATAAAAATGTTTTTGATCATAATATAAATACATATTTTATAATATTTTTATAATTATAATTATATATAAATGAACACTTTTTAATAATGTTTTTAATAATAATAATACATATATATTAATATTATAGTAAGGATAATATGCAATTAAATATTGACAGGTTTTTTTTATCATAATATAAATACATATTTCATAACTTTTATATAAAAATAATTATATATGAATGAACACTTTTTAATAATGTTTTTGTTATTAATAATACATATATATTAATATTATAGGAAGGATAATATACAAATAAATATATATAAATGTTTTTGATCATAATATAAATACATATTTTATAATATTTTTATAATAATAATTATATATGAATGAACACTTTTGAATAATGTTTTTGTTATTAATAATACATATATAATAATATTATAGGAAGGATAATATACAAATAAATATATATAAATGTTTTTGATCATAATATAAATACATATTTTATAATATTTTTATAATAATAATTATATATGAATGAACACTTTTTAATAATGTTTTTGTTTTAATAATACATATATAATAATATTATAGGAAGGATAATATGCAAATAAATATTCACAGGTTTTTTTTATCATAATATAAATACATAGTTTAAAGTTTTTTTATAATAATAATTATATATGAATGAACACTTTTTAGTAATGTTTTTGTAATTAATAATACAAATATAATAATATTATAGAAACGATAATCTGCAAATAAATATTGACAGGTTTTTTTGATCATAATATATATACATAGTTTAAAGTTTTTTTATAATTATAATTATATATGAATTAACACTTTTTAATAATGTTTTTGTTATGAATAATACATATATAATAATATTATAGGAAGAATAATATACAAATAAATATATATAAATGTTTTTGATCATAATATAAATACATATTTTATAATATTTTTATAATAATAATAATATATGAATGAACACTTTTTAATAATGTTTTTGTTATGAATAATACATATATAATAATATTATAGGAAGGATAATATACAAATAAATATATATAAATTTTTTTTATCATAATATAAATACATATTTTATAATATTTTTATAATAATAATTATATATGAATGAACACTTTTTAATAATGTTTTTGTTATTAATAATACATATATAATAATATTAAAGGAAGGATAATATGCAAATAAATATTCACAGGTTTTTTTTATCATAATATAAATACATATTTTAAAGTTTTTTATAATAAAAATTATATATGAATGAACACTTTTTAGTAATGTTTTTGTAATTAATAATACAAATATAATAATATTATAGAAACGATAATATGAAAATAAATATTGACAGGTTTTTTTGATCATAATATAAATACATGGTTTAAAGTTTTTTTATAATTATAATTATATATGAATGAACAATTTTTAATAATGTTTTTGTTATGAATAATACATATATAATAATATTATAGGAAGGATAATATACAAATAAATATATATAAATGTTTTTGATCATAATATAAATACATATTTTATAATATTTTTATAATTATAATTATATATGAATGAACACTTTTTAATAATGTTTTTAATAATAATAATACATATATATTAATATTATAGTAAGGATAATATGCAATTAAATATTGACAGGTTTTTTTTTATCATAATATAAATACATATTTTAAAATTTTTATATAAAAATAATTATATATGAATGAACACTTTTTAATGATGTTTTTGTTATTAATAATACATATATAATAATATTATAGGAAGGATAATATACAAATAAATATATATAAATGTTTTTGATCATAATATAAATACATATTTTATAATATTTTTATAATAATAATTTTATATGAATGAACACTTTTGAATAATGTTTTTGTTATTAATAATACATATATAATAATATTATAGGAAGGATAATATACAAATAATTATATATAAATGTTTTTGATCATAATATAAATACATATTTTATAATATTTTTATAATAATAATTATATATGAATGAACACTTTTTAATGATGTTTTTGTTATTAATAATACATATATAATAATATTATAGGAAGGATAATATGCAAATAAATATTCACAGGTTTTTTTATCATAATATAAATACACATTTTAAAGTTTTTTTATAATAATAATAATATATGAATGAACACTTTTTAGTAATGTTTTTGTAATTAATAATACAAATATAATAATATTATAGAAACGATAATATGCAAATAAATATTGACAGGTTTTTTTGATCATAATATAAATACATAGTTTAAAGTTTTTTTTATAATAATAATTATATATGAATGAACACTTTTTAGTAATGTTTTTGTAATTAATAATACAAATATAATAATATTATAGAAACGATAATATGCAAATAAATATTGACAGGTTTTTTTGATCATAATATAAATACATAGTTTAAAGTTTTTTTATAATTATAATTATATATGAATGAATATATAATATCCTTCCTATAATGAATGAATGTATAATGAATGAATATATATGAATATATATGAATGAATATATAATCCTTCCTATAATATTATTATATATGTATTATTAATTACAAAAACATCATTAAAAAGTGTTCATTCATATATAATTATTATTATAAAAATATTATAAAATATGTATTTATATTATGATCAAAAACATTTATATACATTTATTTGTATATTATCCTTCCTATCA
Organism: Macrosteles quadrilineatus; assembly: GCF_028750875.1. NCBI lineage: Eukaryota > Metazoa > Arthropoda > Insecta > Hemiptera > Cicadellidae > Macrosteles > Macrosteles quadrilineatus. The sequence continues at coordinate 218,552 of NW_026542659.1, read as the reverse complement.
TATTATTATATATGTATTATTAATAACAAAAACATTATTAAAAAGTGTTCATTCATATATAATTATTATTATAAAAATATTATAAAATATGTATTTATATTATGATCAAAAACATTTATATATATTTATTTGTATATTATCCTTCCTATAATATTATTATATATGTATTATTCATAACAAAAACATTATTAAAAAGTCTTCATTCATATATTATTATTATTATAAAAATATTATAAAATATGTATTTATATTATGATCAAAAACATTTATATATATTTATTTGTATATTATCCTTCCTATAATATTATTATATATGTATTATTCATAACAAAAACATTATTAAAAAGTGTTCATTCATATATAATTATAATTATAAAAAAACTTTAAACTATGTATTTATATTATGATCAAAAAAACCTGTCAATATTTATTTGCATATTATCGTTTCTATAATATTATTATATTTGTATTATTAATTACAAAAACATTGCTAAAAAGTGTTCATTCATATATAATTATTATTATAAAAAAACTTTAAACTATGTATTTATATTATGATCAAAAAAACCTGTCAATATTTTTTTGCATATTATCGTTTCTATAATATTATTATATTTGTATTATTAATTACAAAAACATTACTAAAAAGTGTTCATTCATATATTATTATTATTATAAAAAACTTTAAAATATGTATTTATATTATGATAAAAAAACCTGTGAATATTTATTTGCATATTATCCTTCCTATAATATTATTATATATGTATTATTAATAACAAAAACATTATTAAAAAGTGTTCATTCATATATAATTATTATTATAAAAATATTATAAAATAAGTATTTATATTATGATCAAAAACATATATATATATTTATTTGTATATTATCCTTCCTATAATATTATTATATATGTATTATTAATAACAAAAACATTATTCAAAAGTGTTCATTCATATATAATTATTATTATAAAAATATTATAAAATATGTATTTATATTATGATCAAAAACATTTATATATATTTATTTGTATATTATCCTTCCTATAATATTATTATATATGTATTATTAATAACAAAAACATCATTAAAAAATGTTCATTCATATATAATTATTTTTATATAAAAATTATAAAATATGTATTTATATTATGATAAAAAAAACCTGTCAATATTTAATTGCATATTATCCTTACTATAATATTAATATATATGTATTATTATTATTAAAAACATTATTAAAAAGTGTTCATTCATATATAATTATAATTATAAAAATATTATAAAATATGTATTTATATTATGATCAAAAACATTTTTATATATTTATTTGTATATTATCCTTCCTATAATATTATTATATATGTATTATTCATAACAAAAACATTATTAAAAAGTGTTCATTCATATATAATTATAATTATAAAAAAAACTTTAAACTATGTATTTATATTATGATCAAAAAAACCTGTCAATATTTATTTTCAAATTATCGTTTCTATAATATTATTATATTTGTATTATTAATTACAAAAACATTACTAAAAAGTGTTCATTCATATATAATTATTATTATAAAAAAAATTAAAATATGTATTTATATTATGATAAAAAAAACCTGTGAATATTTATTTGCATATTATCCTTCCTATAATATTATTATATATGTATTATTAATTACAAAAAAATAATTAAAAAGTGTTCATTCATATATAATTATTTTTATATAAAAATTTTAAAATATGTATTTATATTATGATAAAAAAACCTGTCAATATTTAATTGCATATTATCCTTACTATAATATTAATATATATATATGTATTATTATTAAAAACATTATTAAAAAGTGGTTATTCATATATAATTATAATTATAAAAATATTATAAAATATGTATTTATATTATGATAAAAAAAACCTGTGAATATTTATTTGCATATTATCCTTCCTATAATATTATTATATATGTATTATTAATTACAAAAACATCATTAAAAAGTGTTCATTCATATATAATTATTTTTATATAAAAATTTTAAAATATGTATTTATAATATGATAAAAAAAACCTGTCAATATTTAATTGCATATTATCCTTACTATAATATTAATATATATGTATTATTATTATTAAAATCATTATTAAAAAGTGTTCATTCATATATAATTATAATTATAAAAATATTATAAAATATGTATTTATATTATGATCAAAAACATTTATATATATTTATTTGTATATTATCCTTCCTATAATATTATTATATATGTATTATTAATAACAAAAACATTATTCAAAAGTGTTCATTCATATATAATTATTATTATAAAAATATTATAAAATATGTATTTATATTATGATCAAAAACATTTATATATATTTATTTGTATATTATCCTTCCTATAATATTATTATATATGTATTATTAATAACAAAAACATCATTAAAAAATGTTCATTCATATATAATTATTTTTATATAAAAATTATAAAATATGTATTTATATTATGATAAAAAAAACCTGTCAATATTTAATTGCATATTATCCTTACTATAATATTAATATATATGTATTATTATTATTAAAAACATTATTAAAAAGTGTTCATTCATATATAATTATAATTATAAAAATATTATAAAATATGTATTTATATTATGATCAAAAACATTTTTATATATTTATTTGTATATTATCCTTCCTATAATATTATTATATATGTATTATTCATAACAAAAACATTATTAAAAAGTGTTCATTCATATATAATTATAATTATAAAAAAAACTTTAAACTATGTATTTATATTTTGATCAAAAAAACCTGTCAATATTTATTTTCATATTATCGTTTCTATAATATTATTATATTTGTATTATTAATTACAAAAACATTACTAAAAAGTGTTCATTCATATATAATTATTATTATAAAAAACTTTAAAATATGTATTTATATTATGATAAAAAAAACCTGTGAATATTTATTTGCATATTATCCTTCCTATAATATTATTATATATGTATTATTAATTACAAAAAAATAATTAAAAAGTGTTCATTCATATATAATTATTTTTATATAAAAATTTTAAAATATGTATTTATATTATGATAAAAAAACCTGTCAATATTTAATTGCATATTATCCTTACTATAATATTAATATATATATATGTATTATTAATAAAAACATTATTAAAAAGTGTTCATTCATATATAATTATAATTATAAAAATATTATAAAATATGTATTTATATTATGATCAAAAACATTTATATATATTTATTTGTATATTATCCTTCCTATAATATTATTATATATGTATTATTCATAACAAAAACATTATTAAAAAGTGTTCATTCATATATAATTATAATTATAAAAAAAACTTTAAACTATGTATTTATATTATGATCAAAAAAACCTGTCAATATTTATTTTCATATTATCGTTTCTATAATATTATTATATTTGTATTATTAATTACAAAAACATTACTAAAAAGTGTTCATTCATATATAATTATTATTATAAAAAACTTTAAAATATGTATTTATATTATGATAAAAAAAACCTGTGAATATTTATTTGCATATTATCCTTCCTATAATATTATTATATATGTATTATTAATTACAAAAACATCATTAAAAAGTGTTCATTCATATATAATTATTTTTATATAAAAATTTTAAAATATGTATTTATAATATGATAAAAAAAACCTGTCAATATTTAATTGCATATTATCCTTACTATAATATTAATATATATGTATTATTATTATTAAAATCATTATTAAAAAGTGTTCATTCATATATAATTATAATTATAAAAATATTATAAAATATGTATTTATATTATGATCAAAAACATTTATATATATTTATTTGTATATTATCCTTCCTATAATATTATTATATATGTATTATTCATAACAAAAACATTATTAAAAAGTGTTCATTCATATATAATTATAATTATAAAAAAACTTTAAACTATGTATTTATATTATGATCAAAAAAACCTGTCAATAATTTATTTGCATATTATCGTTTCTATAATATTATTATATTTGTATTATTAATTACAAAAATATTACTAAAAAGTGTTCATTCATATATAATTATTATTATAAAAATATTATAAAATATGTATTTATATTATGATCAAAAACATTTATATATATTTATTTGTATATTATCCTTCCTATAATATTATTATATATGTATTATTAATAACAAAAACATTATTTAAAAGTGTTCATTCATATAAAATTATTATTATAAAAATATTATAAAATATGTATTTATATTATGATCAAAAACATTTATATATATTTATTTGTATATTATCCTTCCTATAATATTATTATATATGTATTATTAATAACAAAAACATCATTAAAAAGTGTTCATTCATATATAATTATTTTTATATAAAAATTTTAAAATATGTATTTATATTATGATAAAAAAACCTGTCAATATTTAATTGCATATTATCCTTACTATAATATTAATCTATATGTATTATTATTATTAAAAACATTATTAAAAAGTGTTCATTCATATATAATTATAATTATAAAAATATTATAAAATATGTATTTATATTATGATCAAAAACATTTATATATATTTATTTGTATATTATCCTTCCTATAATATTATTATATATGTATTATTCATAACAAAAACATTATTAAAAAGTGTTCATTCATATATAATTATAATTATAAAAAAACTTTAAACTATGTATTTATATTATGATCAAAAAAACCTGTCAATATTTATTTTCATATTATCGTTTCTATAATATTATTATATTTGTATTATTAATTACAAAAACATTACTAAAAAGTGTTCATTCATATATAATTATTATTATAAAAAACTTTAAAATATGTATTTATATTATGATAAAAAAAACCTGTGAATATTTATTTGCATATTATCCTTCCTATAATATTATTATATATGTATTATTAATTACAAAAACATCATTAAAAAGTGTTCATTCATATATAATTATTTTTATATAAAAATTTTAAAATATGTATTTATATTATGATAAAAAAAACCTGTCAATATTTAATTGCATATTATCCTTACTATAATATTAATATATATGTATTATTATTATTAAAAACATTATTAAAAAGTGTTCATTCATATATAATTATAATTATAAAAATATTATAAAATATGTATTTATATTATGATCAAAAACATTTTTATATATTTATTTGTATATTATCCTTCCTATAATATTATTATATATGTATTATTAATAACAAAAACATTATTAAAAAGTGTTCATTCATATATAATTATTATTATAGAAATATTATAAAATAGGTATTTATATTATGATCAAAAACATTTATATATATTTATTTGTATATTATCCTTCCTATAATATTATTATATATGTATTATTCATAACAAAAACATTATTAAAAAGTGTTCATTCATATATAATTATAATTATAAAAAAACTTTAAACTATGTATTTATATTATGATCAAAAAAACCTGTCAATATTTATTTGCATATTATCGTTTCTATAATATTATTATATTTGTATTATTAATTACAAAAATATTACTAAAAAGTGTTCATTCATATATAATTATTATTATAAAAATATTATAAAATATGTATTTATATTATGATCAAAAACATTTATATATATTTATTTGTATATTATCCTTCCTATAATATTATTATATATGTATTATTAATAACAAAAACATTATTTAAAAGTGTTCATTCATATAAAATTATTATTATAAAAATATTATAAAATATGTATTTATATTATGATCAAAAACATTTATATATATTTATTTGTATATTATCCTTCCTATAATATTATTATATATGTATTATTAATAACAAAAACATCATTAAAAAGTGTTCATTCATATATAATTATTTTTATATAAAAATTTTAAAATATGTATTTATATTATGATAAAAAAAACCTGTCAATATTTAATTGCATATTATCCTTACTATAATATTAATCTATATGTATTATTATTATTAAAAACATTATTAAAAAGTGTTCATTCATATATAATTATAATTATAAAAATATTATAAAATATGTATTTATATTATGATCAAAAACATTTATATATATTTATTTGTATATTATCCTTCCTATAATATTATTATATATGTATTATTCATAACAAAAACATTATTAAAAAGTGTTCATTCATATATAATTATAATTATAAAAAAACTTTAAACTATGTATTTATATTATGATCAAAAAAACCTGTCAATATTTATTTTCATATTATCGTTTCTATAATATTATTATATTTGTATTATTAATTACAAAAACATTACTAAAAAGTGTTCATTCATATATAATTATTATTATAAAAAACTTTAAAATATGTATTTATATTATGATAAAAAAAACCTGTGAATATTTATTTGCATATTAACCTTTCTATAATATTATTATATATGTATTATTAATTACAAAAACATCATTAAAAAGTGTTCATTCATATATAATTATTTTTATATAAAAATTTTAAAATATGTATTTATATTATGATAAAAAAAACCTGTCAATATTTAATTGCATATTATCCTTACTATAATATTAATATATATGTATTATTATTATTAAAAACATTATTAAAAAGTGTTCATTCATATATAATTATAATTATAAAAATATTATAAAATATGTATTTATATTATGATCAAAAACATTTTTATATATTTATTTGTATATTATCCTTCCTATAATATTATTATATATGTATTATTAATAACAAAAACATTATTAAAAAGTGTTCATTCATATATAATTATTATTATAAAAATATTATAAAATATGTATTTATATTATGATCAAAAACATTTATATATATTTATTTGTATATTATCCTTCCTATAATATTATTATATATGTATTATTCATAACAAAAACATTATTAAAAAGTGTTCATTCATATATTATTATTATTATAAAAATATTATAAAATATGTATTTATATTATGATCAAAAACATTTATATATATTTATTTGTATATTATCCTTCCTATAATATTATTATATATGTATTATTCATAACAAAAACATTATTAAAAAGTGTTCATTCATATATAATTATAATTATAAAAAAACTATAAACTATGTATTTATATTATGATCAAAAAAACCTGTCAATATTTATTTGCATATTATCGTTTCTATAATATTATTATATTTGTATTATTAATTACAAAAACATTACTAAAAAGTGTTCATTCATATATAATTATTATTATAAAAAAACTTTAAACTATGTATTTATATTATGATCAAAAAAACCTGTCAATATTTATTTGCATATTATCGTTTCTATAATATTATTATATTTGTATTATTAATTACAAAAACATTACTAAAAAGTGTTCATTCATATATTATTATTATTATAAAAAACTTTAAAATATGTATTTATATTATGATAAAAAAACCTGTGAATATTTATTTGCATATTATCCTTCCTATAATATTATTATATATGTATTATTAATAACAAAAACATTATTAAAAAGTGTTCATTCATATATAATTATTATTATAAAAATATTATAAAATATGTATTTATATTATGATCAAAAACATTTATATATATTTATTTGTATATTATCCTTCCTATAATATTATTATATATGTATTATTAATAACAAAAACATTATTCAAAAGTGTTCATTCATATATAATTATTATTATAAAAATATTATAAAATATGTATTTATATTATGATTAAAAACATTTATATATATTTATTTGTATATTATCCTTCCTATAATATTATTATATATGTATTATTAATAACAAAAACATCATTAAAAAGTGTTCATTTATATATAATTATTTTTATATAAAAATTATAAAATATGTATTTATATAATGATAAAAAAAACCTGTCAATATTTAATTGCATATTATCCTTACTATAATATTAATATATATGTATTATTATTATTAAAAACATTATTAAAAAGTGTTCATTCATATATAATTATAATTATAAAAATATTATAAAATATGTATTTATATTATGATTTAAAAACATTTTTATATATTTATTTGTATATTATCCTTCCTATAATATTATTATATATGTATTATTCATAACAAAAACATTATTATTAAGTGTTCATTCATATATAATTATAATTATAAAAAAACTTTAAACTATGTATTTATATTATGATCAAAAAAACCTGTCAATATTTATTTGCATATTATTGTTTCTATAATATTATTATATTTGTATTATTAATTACAAAAACATTACTAAAAAGTGTTCATTCATATATAATTATTATTATAAAAAACTTTAAAATATGTATTTATATTATGATAAAAAAAACCTGTCAATATTTAATTGCATATTATCCTTCCTATAATATTAATATATATGTATTATTATTATTAAAAACATTATTAAAAATTGTTCATTCATATATAATTATTTTTATATAAAAATATTATAAAATATGTATTTATATTATGATCAAAAACATTTAAATATATTTATTTGTATAAAATCCTTCCTATAATATTATTATATATGTATTATTAATAACAAAAACATTATTAAAAAGTGTTCCTTCATATATAATTATTATTATAAAAATATTATAAAATATGTATTTATATTATGATCAAAAACATTTATATATATTTATTTGTATATTATCCTTCCTATAATATTATTATATATGTATTATTAATAACAAAAACATCATTAAAAAGTGTTCATTCATATATAATTATTTTTATATAAAAATTTTAAAATATGTATTTATATTATGATTAAAAAAACCTGTAGGTAAGGATAATATGCAATTAAATATTGACAGGTTTTTTTTATCATAATATAAATACATATTTTAAAATTTTTATATAAAAATAATTATATATGAATGAACACTTTTTAATGATGTTTTTGTTATTAATAATACATATATAATAATATTATAGGAAGGATAATATACAAATAAATATATATAAATGTTTTTGATCATAATATAAATACATATTTTATAATATTTTTATAATAATAATTATATATGAAGGAACACTTTTTAATAATGTTTTTGTTATTAATAATACATATATAATAATATTATAGGAAGGATTTTATACAAATAAATATATTTAAATGTTTTTGATCATAATATAAATACATATTTTATAATATTTTTATAATTATAATTAATATATGAATGAACACTTTTTAGTAATGTTTTTGTAATTAATAATACAAATATAATAATATTATAGAAACGATAATATGCAAATAAATATTGACAGTTTTTTTTTTATCATAATATAAATACATAGTTTAAAGTTTTTTTATAATTTTAATTATATATGAATGAACACTTTTTAATAATGTTTTTGTTATGAATAATACATATATAATAATATTATAGGAAGGATAATATACAAATAAATATATATAAATGTTTTTGATCATAATATAAATACATATTTTATAATATTTTTATAATTATAATTATATATGAATGAACACTTTTTAATAATGTTTTTAATAATAATAATACATACATATTAATATTATAGTAAGGATAATATGCAATTAAATACTGACAGGTTTTTTTTATAATAATATAAATACATATTTTAAAATTTTTATATAAAAATAATTATATATGAATGAACACTTTTTAGTAATGTTTTTGTAATTAATAATACAAATATAATAATATTATAGAAACGATAATATGCAAATAAATATTGACAGGTTTTTTTGATCATAATATAAATACATAGTTTAAAGTTTTTTTATAATTATAATTATATATGAATGAACACTTTTTAATAATGTTTTTGTTATGAATAATACATATATAATAATATTATAGGAAGGATAATATACAAATAAATATATATAAATGTTTTTGATCATAATATAATTACATATTTTATAATATTTTTATAATAATAATATATGAATGAACACTTTTTAATAATGTTTTTGTTATTAATAATACATATATAATAATATTATAGGAAGGATAATATACAAATAAATATATATATATGTTTTTGATCATAATATAAATACATATTTTATAATATTTTTATAATAATAATTATATATGAATGAACACTTTTGAATAATGTTTTGTTATTAATAATACGTATATAATAATATTATAGGATGGATAATATACAAATAAATATATATAAATGTTTTTGATCATAATATAAATACATATTTTATAATATTTTTATAATACTAATTATATATGAATGAACACTTTTTAATAATGTTTTTGTTATTAATAATACATATATAATAATATTATAGGAAGGATAATATACAAATAAATATATATAAATGTTTTTGATCATAATATAAATACATATTTTATAATATTTTTATAATTATAATTATATATGAATGAACACTTTTTAATAATGTTTTTAATAATAATAATACATATATATTAATATTATAGTAAGGATAATACGCAATTAAATATTGACAGGTTTTTTTATCATAATATAAATACTTATTTTAAAATCTTTATATAAAAATAATTATATATGAATGAAAACTTTTTAATGATGTTTTTGTAATTAATAATACATATATAATAATATTATAGGAAGGATAATATGCAAATAAATATTCACAGGTTTTTTTATCATAATATAAATACATATTTTAAAGTTTTTTATAATAATAATAATATATGAATGAACACTTTTTAGTAATGTTTTTGTAATTAATAATACAAATATAATAATATTATAGAAACGATAATATGCAAATAGATATTGACAGGTTTTTTTGATCATAATATAAATACATAGTTTAAAGTTTTTTTATAATAATAATTATATATGAATGAACACTTTTTAGTAATGTTTTTGTAATTAATAATACAAATATAATAATATTATAGAAACGATAATATGCAAATAAATATTGACAGGTTTTTTGATCATAATATAAATACATAGTTTAAAGTTTTTTTATAATTATAATTATATATGAATGAACACTTTTTAATAATGTTTTTGTTATGAATAATACATATATAATAATATTATAGAAAGGATAATATACAAATAAATATATATAAATGTTTTTGATCATAATATAAATTCATATTTTATAATATTTTTATAATAATAATAATATATGAATGAACACTTTTTAATAATGTTTTTGTTATTAATAATACATATATAATAATATTATAGGAAGGATAATATACAAATAAATATATATAAATGTTTTTGATCATAATATAAATACATATTTTATAATATTTTTATAATAATAATTATATATGAATGAACACTTTTTAATAATGTTTTTGTTATTAATAATACATATATAATAATATTATAGGAAGGATAATATACAAATAAATATATATAAATGTTTTTGATCATAATATAAATACATATTTTATAAAATTTTTATAATTATAATTATATATGAATGAACACTTTTTAATAATGTTTTTGTTATTAATAATACATATATAATAATATTATAGGAAGGATAATATACAAATAAATATACATAAATGTTTTTGATCATAATATAAATACATATTTTATAATATTTTTTATAATTATAATTATATATGAATGAACACTTTTTAATGTTTTTAATAATAATAATACATATATATTAATATTATAGTAAGGATAATATGCAATTAAATATTGACAGGTTTTTTTAATCATAATATAAATACATATTTTAAAATTTTTATATAAAAATAATTATAAATGAATGAACACTTTTTAATGATGTTTTTGTAATTAATAATACATATATAATAATATTATAGGAAGGATAATATGCAAATAAATATTCACAGGTTTTTTTTATCATAATATAAATACATATTTTAAAGTTTCTTATTCTAATAATTATATATGAATGAACACTTTTTAGTAATGTTTTTGTAATTAATAATACAAATATAATAATATTATAGAAACGATAATATGCAAATAAATATTGACAGGTTTTTTTTGATCATAATATAAATACAAAGTTTAAAGTTTTTTTATAATTATAATTATATATGAATGAACAATTTTTAATAATGTTTTTGTTATGAATAATACATATATAATAATATTATAGGAAGGATAATATACAAATAAATATATATAAATGTTTTTGATCATAATATAAATACATATTTTATAATATTTTTATAATAATAATTATATATGAATGAACACTTTTGAATAATGTTTTTGGTATTAATAATACATATATAATAATATTATAGGAAGGATAATATACAAATAAATATATATAAATGTTTTTGATCATAATATAAATACATATTTTATAATATTTTTATATAAAAATAATTATATATGAATGAACAATTTTTAATAATGTTTTTAATAATAATAATACATATATATTAATATTATAGGAAGGATAATATGCAATTAAATATTGACAGGTTTTTTTTATCATAATATAAATACATATTTTAAAGTTTTTTATAATAATAATTATATATGAATGAACACTTTTTAGTAATGTTTTTGTAATTAATAATACAAATATAATAATATTATAGAAACAATAATATGCAAATAAATATTGACAGGTTTTTTTGATCATAATATAAATACATAGTTTAAAGTTTTTTTATAATAATAATTATATATGAATAAACACTTTTTAGTAATGTTTTTGTAATTAATAATACAAGTATAATAATATTATAGAAACGATAATATGCAAATAAATATTGACAGGTTTTTTTGATCATAATATAAATACATAGTTTATAGTTTTTTTATAATTATAATTATATATGAATGAACACTTTTTAATAATGTTTTTGTTATGAATAATACATATATAATAATATTATAGGAAGGATAATATACAAATAAATATATATAAATGTTTTTGATCATAATATAAATACATATTTTATAATATTTTTATAATAATAATTATATATGAATGAACACTTTTTAATAATGTTTTTGTTATTAATAATACATATATAATAATATTATAGGAAGGATAATATACAAATAAATATATATAAATGTTTTTGATCATAATATAAATACATATTTTATAATATTTTTATAATTATAATTATATATGAATGAACACTTTTTAATAATGTTTTTAATAATAATAATACATATATATTAATATTATAGTAAGGATAATATGCAATTAAATATTGACAGGTTTTTTTTATCATAATATAAATACATATTTTAAAATTTTTATATAAAAATAATTATATATGAATGAACACTTTTTAATGATGTTTTTGTAATTAATAATACATATATAATAATATTATAGGAAGGATAATATGCAAATAAATATTCACAGTTTTTTTTTATCATAATATAAATACATATTTTAAAGTTTTTTATAATAATAATTATATATGAATGAACACTTTTTAGTAATGTTTTTGTAATTAATAATACAAATATAATAATATTATAGAAACGATAATATGAAAATAAATATTGACAGGTTTTTTTGATCAAAATATAAATACATATTTTATAATATTTTTATAATTATAATTATATATGAATGAACACTTTTTAATAATGTTTTTGTTATGAATAATACATATATAATAATATTATAGAAAGGATAATATACAAATAAATATATATAAATGTTTTTGATCATAATATAAATTCATATTTTATAATATTTTTATAATTATAATTATATATGAATGAACACTTTTTAATAATGTTTTTAATAATAATAATACATATAGATTAATATTATAGTAAGGATAATATGCAATTAAATATTGACAGGTTTTTTTTATCATAATATAAATACATATTTTAAAATTTTTATATAAAAATAATTATATATGAATGAACACTTTTTAATGATGTTTTTGTTAATAATAATACATATATAATAATATTATAGGAAGGATAATATACAAATAAATATATATAAATGTTTTTGATCATAATATAAATACATATTTTATAATATTTTTATAATAATAATTTTATATGAATGAACACTTTTGAATAATGTTTTTGTTATTAATAATACATATATAATAATATTATAGGAAGGATAATATGCAATTAAATATTGACAGGTTTTTTTTATCATATTATAAATACATATTTTATAATATTTTTATAATAATAATTATATATGAATGAACACTTTTTAATAATGTTTTTGTTATTAATAATACATATATAATAATATTATAGGAAGGATAATATACAAATAAATATATATAAATGTTTTTGATCATAATATAAATACATATTTTATAATATTTTTATAATTATAATTATATATGAATGAACACTTTTTAATAATGATTTTAATAATAATAATACATATATATTAATATTATAGTAAGGATAATATGCAATTAAATATTGACAGGTTTTTTTTATCATATTATAAATACATATTTTAAAATTTTTATATAAAAATAATTATATATGAATGAACACTTTTTAATGATGTTTTTGTAATTAATAATACATATGTAATAATATTATAGGAAGGATAATATGCAAATAAATATTCACAGGTTTTTTTTATCATAATATAAATACATATTTTAAAGTTTTTTATAATAATAATTATATATGAATGAACACTTTTTAGTAATGTTTTTGTAATTAATAATACAAATATAATAATATTATAGAAACGATAATATGAAAATAAATATTGACAGGTTTTTTTGATCATAATATAAATACATAGTTTAAAGTTTTTTTATAATTATAATTATATATGAATGAACACTTTTTAATAATGTTTTTGTTATGAATAATACATATATAATAATATTATAGGGAGGATAATATACAAATAAATATATATAAATGTTTTTGATCATAATATAAATACATATTTTATAATATTTTTATAATTATAATTATATATGAATGAACACTTTTTAATAATGTTTTTAATAATAATACATATATATATATTAATATTATAGTAAGGATAATATGCAATTAAATATTGACAGGTTTTTTTTATCATAATATAAATACATATTTTAAAATTTTTATATAAAAATAATTATATATGAATGAACACTTTTTAATGATGTTTTTGTTAATAATAATACATATATAATAATATTATAGGAAGGATAATATACAAATAAATATATATAAATGTTTTTGATCATAATATAAATACATATTTTATAATATTTTTATAATAATAATTTTATATGAATGAACACTTTTGAATAATGTTTTTGTTATTAATAATACATATATAATAATATTATAGGAAGGATAATATACAAATAAATATATATAAATGTTTTTGATCATAATATAAATACATATTTTATAATATTTTTATAATAATAATTATATATGAATGAACACTTTTTAGTAATGTTTTTGTAATTAATAATACAAATATAATAATATTATAGAAACGATAATATGCAAATAAATATTGACAGGTTTTTTTGATCATAATATAAATACATATTTTATAATATTTTTATAATAATAATTATATATGAATGAACACTTTTTAATAATGTTTTTGTTATTAATAATACATATATAATAATATTATAGGAAGGATAATATACAAATAAATATATATAAATGTTTTTGATCATAATATAAATACATATTTTATAATATTTTTATAATTATAATTATATATGAATGAACACTTTTTAATAATGATTTTAATAATAATAATACATATATATTAATATTATAGTAAGGATAATATGCAATTAAATATTGACAGGTTTTTTTATCATATTATAAATACATATTTTAAAATTTTTATATAAAAATAATTATATATGAATGAACACTTTTTAATGATGTTTTTGTAATTAATAATACATATATAATAATATTATAGGAAGGATAATATGCAAATAAATATTCACAGGTTTTTTTTATCATAATATAAATACATATTTTAAAGTTTTTTATAATAATAATTATATATGAATGAACACTTTTTAGTAATGTTTTTGTAATTAATAATACAAATATAATAATATTATAGAAACGATAATATGAAAATAAATATTGACAGGTTTTTTTGATCATAATATAAATACATAGTTTAAAGTTTTTTTATAATTATAATTATATATGAATGAACACTTTTTAATAATGTTTTTGTTATGAATAATACATATATAATAATATTATAGGGAGGATAATATACAAATAAATATATATAAATGTTTTTGATCATAATATAAATACATATTTTATAATATTTTTATAATTATAATTATATATGAATGAACACTTTTTAATAATGTTTTTAATAATAATACATATATATATATTAATATTATAGTAAGGATAATATGCAATTAAATATTGACAGGTTTTTTTTATCATAATATAAATACATATTTTAAAATTTTTATATAAAAATAATTATATATGAATGAACACTTTTTAATGATGTTTTTGTAATTAATAATACATATATAATAATATTATAGGAAGGAAAATATGCAAATAAATATTCACAGGTTTTTTTTAGCATAATATAAATACATATTTTAAAGTTTTTTATAATAATAATTATATATGAATGAACACTTTTTAGTAATGTTTTTGTAATTAATAATACAAATATAATAATATTATAGAAACGATAATATGAAAATAAATATTGACAGGTTTTTTTGATCATAATATAAATACATAGTTTAAAGTTTTTTTATAATTATAATTATATATGAATGAACACTTTTTAATAATGTTTTTGTTATGAATAATACATATATAATAATATTATAGGAAGGATAATATACAAATAAATATATAAAAATGTTTTTGATCATAATATAAATACATATTTTATAATATTTTTATAATAATAATTATATATGAATGAACACTTTTTAATAATGTTTTTGTTATTAATAATACATATATAATAATATTATAGGAAGGATAATATGCAAATAAATATTCACAGGTTTTTTTATCATAATATAAATACATATTTTAAAGTTTTTTATAATAATAATATATATAATTATATATGAATGAACACTTTTTAATAAT
This sequence comes from Macrosteles quadrilineatus, assembly GCF_028750875.1. Lineage (NCBI taxonomy): Eukaryota > Metazoa > Arthropoda > Insecta > Hemiptera > Cicadellidae > Macrosteles > Macrosteles quadrilineatus. The sequence continues at coordinate 201,413 of NW_026542659.1, read as the reverse complement.
GTTTTTAATAATAATAATACATATATATTAATATTATAGTAAGGATAATATGCAATTAAATATTGACAGGTTTTTTTATCATAATATAAATACATATTTTAAAATTTTTATATAAAAATAATTATATATGAATGAACACTTTTTAATGATGTTTTTGTTATTAATAATACATATATAATAATATTATAGGAAGGATAATATACAAATAAATATATATAAATGTTTTTGATCATAATATAAATACATATTTTATAATATTTTTATAATAATAATTTATTATGAATGAATACCTTTTGAATAATGTTTTTGTTAGTAATAATACATATATAATAATATTATAGGAAGGATAATATACAAATAAATATATATAAATGTTTTTGATCATAATAAAAATACATATTTTATAATATTTATATAATAATAATTATATATGAATGAACACTTTTTAATGATGTTTTTGTAATTAATAATACATATATAATAATATTATAGGAAGGATAATATGCAAATAAATATTCACAGTTTTTTTTTATCATAATATAAATACATATTTAAAAGTTTTTTATAATAATAATTATATATGAATGAACACTTTTTAGTAATGTTTTTGTAATTAATAATACAAATATAATAATATTATAGAAACGATAATATGAAAATAAATATTGACAGGTTTTTTTGATCATAATATAAATACATAGTTTAAAGTTTTTTTATAATTATAATTATATATGAATGAACACTTTTTAATAATGTTTTTGTTATGAATAATACATATATAATAATATTATAGGAAGGATAATATACAAATAAATATATATAAATGTTTTTGATCATAATATAAATACATATTTTATAATATTTTTATAATTATAATTATATATGAGTGAACACTTTTTAATAATGTTTTTAATAATAATAATACATATATATTAATATTATAGTAACGATAATATGCAATTAAATATTGACAGGTTTTTTTTATCATAATATAAATACATATTTTAAAATTTTTATATAAAAATAATTATATATGAATGAACACTTTTTAATGATGTTTTTGTAATTAATAATACATATATAATAATATTATAGGAAGGATAATATGCAAATAAATATTCACAGGTTTTTTTTATCATAATATAAATACATATTTTAAAGTTTTTTTTTAATAATAATTATATATGAATGAACACTTTTTAGTAATGTTTTTGTAATTAATAATACAAATATAATAATATTATAAAAACGATAATATGAAAATAAATATTGACAGGTTTTTTGATCATAATATAAATACATAGTTTAAAGTTTTTTTTTAATATAATTATATATGAATGAACAATTTTTATTAATGTTTTTGTTATGAATAATACATATATAATAATATTATAGGAAGGATAATATACAAATAAATATATAAAAATGTTTTTGATCATAATATAAATACATATTTTATAATATTTTTATAATTATAATTATATATGAATGAACACTTTTTAATAATGTTTATAATAATAATAATACATATATATTAATATTATAGTAAGGATAATATGCAATTAAATATTGACAGGTTTTTTTTATCATAATATAAATACATATTTTATAATTTTTATATAAAAATAATTATATATGAATGAAAACTTTTTAATGATGTTTTTGTTATTAATAATACATATATAATAATATTATAGGAAGGATAATATACAAATAAATATATATAAATGTTTTTGATCATAATATAAATACATATTTTATAATATTTTTATAATAATAATTATATATGAATGAACACTTTTGAATAATGTTTTTGTTATTAATAATACATATATAATAATATTATAGGAAGGATAATATACAAATAAATATATATAAATGTTTTTGATCATAATATAAATACATATTTTATAATATTTTTATAATAATAAATATATATGAATGAACACTTTTTAATAATGTTTTTGTTATTAATAATACATATATAATAATATTATAGGAAGGATAATATGCAAATAAATATTCACAGGTTTTTTTATCATAATATAAATACATATTTTAAAGTTTTTTATAATAATAATAATATATGAATGAACACTTTTTAGTAATGTTTTTGTAATTAATAATCCAAATATAATAATATTATAGAAACGATAATATGCAAATAAATATTGACAGGTTTTTTTGATCATAATATAAATACATAGTTTAAAGTTTTTTTATAATAATAATTATATATGAATGAACACTTTTTAGTAATGTTTTTGTAATTAATAATACAAATATAATAATATTATAGAAACGATAATATGCAAATAAATATTGACAGGTTTTTTTGATCATAATATAAATACATAGTTTAAAGTTTTTTTATAATTATAATTATATATGAATGAACACTTTTTAATAATGTTTTTGTTATGAATAATACATATATAATAATATTATAGGAAGGATAATATACAAATAAATATATATAAATGTTTTTGATCATAATATAACTACATATTTTATAATATTTTTATAATAATAATTATATATGAATGAACACTTTTTAATAATGTTTTTGTTATGAATAATACATATATAATAATATTATAGGAAGGATAATATACAAATAAATATATATAAATGTTTTTGATCATAATATAAATACATAGTTTAAAGTTTTTTTATAATAATAATTATATATGAATGAACACTTTTTAGTAATGTTTTTGTAATTAATAATACAAATATAATAATATTATAGAAACGATAATATGCAAATAAATATTGACAGGTTTTTTTGATCATAATATAAATACATAGTTTAAAGTTTTTTTATAATTATAATTATATATGAATGAACACTTTTTAATAATGTTTTTGTTATGAATAATACATATATAATAATATTATAGGAAGGATAATATACAAATAAATATATATAAATGTTTTTATTCATAATATAAATACATATTTTATAATATTTTTATAATAATAATTATATATGAATGAACACTTTTTAATAATGTTTTTGTTATTAATAATACATATATAATAATATTATAGGAAGGATAATATACAAATAAATATATATAAATGTTTTTGATCATAATATAAATACATATTTTATAATATTTTTATAATTATAATTATATATGATGAACACTTTTAATAATGATTTTAATAATAATAATACATATATATTAATATTATAGTAAGGATAATATGCAATTAAATATTGACAGGTTTTTTTTATCATATTATAAATACATATTTTAAAATTTTTATATAAAAATAATTATATATGAATGAACAATTTTTAATGATGTTTTTGTAATTAATAATACATATATAATATTATTATAGGAAGGATAATATGCAAATAAATATTCACAGGTTTTTTTTATCATAATACAAATACATATTTTAAAGTTTTTTATAATAATAATTATATATGAATGAACACTTTTTAGTAATGTTTTTGTAATTAATAATACAAATATAATAATATTATAGAAACGATAATATGAAAATAAATATTGACAGGTTTTTTTGATCATAATATAAATACATAGTTTAAAGTTTTTTTATAATTATAATTATATATGAATGAACACTTTTTAATAATGTTTTTGTTATGAATAATACATATATAATAATATTATAGGAAGGATAATATACAAATAAATATATAAAAATGTTTTTGATCATAATATAAAGACATATTTTATAATATTTTTATAATTATAATTATATATGAATGAACACTTTTTAATAATGTTTTTAATAATAATAATACATATATATTAATATTATAGTAAGGATAATATGCAATTAAATATTGACAGGTTTTTTTTATCATAATATAAATACATATTTTATATTTTTATATAAAAATAATTATATATGAATGAACACTTTTTAATGATGTTTTTGTTATTAATAATACATATATAATAATATTATAGGATGGATAATATACAAATAAATGTATATAAATGTTTTTGATCATAATATAAATACATATTTTATAATATTTTTATAATAATAAATATATATGAATGAACACTTTTTAATAATGTTTTTGTTATTAATAATACATATATAATAATATTATAGGAAGGATAATATGCAAATAAATATTGACAGGTTTTTCTGATCATAATATAAATACATAGTTTAAAGTTTTTTTATAATTATAATTATATATGAATGAACACTTTTTAATAATGTTTTTGTTATGAATAATACATATATAATAATATTATAGGAAGGATAATATACAAATAAATATATATAAATGTTTTTGATCATAATATAAATACATATTTTATAATATTTTTATAATAATAATAATATATGAATCAACACTTTTTAATAATGTTTTTGTTATGAATAATACATATATAATAATATTATAGGAAGGATAATATACAAATAAATATATATAAATGTTTTTGATCATAATATAAATACATATATTATAATATTTTTATAATAATAATTATATATGAATGAACACTTTTTAATAATGTTTTTGTTATTAATAATACATATATAATAATATTATAGGAAGGATAATATACAAATAAATATATATAAATGTTTTTGATCATAATATAAATACATATTTTATAATATTTTTATAATTATAATTATATATGAATGAACACTTTTTAATAATGTTTTTGTAATTAATAATACATATATAATAATATTATAGGAAGGATAATATGCAAATAAATATTCACAGTTTTTTTTAATATAATATAAATACATATTTAAAAGTTTTTTATAATAATAATTATATATGAATGAACACTTTTTAGTAATGTTTTTGTAATTAATAATACATATATAATAATATTATAGAAACGAAAATATGAAAATAAATATTGACAGGTTTTTTTGATCATAATATAAATACATAGTTTAAAGTTTTTTTATAATTATAATTATATATGAATGAACACTTTTTAATAATGTTTTTGTTATGAATAATACATATATAATAATATTATAGGAAGGATAATATACAAATAAATATATATAAATGTTTTTGATCATAATATAAATACATATTTTATAATATTTTTATAATAATAATTATATATGAATGAACACTTTTTAATAATGTTTTTAATAATAATAATACATATATATTAATATTATAGTAAGGATAATATGCAATTAAATATTGACAGGTTTTTTTATCATAATATAAATACATATTTTAAAATTTTTATATAAAAATAATTATATATGAATGAACACTTTTTAATGATGTTTTTGTAATTAATAATACATATATAATAATATTATAGGAAGGATAATATGCAAATAAATATTCACAGGTTTTTTTTATCATAATATAAATACATATTTTAAAGTTTTTTTTAATAATAATTATATATGAATGAACACTTTTTAGTAATGTTTTTGTAATTAATAATACAAATATAATAATATTATAGAAACGATAATATGAAAATAAATATTGACAGGTTTTTTTGATCATAATATAAATACATAGTTTAAAGTTTTTTTATAATTATAATTATATATGAATGAACACTTTTTAATAATGTTTTTGTTATGAATAATACATATATAATAATATTATAGGAAGGATAATATACAAATAAATATATAAAAATGTTTTTGATCATAATATAAATACATATTTTATAATATTTTTATAATTATAATTATATATGAATGAACACTTTTTAATAATGTTTTTAATAATAATAATACATATATATTAATATTATAGTAAGGATAATATGCAATTAAATATTGACAGGTTTTTTTTATCATAATATAAATACATATTTTATAATTTTTATATAAAAATAATTATATATGAATGAACACTTTTTAATGATGTTTTTATTATTAATAATACATATATAATAATATTATAGGAAGGATAATATACAAATAAATATATATAAATGTTTTTGATCATAATATAAATACATATTTTATAATATTTTTATAATAATAAATATATATGAATGAACACTTTTGAATAATGTTTTTGTTATTAATAATACATATATAATAATATTATAGGAAGGATAATATGCAAATAAATATTCACAGGTTTTTTTATCATAATATAAATACATATTTTAAAGTTTTTTATAATAATAATAATATATGAATGAACACTTTTTAGTAATGTTTTTGTAATTAATAATCCAAATATAATAATATTATAGAAACGATAATATGCAAATAAATATTGACAGGTTTTTTTGATCATAATATAAATACATAGTTTAAAGTTTTTTTATAATAATAATTTTATATGAATGAACATTTTTAGTAATGTTTTTGTAATTAATAATACAAATATAATAATATTATAGAAACGATAATATGCAAATAAATATTGACAGGTTTTTTTGATCATAATATAAATACATAGTTTAAAGTTTTTTTATAATTATAATTATATATGAATCAACACTTTTTAATAATGTTTTTGTTATGAATAATACATATATAATAATATTATAGGAAGGATAATATACAAATAAATATATATAAATGTTTTTGATCATAATATAAATACATATTTTATAATATTTTTATAATAATAATAATATATGAATGAACACTTTTTAATAATGTTTTTGTTATTAATAATACATATATAATAATATTATAGGAAGGATAATATACAAATAAATATATATAAATGTTTTGATCATAATATAAATACATATTTTATAATATTTTTATAATAATAATAATATATGAATGAACACTTTTTAATAATGTTTTTGTTTTAATAATACATATATAATAATATTATAGGAAGGATAATATACAAATAAATATATATAAATGTTTTTGATCATAATATATATACATATTTTATAATATTTTTATAATTATAATAAAATATTGAACACTTTTTAATAATGTTTTTAATAATAATAATACATATATATTAATATTATAGTAAGGATAATATGCAATTAAATATTGACAGGTTTTTTTATCATAATATAAATACATATTTTAAAATGTTTATATAAAAATAATTATATATGAATGAACACTTTTTAATGATGTTTTTGTTATTAATAATACATATATAATAATATTATAGAAAGGATAATATACAAATAAATATATATAAATGTTTTTGATCATAATATAAATACATATTTTATAATATTTTTATAATAATAATTTTATATGAATGAACACTTTTTAATAATGTTTTTGTTATTAATAATACATATATAATAATATTATAGGAAGGATAATATACAAATAAATATATATAAATGTTTTTGATCATAATATAAATATATATTTTATAATATTTTTATAATAATAATTATATATGAATGAACACTTTTTAATGATGTTTTTGTAATTAATAATACATATATAATAATATTATAGGAAGGATAATATGCAAATAAATATTCACAGTTTTTTTTATCATAATATAAAGACATATTTTAAAGTTTTTTATAATAATAATTATATATGAATGAACACTTTTTAATAATGTTTTTGTTATGAATAATACATATATAATAATATTATAGGAAGGATAATATACAAATAAATTTATATAAATGTTTTTGATCATAATATAAATACATATTTTATAATATTTTTATAATTATAATTATATATGAATGAACACATTTTAATAATGTTTTTAATAATAATAATACATATATATTAATATTATAGTAAGGATAATATGCAATTAAATATTGACAGGTTTTTTTTATCATAATATAAATACATATTTTAAAATTTTTATATAAAAATAATTATATATGAATGAACACTTTTTAATGATGTTTTTGTTATTAATAATACATATATAATAATATTATAGGAAGGATAATATACAAATAAATATATATAAATGTTTTTGATCATTATATAAATACATATTTTATAATATTTTTATAATAATAATTATATATGAAGGAACACTTTTTAATAATGTTTTTGTTATTAATAATACATATATAATAATATTATAGGAAGGATTTTATACAAATAAATATATATAAATGTTTTTGATCATAATATAAATACATATTTTATAATATTTTTATAATTATAATTAATATATGAATGAACACTTTTTAGTAATGTTTTTGTAATTAATAATACAAATATAATAATATTGTAGAAACGATAATATGCAAATAAATATTGACAGGTTTTTTTGATCATAATATAAATACATAGTTTAAAGTTTTTTTATAATTTTAATTATATATGAATGAACACTTTTTAATAATGTTTTTGTTATTTATAATACATATATAATAATATTATAGGAAGGATAATATACAAATAAATATATATAAATGTTTTTGATCATAATATAAATACATATTTTATAATATTTTTATAATAATAATTATATATGAATGAACACTTTTTAATAATGTTTTTGTTATTAATAATACATATATAATAATATTATAGGAAGGATAATATACAAATAAATATATATAAATGTTTTTGATCATAATATAAATACATATTTTATAATATTTTTTATAATTATAATTATATATGAATGAACACTTTTTAATAATGTTTTTAATAATAATAATACATATATATTAATATTATAGTAAGGATAATATGCAATTAAATATTGACAGGTTTTTTTTATCATAATATAAATACATATTTTAAAATTTTTATATAAAAATAATTATATATGAATGAACACTTTTTAATGATGTTTTTGTAATTAATAATACATATATAATAATATTATAGGAAGGATAATATGCAAATAAATATTCACAGGTTTTGTTTATCATAATATAAATACATATTTTAAAGTATTTTATTATAATAATTATATATGAATGAACACTTTTTAGTAATGTTTTTGTAATTAATAATACAAATATAATAATATTATAGAAACGATAATATGCAAATAAATATTGACAGGTTTTTTTGATCATAATATAAATACAAAGTTTAAAGTTTTTTTATAATTACAATTATATATGAATGAACACTTTTTAATAATGTTTTTGTTATGAATAATACATATATAATTATATTATAGGAAGGATAATATACAAATAAATATATATAAATGTTTTTGATCATAATATAAATACATATTTTATAATATTTTTATAATTATAATTATATATGAATGAACACTTTTTAATAATGTTTTTAATAATAATAATACATATATATTAATATTATAGTAAGGATAATATGCAATTAAATATTGACAGGTTTTTTTATCATAATATAAATACTTATTTTAAAATTTTTATATAAAAATAATTATATATGAATGAACACTTTTTAATGATGTTTTTGTAATTAATAATACATATATAATAATATTATAGGAAGGATAATATGCAAATAAATATTCACAGGTTTTTTTATCATAATATAAATACATATTTTAAAGTTTTTTATAATAATAATTATATATGAATGAACACTTTTTAGTAATGTTTTTGTAATTAATAATACAAATATAAAAATATTATAGAAACGATAATATGCAAATAAATATTGACAGGTTTTTTTGATCATAATATAAATACATAGTTTAAAGTTTTTTTATAATAATAATTATATATGAATGAACACTTTTTAGTAATGTTTTTGTAATTAATAATACAAATATAATAAAATTATAAAAACGATAATATGCAAATAAATATTGACAGGTTTTTTTGATCATAATATAAATACATAGTTTAAAGTTTTTTTATAATTATAATTATATATGAATGAACACTTTTTAATAATGTTTTTGTTATGAATAATACATATATAATAATATTATAGGAAGGATAATATACAAATAAATATATATAAATGTTTTTGATCATAATATAAATACATATTTTATAATATTTTTATAATAATAATAATATATGAATGAACACTTTTTAATAATGTTTTTGTTATTAATAATACATATATAATAATATTATAGGAAGGATAATATACAAATAAATATATATAAATGTTTTGATCATAATATAAATACATATTTTATAATATTTTTATAATAATAATAATATATGAATGAACACTTTTTAATAATGTTTTTGTTATTAATAATACATATATAATAATATTATAGGAAGGATAATATACAAATAAATATATATAAATGTTTTTGATCATAATATAAATACATATTTTATAATATTTTTATAATTATAATTATATATGAATGAACACTTTTTAATTATGTTTTTAATAATAATAATACATATATATTAATATTATAGTAAGGATAATATGCAATTAAATATTGACAGGTTTTTTTTATCATAATATAAATACATATTTTAAAATTTTTATATAAAAATAATTATATATGAATGAACACTTTTTAGTAATGTTTTTGTAATTAATAATACAAATATAATAATATTATAGAAACGATAATATGCAAATAAATATTGACAGGTTTTTTGATCATAATATAAATACATAGTTTAAAGTTTTTTTATAATTATAATTATATATGAATGAACACTTTTTAATAATGTTTTTGTTATGAATAATACATATATAATAATATTATAGGAAGGATATTATACAAATAAATATATATAAATGTTTTTGATCATAATATAAATACATATTTTATAATTTTTATATAAAAATAATTATATATGAATGAACACTTTTTAATGATGTTTTTGTTATTAATAATACATATATAATAATATTATAGGAAGGATAATATACAAATAAATATATATAAATGTTTTTGATCATAATATAAGTACGTATTTTATAATATTTTTATAATACTAATTATATATGAATGAACACTTTTTAATAATGTTTTTGTTATTAATAATACATATATAATAATATTATAGGAAGGATAATATACAAATAAATATATATAAATGTTTTTGATCATAATATAAATACATATTTTATAATATTTTTATAATTATAATTATATATGAATGAACACTTTTTAATAATGTTTTTAATAATAATAATACATATATATTAATATTATAGTAAGGATAATACGCAATTAAATATTGACAGGTTTTTTATCATAATATAAATACTTATTTTAAAATCTTTATATAAAAATAATAATATATGAATGAAAACTTTTTAATGATGTTTTTGTAATTAATAATACATATATAATAATATTATAGGAAGGATAATATGCAAATAAATATTCACAGGTTTTTTTATCATAATATAAATACATATTATAAAGTTTTTTATAATAATAATAATATATGAATGAACACTTTTTAGTAATGTTTTTGTAATTAATAATACAAATATAATAATATTATAGAAACGATAATATGCAAATAGATATTGACAGGTTTTTTGATCATAATATAAATACATAGTTTAAAGTTTTTTTATAATAATAATTATATATGAATGAACACTTTTTAGTAATGTTTTTGTAATAAATAATAATAATATAATAATATTATAGAAACGATAATATGCAAATAAATATTGACAGGTTTTTTGATCATAATATAAATACATAGTTTAAAGTTTTTTTATAATTATAGTTATATATGAATGAACACTTTTTAATAATGTTTTTGTTATGAATAATACATATATAATAATATTATAGAAAGGATAATATACAAATAAATATATATAAATGTTTTTCATCATAATATAAATACATATTTTATAATATTTTTATAATAATAATAATATATGAATGAACACTTTTTAATAATGTTTTTGTTATTAATAATACATATATAATAATATTATAGGAAGGATAATATACAAATAAATATATATAAATGTTTTTGATCATAATATAAATACATATTTTATAATATTTTTATAATAATAATTATATATGAATGAACACTTTTTAATAATGTTTTTGTTATTAATAATACATATATAATAATATTATAGGAAGGATAATATACAAATAAATATATATAAATGTTTTTGATCATAATATAAATACATATTTTATAATATTTTTATAATTATAATTATATATGAATGAACACTTTTTAATAATGTTTTTAATAATAATAATACATATATATTAATATTATAGTAAGGATAATATGCAATTAAATATTGACAGGTTTTTTTTATCATAATATAAATACATATTTTAAAATTTTTATATAAAAATAATTATATATGAATGAACACTTTTTAATGATGTTTTTGTTATTAATAATACATATATAATAATATTATAGGAAGGATAATATACAAATAAATATATATAAATGTTTTTGATCATAATATAAATACATATTTTATAATATTTTTATAATAATAATTATATATGAATGAACACTTTTGAATAATGTTTTTGTTATTAATAATACATATATAATAATATTATAGGAAGGATAATATACAAATAAATATATATAAATGTTTTTGATCATAATATAAATACATATTTTATAATATTTTTATAATTATTATTATACATGAATGAACACTTTTTAATAATGTTTTTAATAATAATAATACATATATATTAATATTATAGTAAGGATAATATGCAATTAAATATTGACAGGTTTTTTTATCATAATATAAATACATATTTTAAATTTTTATATAAAAATAATTATATATGAATGAACACTTTTTAATGATGTTTTTGTTATTAATAATACATATACAATAATATTATAGGAAGGATAATATACAAATAAATATATATAAATGTTTTTGATCATAATATAAATACATATTTTATAATATTTTTATAATAATAATTATATATGAATGAACACTTTTGAATAATGTTTTTGTTATTAATAATACATATATAATAATATTATAGGAAGGATAATATACAAATAAATATATATAAATGTTTTTGATCATAATATAAATACATATTTTATCATATTTTTATAATTATAATTATATATGAATGAACACTTTTTAATAATAATAATACATATATATTAATATTATAGGAAGGATAATATGCAATTAAATATTGACAGGTTTTTTTTATCATAATATAAATACATATTTTAAAGTTTTTTATAATAATAATTATATATGAATGAACACTTTTTAGTAATGTTTTTGTAATTAATAATACAAATATAATAATATTATAGAAACAATAATATGCAAATAAATATTGACAGGTTTTTTTGATCATAATATAAATACATAGTTTAAAGTTTTTTTATAATTATAATTATATATGAATGAACACTTTTTAATAATGTTTTTGTTATGAATAATACATATATAATAATATTATAGGAAGGATAATATACAAATAAATATATAAAAATGTTTTTGATCATAATATAAATACATATTTTATCATATTTTTATAATTATAATTTTATATGAATGAACACTTTTTAATAATGTTTTTAATAATAATAATACATATATATTAATATTATAGGAAGGATAATATGCAATTAAATATTGACAGGTTTTTTTTATCATAATATAAATACATATTTTAAAGTTTTTTATAATAATAATTATATATGAATGAACACTTTTTAGTAATGTTTTTGTAATTAATAATACAAATATAATAATATTATAGAAACAATAATATGCAAATAAATATTGACAGGTTTTTTTGATCATAATATAAATACATAGTTTAAAGTTTTTTTATAATTATAATTATATATGAATGAACACTTTTGAATAATGTTTTTGTTATTAATAATACATATATAATAATATTATAGGAAGGATAATATACAAATAAATATATATAAATGTTTTTGATCATAATATAAATACATATTTTATAATATTTTTATAATTATTATTATACATGAATGAACACTTTTTAATAATGTTTTTAATAATAATAATACATATATATTAATATTATAGTAAGGATAATATGCAATTAAATATTGACAGGTTTTTTTATCATAATATAAATACATATTTTAAATATTTATATAAAAATAATTATATATGAATGAACACTTTTTAATGATGTTTTTGTTATTAATAATACATATATAATAATATTATAGGAAGGATAATATACAAATAAATATATATTAATGTTTTTGATCATAATATAAATACATATTTTATAATATTTTTATAATAATAATTATATATGAATGAACACTTTTGAATAATGTTTTTGTTATTAATAATACATATATAATAATATTATAGGAAGGATAATATACAAATAAATATATATAAATGTTTTTGATCATAATATAAATACATATTTTATAATATTTTTATAATAATAATTATATATGAATGAACACTTTTTAATAATGTTTTTGTTATTAATAATACATATATAATAATATTATAGGAAGGATAATATACAAATAAATATATATAAATGTTTTTGATCATAATATAAATACATATTTAATAATATTTTTATAATTATAATTATATATGAATGAACACTTTTTAATAATGTTTTTAATAATAATAATACATATATATTAATATTATAGTAAGGATAATATGCAATTAAATATTGACAGGTTTTTTTTATCATAATATAAATACTTATTTTAAAATTTTTATATAAAAATAATTATATATGAATGAACACTTTTTAATGATGTTTTTGTAATTAATAATACATATATAATAATATTATAGGAAGGATAATATGCAAATAAATATTCACAGGTTTTTTTATCATTATATAAATACATATTTTAAAGTTTTTTATAATAATAATTATATATGAATGAACACTTTTTAGTAATGTTTTTGTAATTAATAATACAAATATAATAATATTATAGAAACGATAATATGCAAATAAATATTGACAGGTTTTTTTGATCATAATATAAATACATAGTTTAAAGTTTTTTTATAATAATAATTATATATGAATGAACACTTTTTAGTAATGTTTTTGTAATTAATAATACAAATATAATAATATTATAAAAACGATAATATGCAAATAAATATTGACAGGTTTTTTTGATCATAATATAAATACATAGTTTAAAGTTTTTTTATAATTATAACTATATATGAATGAACACTTTTTAATAATGTTTTTGTTATGAATAATATATATATAATAATATTATAGGAAGGATAATATACAAATAAATATATATAAATGTTTTTGATCATAATATAAATACATATTTTATAATATTTTTATAATAATAATAATATATGAATGAACACTTTTTAATAATGTTTTTGTTATTAATAATACATATATAATAATATTATAGGAAGGATAATATACAAATAAATATATATAAATGTTTTGATCATAATATAAATACATATTTTATAATATTTTTATAATAATAATAATATATGAATGAACACTTTTTAATAATGTTTTTGTTATTAATAATACATATATAATAATATTATAGGAAGGATAATATACAAATAAATATATATAAATGTTTTTGATCATAATATAAATACATATTTTATAATATTTTTATAATTATAATTATATATGAATGAACACTTTTTAATAATGTTTTTAATAATAATAATACCTATATATTAATATTATAGTAAGGATAATATGCAATTAAATATTGACAGGTTTTTTTTATCATAATATAAATACATATTTTAAAATTTTTATATAATAATAATTATATATGAATGAACACTTTTTAGTAATGTTTTTGTAATAAATAATAATAATATAATAATATTATAGAAACGATAATATGCAAATAAATATTGACAGGTTTTTTGATCATAATATAAATACATAGTTTAAAGTTTTTTTATAATTATAGTTATATATGAATGAACACTTTTTAATAATGTTTTTGTTATGAATAATACATATATAATAATATTATAGAAAGGATAATATACAAATAAATATATATAAATGTTTTTCATCATAATATAAATACATATTTTATAATATTTTTATAATAATAATAATATATGAATGAACACTTTTTAATAATGTTTTTGTTATTAATAATACATATATAATAATATTATAGGAAGGATAATATACAAATAAATATATATAAATGTTTTTGATCATAATATAAATACATATTTTATAATATTTTTATAATAGTAATTATATATGAATGAACACTTTTAATAATGTTTTTGTTATTAATAATACATATATAATAATATTATAGGAAGGATAATATACAAATAAATATATATAAATGTTTTTGATCATAATATAAATACATATTTTATAATATTTTTATAATTATAATTATATATGAATGAACACTTTTTAATAATGTTTTTAATAATAATAATACATATATATTAATATTATAGTAAGGATAATATGCAATTAAATATTGACAGGTTTTTTTTATCATAATATAAATACATATTTTAAAATTTTTATATAAAAATAATTACATATGAATGAACACTTTTTAATGATGTTTTTGTTATTAATAATACATATATAATAATATTATAGGAAGGATAATATACAAATAAATATATATAAATGTTTTTGATCATAATATAAATACATATTTTATAATATTTTTATAATAATAATTATATATGAATGAACACTTTTGAATAATGTTTTTGTTATTAATAATACATATATAATAATATTATAGGAAGGATAATATACAAATAAATATATATAAATGTTTTTGATCCTAATATAAATACATATTTTATAATATTTTTATAATTATTATTATACATGAATGAACACTTTTTAATACTGTTTTAATAATAATAATACATATATATTAATATTATAGTAAGGATAATATGCAATTAAATATTGACAGGTTTTTTTTATCATAATATAAATACATATTTTAAATTTTTATATAAAAATAATTATATATGAATGAACACTTTTTAATGATGTTTTTGTTATTAATAATACATATATAATAATATTATAGGAAGGATAATATACAAATAAATATATATAAATGTTTTTGATCATAATATAAATACATATTTTATAATATTTTAATAATAATAATTATATATGAATGAACACTTTTGAATAATGTTTTTGTTATTAATAATACATATATAATAATATTATAGGAAGGATAATATACAAATAAATATATATAAATGTTTTTGATCATAATATAAATACATATTTTATCATATTTTTATAATTATAATTATATATGAATGAACACTTTTTAATAATGTTTTTAATAATAATAATACATATATATTAATATTATAGGAAGGATAATATGCAATTAAATATTGACAGGTTTTTTTTATCATAATATAAATACATATTTTAAAGTTTTTTATAATAATAATTATATATGAATGAACACTTTTTAGTAATGTTTTTGTAATTAATAATACAAATATAATAATATTATAGAAACAATAATATGCAAATAAATATTGACAGGTTTTTTTATCATAATATAAATACATAGTTTAAAGTTTTTTTATAATTATAATTATATATGAATGAAAACTTTTTAATAATGTTTTTGTTATGAATAATACATATATAATAATATTATAGGAAGGATAATATACAAATAAAAATATAAAAATGTTTTTGATCATAATATAAATACATATTTTATAATATTTTTATAATTATAATTATATATGAATGAACACTTTTTAATAATGTTTTTAATAATAATAATACATATATATTAATATTATAGTAAGGATAATATGCAATTAAATATTGACAGGTTTTTTTTATCATAATATAAATACATATTTCATAACTTTTATATAAAAATAATTATATATGAATGAACACTTTTTAATAATGTTTTTGTTATTAATAATACATATATATTAATATTATAGGAAGGATAATATACAAATAAATATATATAAATGTTTTTGATCAAAATATAAATACATATTTTATAATATTTTTATAATAATAATTATATATGAATGAACACTTTTGAATAATGTTTTTGTTATTAATAATACATATATAATAATATTATAGGAAGGATAATATACAAATAAATATATATAAATGTTTTTGATCATAATATAAATACATATTTTATAATATTTTTATAATAATAATTATATATGAATGAACACTTTTTAATAATGTTTTTGTTTTAATAATACATATATAATAATATTATAGGAAGGATAATATGCAAATAAATATTCACAGGTTTTTTTTATCATAATATAAATACATAGTTTAAAGTTTTTTTATAATAATAATTATATATGAATGAACACTTTTTAGTAATGTTTTTGTAATTAATAATACAAATATAATAATATTATAGAAACGATAATATGCAAATAAATATTGACAGGTTTTTTTGATCATAATATAAATACATAGTTTAAAGTTTTTTTATAATTATAATTATATATGAATGAACACTTTTTAATAATGTTTTTGTTATGAATAATACATATATAATAATATTATAGGAAGGATAATATACAAATAAATATATATAAATGTTTTTGATCATAATATAAATACATATTTTATAATATTTTTATAATAATAATTATATATGAATAAACACTTTTTAATAATGTTTTTGTTATTAATAATACATATATAATAATATTATAGGAAGGATAATATACAAATAAATATATATAAATGTTTTTGATCATAATATAAATACATATTTTATAATATTTTTATAATTATAATTATATATGAATGAACACTTTTTAATAATGATTTTAATAATAATAATACATATATATTAATATTATAGTAAGGATAATATGCAATTAAATATTGACAGGTTTTTTTTATCATATTATAAATACATATTTTAAAATTTTTATATAAAAATAATTATATATGAATGAACACTTTTTAATGATGATTTTGTAATTAATAATACATATATAATAATATTATAGGATGGATAATATGCAAATAAATATTCACAGGTTTTTTTTTTCATAATATAAATACATATTTTAAAGTTTTTTATAATAATAATTATATATGAATGAACACTTTTTAGTAATGTTTTTGTAATTAATAATACAAATATAATAATATTATAGAAACGATAATATGAAAATAAATATTGACAGGTTTTTTTGATCATAATATAAATACATAGTTTAAAGTTTTTTTATAATTATAATTATATATGAATGAACACTTTTTAATAATGTTTTTGTTATGAATAATACATATATAATAATATTATAGGAAGGATAATATACAAATAAATATATATAAATGTTTTTGATCATAATATAAATACATATTTTATAATATTTTTATAATTATAATTATATATGAATGAACACTTTTTAATAATGTTTTTAATAATAATAATACATATATATTAATATTATAGTAAGGATAATATGCAATTAAATATTGACAGGTTTTTTTTATCATAATATAAATACATATTTTAAAATTTTTATATAAAAATAATTATATATGAATGAACACTTTTTAATGATGTTTTTGTAATTAATAATACATATATAATAATATTATAGGAAGGATAATATGCAAATAAATATTCACAGGTTTTTTTATCATAATATAAATACATATTTTAAAGTTTTTTATAATAATAATTATATATGAATGAACACTTTTTAGTAATGTTTTTGTAATTAATAATACAAATATAATAATATTATAGAAACGATAATATGAAAATAAATATTGACATGTTTTTTTGATCATAATATAAATACATAGTTTAAAGTTTTTTTATAATTATAATTATATATGAATGAACACTTTTTAATAATGTTTTTGTTATGAATAATACATATATTATAATATTATAGGAAGGATAATATACAAATAAATATATAAAAATGTTTTTGATCATAATATAAATACATATTTTATAATATTTTTATAATTATAATTATATATGAATGAACACTTTTTAATAATGTTTTTAATAATAATAATACATATATATTAATATTATAGTAAGGATAATATGCAATTAAATATTAACAGGTTTTTTTTATCATAATATAAATACATATTTTATATAAAAATAATTATATATGAATGAACACTTTTTAATGATGTTTTTGTTATTAATAATACATATATAATAATATTATAGGAAGGATAATATACAAATAAATATATATAAATGTTTTTGATCATAATATAAATACATATTTTATAATATTTTTATAATAATAATTATATATGAATGAACACTTTTGAATAATGTTTTTGTTATTAATAATACATATATAATAATATTATAGGAAGGATAATATACAAATAAATATATAAAAATGTTTTTGATCATAATATAAATACATATTTTATAATATTTTTATAATAATAATTATATATGAATGAACACTTTTTAATAATGTTTTTGTTATTAATAATACATATATAATAATATTATAGGAAGGATAATATGCAAATAAATATTCACAGGTTTTTTTATCATAATATAAATACATATTTTAAAGTTTTTTATAATAATAATAATATATGAATGAACACTTTTTAGTAATGTTTTTGTAATTAATAATACAAATATAATAATATTATAGAAACGATAATATGCAAATAAATATTGACAGGTTTTTTTTATCATAATATAAATACATAGTTTAAAGTTTTTTTATAATAATAATTATATATGAATGAACACTTTTTAGTAATGTTTTTGTAATTAATAATACAAATATAATAATATTATAGAAACGATAATATGCAAATAAATATTGACAGGTTTTTTTGATCATAATATAAATACATAGTTTAAAGTTTTTTTATAATTATAATTATATATGAATGAACACTTTTTAATAATGTTTTTGTTATGAATAATACATATATAATAATATTATAGGAAGGATAATATACAAATAAATATATATAAATGTTTTTGATCATAATATAAATACATATTTTATAATATTTTTATAATAATAATAATATATGAATGAACACTTTTTAATAATGTTTTTGTTATGAATAATACATATATAATAATATTATAGGAAGGATAATATACAAATAAATATATATAAATGTTTTTGATCATAATATAAATACATATTTTATAATATTTTTATAATAATAATTATATATGAATGAACACTTTTTAATAATGTTTTTGTTATAAATAATACATATATAATAATATTATAGGAAGGATAATATACAAATAAATATATACAAATGTTTTTGATCATAATATAAATACATATTTTATAATATTTTTATAATAATAATTATATATGAATGAACACTTTTTAATGATGTTTTTGTAATTAATAATACATATATAATAATATTATAGGAAGGATAATATGCAAATAAATATTCACAGTTTTTTTTTATCATAATATAAATACATATTTAAAAGTTTTTTATAATAATAATTATATATGAATGAACACTTTTTAGTAATGTTTTTGTAATTAATAATACAAATATAATAATATTATAGAAACGATAATATGAAAATAAATATTGACAGGTTTTTTTGATCATAATATAAATACATAGTTTAAAGTTTTTTTATAATTATAATTATATATGAATGAACACTTTTTAATAATGTTTTTGTTATGAATAATACATATATAATAATATTATAGGAAGGATAATATACAAATAAATATATAAAAATGTTTTTGATCATAATATAAATACATATTTTATAATATTTTTATAATTATAATTATATATGAATGAACACTTTTTAATAATGTTTTTAATAATAATAATACATATATATTAATATTATAGTAAGGATAATATGCAATTAAATATTGACAGGTTTTTTTTATCATAATATAAATACATATTTTATAATTTTTATATAAAAATAATTATATATGAATGAACACTTTTTAATGATGTTTTTGTTATTAATAATACATATATAATAATATTATAGGAAGGATAATATACAAATAAATATATATAAATGTTTTTGATCATAATATAAATACATATTTTATAATATTTTTATAATAATAATTATATATGAATGAACACTTTTTAATGATGTTTTTGTAATTAATAATACATATATAATAATATTATAGGAAGGATAATATGCAAATAAATATTCACAGTTTTTTTTTATCATAATATAAATACATATTTAAAAGTTTTTTATAATAATAATTATATATGAATGAACACTTTTTAGTAATGTTTTTGTAATTAATAATACAAATATAATAATATTATAGAAACGATAATATGAAAATAAATATTGACAGGTTTTTTGATCATAATATAAATACATAGTTTAAAGTTTTTTTATAATTATAATTATATATGAATGAACACTTTTTAATAATGTTTTTGTTATGAATAATACATATATAATAATATTATAGGAAGGATAATATACAAATAAATATATATAAATGTTTTTGATCATAATATAAATACATATTTTATAATATTTTTATAATTATAATTATATATGAATGAACACTTTTTAATAATGTTTTTAATAATAATAATACATATATATTAATATTATAGTAAGGATAATATGCAATTAAATATTGACAGGTTTTTTTTATCATAATATAAATACATATTTAAAAATTTTTATATAAAAATAATTATATATGAATGAACACTTTTTAATGATGTTTTTGTTATTAA
Organism: Macrosteles quadrilineatus; assembly: GCF_028750875.1. Classification (NCBI taxonomy): domain Eukaryota; kingdom Metazoa; phylum Arthropoda; class Insecta; order Hemiptera; family Cicadellidae; genus Macrosteles; species Macrosteles quadrilineatus. The sequence continues at coordinate 178,828 of NW_026542659.1, read as the reverse complement.
TAATACATATACAATAATATTATAGGAAGGATAATATACAAATAAATATATATAAATGTTTTTGATCATAATATAAATACATATTTTATAATATTTTTATAATAATAATTTTATATGAATGAACACTTTTGAATAATGTTTTTGTTATTAATAATACATATATAATAATATTATAGGAAGGATAATATACAAATAAATATATATAAATGTTTTTGATCATAATATAAATACATATTTTATAATATTTTTATAATAATAATTATATATGAATGAACACTTTTTAATAATGTTTTTGTTATTAATAATACATATATAATAATATTATAGGAAGGATAATATGCAAATAAATATTCACAGGTTTTTTTATCATAATATAAATACATATTTTAAAGTTTTTTTATAATAATAATAATATATGAATGAACACTTTTTAGTAATGTTTTTGTAATTAATAATACAAATATAATAATATTATAGAAACGATAATATGCAAATAAATATTGACAGGTTTTTTTGATCATAATATAAATACATAGTTTAAAGTTTTTTTATAATAATAATTATATATGAATGAACACTTTTTAGTAATGTTTTTGTAATTAATAATACAAATATAATAATATTATAGAAACGATAATATGCAAATAAATATTGACAGGTTTTTTTGATCATAATATAAATACATAGTTTAAAGTTTTTTTATAATTATAATTATATATGAATGAACACTTTTTAATAATGTTTTTGTTATGAATAATACATATATAATAATATTATAGGAAGGATAATATACAAATAAATATATATAAATGTTTTTGATCATAATATAAATACATATTTTATAATATTTTTATAATAATAATAATATATGAATGAACACTTTTTAATAATGTTTTTGTTATGAATAATACATATATAATAATATTATAGGAAGGATAATATACAAATAAATATATATAAATGTTTTTGATCATAATATAAATACATATTTTATAATATTTTTATAATAATAATTATATATGAATGAACACTTTTTAATAATGTTTTTGTTATTAATAATACATATATAATAATATTATAGGAAGGATAATATACAAATAAATATATACAAATGTTTTTGATCATAATATAAATACATATTTTATAATATTTTTATAATAATAATTATATATGAATGAACACTTTTTAATGATGTTTTTGTAATTAATAATACATATATAATAATATTATAGGAAGGATAATATGCAAATAAATATTCACAGTTTTTTTTATCATAATATAAATACATATTTAAAAGTTTTTTATAATAATAATTATATATGAATGAACACTTTTTAGTAATGTTTTTGTAATTAATAATACAAATATAATAATATTAAAGAAACGATAATATGAAAATAAATATTGACAGGTTTTTTTGATCATAATATAAATACATAGTTTAAAGTTTTTTTATAATTATAATTATATATGAATGAACACTTTTTAATAATGTTTTTGTTATGAATAATACATATATAATAATATTATAGGAAGGATAATATACAAATAAATATATAAAAATGTTTTTGATCATAATATAAATACATATTTTATAATATTTTTATAATTATAATTATATATGAATGAACACTTTTTAATAATGTTTTTAATAATAATAATACATATATATTAATATTATAGTAAGGATAATATGCAATTAAATATTGACAGGTTTTTTTTATCATAATATAAATACATATTTTATAATTTTTATATAAAAATAATTATATATGAATGAACACTTTTTAATGATGTTTTTGTTATTAATAATACATATATAATAATATTATAGGAAGGATAATATACAAATAAATATATATATATGTTTTTGATCATAATATAAATACATATTTTATAATATTTTTATAATAATAATTATATATGAATGAACACTTTTTAATGATGTTTTTGTAATTAATAATACATATATAATAATATTATAGGAAGGATAATATGCAAATAAATATTCACAGTTTTTTTTTATCATAATATAAATACATATTTAAAAGTTTTTTATAATAATAATTATATATGAATGAACACTTTTTAGTAATGTTTTTGTAATTAATAATACAAATATAATAATATTATAGAAACGATAATATGAAAATAAATATTGACAGGTTTTTTGATCATAATATAAATACATAGTTTAAAGTTTTTTTATGATTATAATTATATATGAATGAACACTTTTTAATAATGTTATTGTTATGAATAATACATATATAATAATATTATAGGAAGGATAATATACAAATAAATATATATAAATGTTTTTGATCATAATATAAATACATATTTTATAATATTTTTATAATTATAATTATATATGAATGAACACTTTTTAATAATGTTTTTAATAATAATAATACATATATATTAATATTATAGTAAGGATAATATGCAATTAAATATTGACAGGTTTTTTTTATCATAATATAAATACATATTTTAAAATTTTTATATAAAAATAATTATATATGAATGAACACTTTTTAATGATGTTTTTGTTATTAATAATACATATATAATAATATTATAGGAAGGATAATATACAAATAAATATATATAAATGTTTTTGATCATAATATAAATACATATTTTATAATATTTTTATAATTATAATTATATATGAATGAACACTTTTTAATAATGTTTTTGTTATTAATAATACATATATAATAATATTATAGGAAGGATAATATGCAAATAAATATTCACAGGTTTTTTTATCATAATATAAATACATATTTTAAAGTTTTTTTATAATAATAATAATATATGAATGAACACTTTTTAGTAATGTTTTTGTAATTAATAATACAAATATAATAATATTATAGAAACGATAATATGCAAATAAATATTGACAGGTTTTTTTGATCATAATATAAATACATAGTTTAAAGTTTTTTTATAATAATAATTATATATGAATGAACACTTTTTAGTAATGTTTTTGTAATTAATAATACAAATATAATAATATTATAGAAACGATAATATGCAAATAAATATTGACAGGTTTTTTTGATCATAATATAAATACATAGTTTAAAGTTTTTTTATAATTATAATTATATATGAATGAACACTTTTTAATAATGTTTTTGTTATGAATAATACATATATAATAATATTATAGGAAGGATAATATACAAATAAATATATATAAATGTTTTTGATCATAATATAAATAAATATTTTATAATATTTTTATAATAATAATTATATATGAATAAACACTTTTTAATAATGTTTTTGTTATTAATAATACATATATAATAATATTATAGGAAGGATAATATACAAATAAATATATATAAATATTTTTGATCATAATATAAATACATATTTTATAATATTTTTATAATAATAATTATATATGAATGAACACTTTTTAATGATGTTTTTGTAATTAATAATACATATATAATAATATTATAGGAAGGATAATATGCAAATAAATATTCACAGTTTTTTTTTATCATAATATAAATACATATTAAAAAGTTTTTTATAATACTAATTATATATGAATGAACACTTTTTAGTAATGTTTTTGTAATTAATAATACAAATATAATAATATTATAGAAACGATAATATGAAAATAAATATTGACAGGTTTTTTGATCATAATATAAATACATAGTTTAAAGTTTTTTTATAATTATAATTATATATGAATGAACACTTTTTAATAATGTTTTTGTTATGAATAATACATATATAATAATATTATAGGAAGGATAATATACAAATAAATATATATAAATGTTTTTGATCATAATATAAATACATATTTTATAATATTTTTATAATTATAATTATATATGAATGAACACTTTTTAATAATGTTTTTAATAATAATAATACATATATATTAATATTATAGTAAGGATAATATGCAATTAAATATTGACAGGTTTTTTTATCATAATATAAATACATATTTTAAAATTTTTATATAAAAATAATTATATATGAATGAACACTTTTTAATGATGTTTTTGTAATTAATAATACATATATAATAATATTATAGGAAGGATAATATGCAAATAAATATTCACAGGTTTTTTTATCATAATATAAATACATATTTTAAAGTTTTTTATAATAATAATATATGAATGAACACTTTTTAATAATGTTTTTGTTATGAATAATACATATATAATAATATTATAGGAAGGATAATATACAAATAAATATATATAAATGTTTTTGATCATAATATAAATACATATTTTATAATATTTTTATAATAATAATTATATATGAATGAACACTTTTTAATAATGTTTTTGTTATTAATAATACATATATAATAATATTATAGGAAGGATAATATACAAATAAATATATACAAATGTTTTTGATCATAATATAAATACATATTTTATAATATTTTTATAATAATAATTATATATGAATGAACACTTTTTAATGATGTTTTTGTAATTAATAATACATATATAATAATATTATAGGAAGGATAATATGCAAATAAATATTCACAGTTTTTTTTATCATAATATAAATACATATTTAAAAGTTTTTTATAATAATAATTATATATGAATGAACACTTTTTAGTAATGTTTTTGTAATTAATAATACAAATATAATAATATTATAGAAACGATAATATGAAAATAAATATTGACAGGTTTTTTTGATCATAATATAAATACAAGGGTGTACAAAAGTAAACAAGGGTGCACAAGTTTGTACAAGGGTGTACAAGTGTGTACAAGCTTGTACAAGTGTGTACAAGCTTGTACAAGTGTGTACAAGGGTGTACAGGTTTGTACAAGTTTGTACAAGTGTTTACAAGGGTGTACAAGGGTGTACAGGTTTGTACAAGTTTGTACAAGTGTTTACAAGGGTGTACAAGTATGTACAAGAATGTACAAGTTTGTAAAAGGTTGTACAAGTGTGTAGAAGGGTGTACAAGTGTGTACAAGGGTGCACAAGTGTGTACAAGGGTGTACAGGTTTGTACAAGGTTGTACAAGTGTGTACAAGGGTGTACAAATGTGTACAAGGATGTAAAAGTTTGTACAAGTGTGTACAAGTTTGTACAAGGTTGTACAAGTAAGTACAAGTTTGTACAAGGATGCACAAGTGTGTACAAGGTTGTACAAGTGTGTACAAGCTTGTATAAGTGTGTACAAGGTTGTACAAGTGTGTACAAGGTTGTACAAGTGTGTACAAGGTTGTACAAGTGTGTACAAGGTTGTACAAGTGTGTACAAGGTTGTACAAGTGTGTACAAGGTTGTACAAGTGTGTACAAGTTAGTACAAGTGTGTACAAGTTTGTACAAGGTTGTACAAATGTGTACAAGGGTGTACAAAAGTGTACAAGGGTGCACAAGTTTGTACAAGGGTGTACAAGTGTGTACAAGGGTGTACAGGTTTGTACAAGGTTGTACAAGTGTTTACAAGATTGTACAAGTGTGTACAAGGTTGCACAAGTGTGTACAAGAGTGTACAATCGTGTACAAGCTTGTACAAGTGTGTACAAGGGTGTACAGGTTTGTACAAGGTTGTACAAGTGTGTACAAGGTTTTACAATTGTGTACAAGGTTGTACAAGTGTGTACAAGGTTGTACAAGTGTGTACAAGTTTGTACAAGTGTGTACAAGCTTGTACAAGTGTGTACAAGGTTGTACAAGTGTGTACATGGTTGTTCAAGTGTGTACATGTTTGTACAAGTGTGTTTAAGTTTGTACAAGGTTGTACAAATGTGTACAAGGGTGTACAAAAGTGTACAAGGGTGCACAAGTTTGTACAAGGGTGTACAAGTGTGTACAAGCTTGTACAAGTGTGTACAAGGGTGTACAGGTTTGTACAAGGTTGTACAAATGTGTACAAGGATGTACAAGTATGTACAAGAATGTACAATTTTGTACAAGTGTGTACAAGTTTGTAAAAGGTTGTACAAGTGTGTACAAGGGTGAACAAGTGTGTACAAGGTTGTACAAGTGTGTACAAGCTTGTACAAGTGTGTACAAGGGTGTACAAGTGTGTACAAGGTTGTACAAGTTTTTACAAGGTTGTACAAGTGTGTACAAGGTTGTACAAGTGTGTACAAGGTTGTACAAGTGTGTACAAGGTTGTACAAGTGTGTACAAGGTTGTACAAGTGTGTACAAGGTTGTACAAGTGTGTACAAGGTTGTACAAGTGTGTACAAGGTTGTACAAGTGTGTACAAGGTTGTACAAGTGTGTACAAGGTTGTATAAGTGTGTACAAGGTTGAAAAAGTGTGTACAAGGTTGTACAAGTGTGTACAAGGTTGTACAAGTGTGTACAAGGTTGTACAAGTGTGTACAAAGGTGTACAAGTGTGTACAAGGTTGTACAAGTGTGTACAAGGTTGTACAAGTGTGTACAAGTGTGTACAAGGTTGTACAAGGTTGTACAATTGTGTACAAGGTTGTACATGTGTGTACAAGGTTGTAGAAGTGTGTACAAGGTTGTACAAGTGTGTACAAGGGTGTACAAGTTTGTACAAGTGTGTACACGTTTGTACAATTGTGTACAAGTTTGTACAAGGTTGTACAAATGTATACAAGGGTGTACAAAAGTGTACAAGGGTGCACAAGTTTGTACAAGGGTGTACAAGTGTGTACAAGCTTGTACAAGTGTGTACAAGGGTGTACAGGTTTGTACAAGGTTGTACAAGTGTTTACAAGGGTGTACAAGTATGTACAAGAATGTACAAGTTTGTACAAGTGTGTACAAGTTTGTAAAAGGTTGTACAAGTGTGTACAAGGGTGTACAAGTGTGTACAAGGGTGCACAAGTGTGTACAAGCTTGTAAGGTGTGTACCAGGGTGTACAGGTTTGTACAAGGTTGTACAAGTGTGTACAAGGATGTACAAGTATGTACAAGAATGTACAATTTTGTACAAGTGTGTACAAGTTTGTAAAAGGTTGTACAAGTGTGTACAAGGGTGTACAAGTGTGTACAAGGTTGTACAAGTGTGTACAAGCTTGAACAAGTGTGTACAAGGGTGTACAAGTGTGTACAAGCTTGTACAAGTGTGTACAAGGGTGTACAAGTGTGTACAAGCTTGTACAAGTGTGTACAAGGGTGTACAAGTGTGTACAAGCTTGTACAAGTCTGTACAAGGGTGTACAAGTGTGTACAAGGTTGTACAAGTTTTTACAAGGTTGTACAAGTGTGTACAAGGTTGTACAAGTGTGTACAAGGTTGTACAAGTGTGTACAAGGTTGTACAAGTGTGTACAAGGTTGTACAAGGTTGTATAAGTGTGTACAAGGTTGAAAAAGTGTGTACAAGGTTGTACAAGTGTGTACAAGGTTGTACAAGTGTGTACAAGGTTGTACAAGTGTGTACAAAGGTGTACAATTGTGTACAAGGTTGTACAAGTGTGTACAAGGTTGTACAAGTGTGTACAAGGTTGTACAAGTGTGTACAAGGTTGTACAAGGTTGTACAATTGTGTACAAGGTTGTACAAGTGTGTACAAGGTTGTACAAGTGTGTACAAGGTTGTACAAGTGAGTACAAGGGTGTACAAGTTTGTACAAGTGTGTACAAGTTTGTACAAGTGTGTACAAGTTTGTACAAGGTTGTACAAATGTATACAAGGGTGTACAAAAGTGTACAAAGGTGCAAAAGTTTGTACAAGGGTGTACAAGTGTGTACAAGCTTGTGCAAGTGTGTACAAGCTTGTACAAGTGTGTACAAGGGTGTACAGGTTTGTACAAGGTTGTACAAGTGTTTACAAGGGTGTACAAGTATGTACAAGAATGTACAAGTTTGTACAAGTGTGTACAAGTGTGTACAAGGTTGTACAAGTGTGTACAAGGTTGTACAAGTGTGTACAAGGTTGTACAAGTGTGTACAAGGTTGTACAAGTGTGTACAAAGGTGTACAAGTGTGTACAAGGTTGTACAAGTGTGTACAAGGTTGAACAAGTGTGTACAAGGTTGTACAAGGTTGTACAATTGTGTACAAGGTTGTACAAGTGTGTACAAGGTTGTACAAGTGTGTACAAGGTTGTACAAGTGTGTACAAGGGTGTACAAGTTTGTACAAGTGTGTCCAAGTTTGTACAAGTGTGTACAAGTTTGTACAAGTGTGTACAAGTTTGTACAAGGTTGTACAAATGTATACAAGGGTGTACAAAAGTGTACAAGGGTGCACAAGTTTGTACAAGGGTGTACAAGTGTGTACAAGCTTGTACAAGTGTGTACAAGGGTTTACAGGTTTGTACAAGGTTGTACAAGTGTTTACAAGGGTGTACAAGTATGTACAAGAATGTAAAAGTTTGTACAAGTGTGTACAAGTTTGTAAAAGGTTGTACAAGTGTGTACAAGGGTGTACAAGTGTGTACAAGGGTGCACAAGTGTGTACAAGGGTGTACAATCGTGTACAATCTTGTACAAGTGTGTACAAGGGTGTACAGGTTTGTACAAGGTTGTACAAGTGTGAACAAGGTTGTACAAGTGTGTACAAGGGTGTACAAGTTTGTACAAGTGTGTACAAGTTTTTACAATTGTGTACAAGTTTGTACAAGGTTGTACAAATGTATACAAGGGTGTACAAAAGTAAACAAGGGTGCACAAGTTTGTACAAGGGTGTACAAGTGTGTACAAGCTTGTACAAGTGTGTACAAGCTTGTACAAGTGTGTACAAGGGTGTACAGGTTTGTACAAGTTTGTACAAGTGTTTACAAGGGTGTACAAGGGTGTACAGGTTTGTACAAGTTTGTACAAGTGTTTACAAGGGTGTACAAGTATGTACAAGAATGTACAAGTTTGTACAAGGGTGTACAAAAGTGTACAAGGGTGCACAAGTTTGTACAAGGGTGTACAAGTGTGTACAAGGGTGTACAGGTTTGTACAAGGTTGTACAAGTGTTTACAAGATTGTACAAGTGTGTACAAGGTTGCACAAGTGTGTACAAGAGTGTACAATCGTGTACAAGCTTGTACAAGTGTGTACAAGGGTGTACAGGTTTGTACAAGGTTGTACAAGTGTGTACAAGGTTTTACAATTGTGTACAAGGTTGTACAAGTGTGTACAAAGGTGTACAGGTTTGTACAAGGTTGTACAAGTGTGTACAAGAGTGTACAAATGTGTACAAGGATGTAAAAGTTTGTACAAGTGTGTACAAGTTTGTACAAGGTTGTACAAGTAAGTACAAGTTTGTACAAGGGTGCACAAGTGTGTACAAGGTTGTACAAGTGTGTACAAGCTTGTACAAGTGTGTACAAGGTTGTACAAGTGTGTACAAGGTTGTACAAGTGTGTTTAAGTTTGTACAAGGTTGTACAAATGTGTACAAGGGTGTACAAAAGTGTACAAGGGTGCACAAGTTTGTACAAGGGTGTACAAGTGTGTACAAGCTTGTACAAGTGTGTACAAGGGTGTACAGGTTTGTACAAGGTTGTACAAATGTGTACAAGGATGTACAAGTATGTACAAGAATGTACAATTTTGTACAAGTGTGTACAAGTTTGTAAAAGGTTGTACAAGTGTGTACAAGGGTGAACAAGTGTGTACAAGGTTGTACAAGTGTGTACAAGCTTGTACAAGTGTGTACAAGGGTGTACAAGTGTGTACAAGGTTGTACAAGTTTTTACAAGGTTGTACAAGTGTGTACAAGGTTGTACAAGTGTGTACAAGGTTGTACAAGTGTGTACAAGGTTGTACAAGTGTGTACAAGGTTGTACAAGTGTGTACAAGGTTGTACAAGTGTGTACAAGGTTGTACAAGTGTGTACAAGGTTGTACAAGTGTGTACAAGGTTGTACAAGTGTGTACAAGGTTGTATAAGTGTGTACAAGGTTGAAAAAGTGTGTACAAGGTTGTACAAGTGTGTACAAGGTTGTACAAGTGTGTACAAGGTTGTACAAGTGTGTACAAAGGTGTACAAGTGTGTACAAGGTTGTACAAGTGTGTACAAGGTTGTACAAGTGTGTACAAGGTTGTACAAGGTTGTACAATTGTGTACAAGGTTGTACATGTGTGTACAAGGTTGTAGAAGTGTGTACAAGGTTGTACAAGTGTGTACAAGGGTGTACAAGTTTGTACAAGTGTGTACACGTTTGTACAATTGTGTACAAGTTTGTACAAGGTTGTACAAATGTATACAAGGGTGTACAAAAGTGTACAAGGGTGCACAAGTTTGTACAAGGGTGTACAAGTGTGTACAAGCTTGTACAAGTGTGTACAAGGGTGTACAGGTTTGTACAAGGTTGTACAAGTGTTTACAAGGGTGTACAAGTATGTACAAGAATGTACAAGTTTGTACAAGTGTGTACAAGTTTGTAAAAGGTTGTACAAGTGTGTACAAGGGTGTACAAGTGTGTACAAGGGTGCACAAGTGTGTACAAGCTTGTAAGGTGTGTACCAGGGTGTACAGGTTTGTACAAGGTTGTACAAGTGTGTACAAGGATGTACAAGTATGTACAAGAATGTACAATTTTGTACAAGTGTGTACAAGTTTGTAAAAGGTTGTACAAGTGTGTACAAGGGTGTACAAGTGTGTACAAGGTTGTACAAGTGTGTACAAGCTTGAACAAGTGTGTACAAGGGTGTACAAGTGTGTACAAGCTTGTACAAGTGTGTACAAGGGTGTACAAGTGTGTACAAGCTTGTACAAGTGTGTACAAGGGTGTACAAGTGTGTACAAGGTTGTACAAGTTTTTACAAGGTTGTACAAGTGTGTACAAGGTTGTACAAGTGTGTACAAGGTTGTACAAGTGTGTACAAGGTTGTACAAGTGTGTACAAGGTTGTACAAGGTTGTATAAGTGTGTACAAGGTTGAAAAAGTGTGTACAAGGTTGTACAAGTGTGTACAAGGTTGTACAAGTGTGTACAAGGTTGTACAAGTGTGTACAAAGGTGTACAATTGTGTACAAGGTTGTACAAGTGTGTACAAGGTTGTACAAGTGTGTACAAGGTTGTACAAGTGTGTACAAGGTTGTACAAGGTTGTACAATTGTGTACAAGGTTGTACAAGTGTGTACAAGGTTGTACAAGTGTGTACAAGGTTGTACAAGTGAGTACAAGGGTGTACAAGTTTGTACAAGTGTGTACAAGTTTGTACAAGTGTGTACAAGTTTGTACAAGGTTGTACAAATGTATACAAGGGTGTACAAAAGTGTACAAAGGTGCAAAAGTTTGTACAAGGGTGTACAAGTGTGTACAAGCTTGTGCAAGTGTGTACAAGCTTGTACAAGTGTGTACAAGGGTGTACAGGTTTGTACAAGGTTGTACAAGTGTTTACAAGGGTGTACAAGTATGTACAAGAATGTACAAGTTTGTACAAGTGTGTACAAGTGTGTACAAGGTTGTACAAGTGTGTACAAGGTTGTACAAGTGTGTACAAGGTTGTACAAGTGTGTACAAGGTTGTACAAGTGTGTACAAAGGTGTACAAGTGTGTACAAGGTTGTACAAGTGTGTACAAGGTTGAACAAGTGTGTACAAGGTTGTACAAGGTTGTACAATTGTGTACAAGGTTGTACAAGTGTGTACAAGGTTGTACAAGTGTGTACAAGGGTGTACAAGTTTGTACAAGTGTGTACAAGTTTGTACAAGTGTGTACAAGTTTGTACAAGTGTGTACAAGTTTGTACAAGGTTGTACAAATGTATACAAGGGTGTACAAAAGTGTACAAGGGTGCACAAGTTTGTACAAGGGTGTACAAGTGTGTACAAGCTTGTACAAGTGTGTACAAGGGTTTACAGGTTTGTACAAGGTTGTACAAGTGTTTACAAGGGTGTACAAGTATGTACAAGAATGTAAAAGTTTGTACAAGTGTGTACAAGTTTGTAAAAGGTTGTACAAGTGTGTACAAGGGTGTACAAGTGTGTACAAGGGTGCACAAGTGTGTACAAGGGTGTACAATCGTGTACAATCTTGTACAAGTGTGTACAAGGGTGTACAGGTTTGTACAAGGTTGTACAAGTGTGAACAAGGTTGTACAAGTGTGTACAAGGGTGTACAAGTTTGTACAAGTGTGTACAAGTTTTTACAATTGTGTACAAGTTTGTACAAGGTTGTACAAATGTATACAAGGGTGTACAAAAGTAAACAAGGGTGCACAAGTTTGTACAAGGGTGTACAAGTGTGTACAAGCTTGTACAAGTGTGTACAAGCTTGTACAAGTGTGTACAAGGGTGTACAGGTTTGTACAAGTTTGTACAAGTGTTTACAAGGGTGTACAAGGGTGTACAGGTTTGTACAAGTTTGTACAAGTGTTTACAAGGGTGTACAAGTATGTACAAGAATGTACAAGTTTGTAAAAGGTTGTACAAGTGTGTAGAAGGGTGTACAAGTGTGTACAAGGGTGCACAAGTGTGTACAAGGGTGTACAGGTTTGTACAAGGTTGTACAAGTGTGTACAAGAGTGTACAAATGTGTACAAGGATGTAAAAGTTTGTACAAGTGTGTACAAGTTTGTACAAGGTTGTACAAGTAAGTACAAGTTTGTACAAGGGTGCACAAGTGTGTACAAGGTTGTACAAGTGTGTACAAGCTTGTACAAGTGTGTACAAGGTTGTACAAGTGTGTACAAGGTTGTACAAGTGTGTACAAGGTTGTACAAGTGTGTACAAGGTTGTACAAGTGTGTACATGGTTGTACAAGTGTGTACAAGGTTGTACAAGTGTGTACAAGGTTGTACAAGTGTGTACAAGGTTGTACAAGTGTGTACAAGGGTGCACAAGTGTGTACAAGGGTGTACAATTGTGTACAAGCTTGTACAAGTTTTTACAAGGTTGTACAAGTGTGTACAAGGTTGTACAAGTGTGTACAAGGTTGTACAAGTGTGTACAAGCTTGTACAAGTTTTTACAAGGTTGTACAAGTGTGTACAAGGTTGTACAAGTGTGTACAAGGTTGTACAAGTGTGTACAAGGTTGTACAAGTGTGTACAAGGTTGTACAAGTGTGTACAAGGTTGTACAAGTGTGTACATGGTTGTACAAGGTTGTACAATTGTGTACAAGGTTGTACAAGTGTGTACAAGGTTGTACAATGTGTACAAGGGTGTACAAGTTTGTACAAGTGTGTACAAGTTTGTACAAGTGTTTACAAGTTTGTACAAGGTTGTACAAATGTATACAAGGGTGTACAAAAGTGTACAAGGGTGCACAAGTTTGTACAAGGGTGTACAAGTGTGTACAAGCTTGTACAAGCGTGTACAAGCTTGTACAAGTGTGTACAAGGGTGTACAGGTTTGTACAAGTTGTACAAGTGTTAACAAGGGTGTACAAAAGAATGTACAAGTTTGTACAAGTGTGTACAAGTTTGTAAAAGGTTGTACAAGTGTGTACAAGGTTGTACAAGTGTGTACAAGGTTGTACCATAGTGTACAAGGTTGTACAAGTGTGTACAAAGGTGTACAAGTGTGTACAAGGTTGTACAAGTGTGTACAAAGTTGTACAAATGTGTACATGGTTGTACAAGGTTGTACAATTGTGTACAAGGTTGTACAAGTGTGTACAAGGTTGTACAAGTGTGTACAAGGGTGTACAAGTTTGTACAAGTGTGTACAAGTTTGTACAAGTGTGTACAAGTTTGTACAAGGTTGTACAAATGTACACAAGGGTGTACAAAAGTGTACAAGGGTGCACAAGTTTGTACAAGGTTGTACAAGTGTGTACAAGTTTGTACAAGGTTGTACAAGTGTGTACAAGTTTGTACAAGGTTGTACAAACGTGTACAATTGTGTACAAGGTTGTACAAGTGTGTAAAAGGTTGTACAAGTGTGTACATGATTGTACAAGTGTGTACAAGGTTGTACAAGTGTGTACAAGGTTGTACAAGTGTGTACAAGGTTGTACAAGTGTGTACAAGGTTGTACAAGTGTGTACAAGGTTGTACAAGTGTGTACAAGGGTGCACAAGTGTGTACAAGTGTGTACAAGTTTGTAAATGGTTGTACAAGTGTGTACAAGGTTGTACAAGTGTGTACAAGGTTGTACCATAGTGTACAAGGTTGTACAAGTGTTTACAAGGGTGTACAAGTATGTACAAGAATGTACAAGTTTGTACAAGTGTGTACAAGTGTGTACAAGGTTGTACAAGTGTGTACAAGGTTGTACAAGTGTGTACAAGGTTGTACAAGTGTGTACAAGGTTGTACAAGTGTGTACAAAGGTGTACAAGTGTGTACAAGGTTGTACAAGTGTGTACAAGGTTGAACAAGTGTGTACAAGGTTGTACAAGGTTGTACAATTGTGTACAAGGTTGTACAAGTGTGTACAAGGTTGTACAAGTGTGTACAAGGGTGTACAAGTTTGTACAAGTGTGTACAAGTTTGTACAAGTGTGTACAAGTTTGTACAAGTGTGTACAAGTTTGTACAAGGTTGTACAAATGTATACAAGGGTGTACAAAAGTGTACAAGGGTGCACAAGTTTGTACAAGGGTGTACAAGTGTGTACAAGCTTGTACAAGTGTGTACAAGGGTTTACAGGTTTGTACAAGGTTGTACAAGTGTTTACAAGGGTGTACAAGTATGTACAAGAATGTAAAAGTTTGTACAAGTGTGTACAAAATTGTAAAAGGTTGTACAAGTGTGTACAAGGGTGTACAAGTGTGTACAAGGGTGCACAAGTGTGTACAAGGGTGTACAATCGTGTACAATCTTGTACAAGTGTGTACAAGGGTGTACAGGTTTGTACAAGGTTGTACAAGTGTGAACAAGGTTGTACAAGTGTGTACAAGGGTGTACAAGTTTGTACAAGTGTGTACAAGTTTTTACAATTGTGTACAAGTTTGTACAAGGTTGTACAAATGTATACAAGGGTGTACAAAAGTAAACAAGGGTGCACAAGTTTGTACAAGGGTGTACAAGTGTGTACAAGCTTGTACAAGTGTGTACAAGCTTGTACAAGTGTGTACAAGGGTGTACAGGTTTGTACAAGTTTGTACAAGTGTTTACAAGGGTGTACAAGGGTGTACAGGTTTGTACAAGTTTGTACAAGTGTTTACAAGGGTGTACAAGTATGTACAAGAATGTACAAGTTTGTAAAAGGTTGTACAAGTGTGTAGAAGGGTGTACAAGTGTGTACAAGGGTGCACAAGTGTGTACAAGGGTGTACAGGTTTGTACAAGGTTGTACAAGTGTGTACAAGAGTGTACAAATGTGTACAAGGATGTAAAAGTTTGTACAAGTGTGTACAAGTTTGTACAAGGTTGTACAAGTAAGTACAAGTTTGTACAAGGGTGCACAAGTGTGTACAAGGTTGTACAAGTGTGTACAAGCTTGTACAAGTGTGTACAAGGTTGTACAAGTGTGTACAAGGTTGTACAAGTGTGTACAAGGTTGTACAAGTGTGTACAAGGTTGTACAAGTGTGTACATGGTTGTACAAGTGTGTACAAGGTTGTACAAGTGTGTACAAGGTTGTACAAGTGTGTACAAGGTTGTACAAGTGTGTACAAGGGTGCACAAGTGTGTACAAGGGTGTACAATTGTGTACAAGCTTGTACAAGTTTTTACAAGGTTGTACAAGTGTGTACAAGGTTGTACAAGTGTGTACAAGGTTGTACAAGTGTGTACAAGGTTGTACAAGTGTGTACAAGGTTGTACAAGTGTGTAAAAGGTTGTACAAGTGTGTACAAGGTTGTACAAGTGTGTACAAGGTTGTACAAGTGTGTACAAGGTTGTATAAGTGTGTACAAAGGTGTACAAGTGTGTACAAGGTTGTACAAGTGTGTACAAGGTTGTACAAGTGTGTACATGGTTGTACAAGGTTGTACAATTGTGTACAAGGTTGTACAAGTGTGTACAAGGTTGTACAATGTGTACAAGGGTGTACAAGTTTGTACAAGTGTGTACAAGTTTGTACAAGTGTTTACAAGTTTGTACAAGGTTGTACAAATGTATACAAGGGTGTACAAAAGTGTACAAGGGTGCACAAGTTTGTACAAGGGTGTACAAGTGTGTACAAGCTTGTACAAGTGTGTACAAGCTTGTACAAGTGTGTACAAGGGTGTACAGGTTTGTACAAGTTGTACAAGTGTTAACAAGGGTGTACAAAAGAATGTACAAGTTTGTACAAGTGTGTACAAGTTTGTAAAAGGTTGTACAAGTGTGTACAAGGTTGTACAAGTGTGTACAAGGTTGTACCATAGTGTACAAGGTTGTACAAGTGTGTACAAAGGTGTACAAGTGTGTACAAGGTTGTACAAGTGTGTACAAAGTTGTACAAGTGTGTACATGGTTGTACAAGGTTGTACAATTGTGTACAAGGTTGTACAAGTGTGTACAAGGTTGTACAAGTGTGTACAAGGGTGTACAAGTTTGTACAAGTGTGTACAAGTTTGTACAAGTGTGTACAAGTTTGTACAAGGTTGTACAAATGTACACAAGGGTGTACAAAAGTGTACAAGGGTGCACAAGTTTGTACAAGGTTGTACAAGTGTGTACAAGTTTGTACAAGGTTGTACAAGTGTGTACAAGTTTGTACAAGGTTGTACAAACGTGTACAATTGTGTACAAGGTTGTACAAGTGTGTAAAAGGTTGTACAAGTGTGTACATGATTGTACAAGTGTGTACAAGGTTGTACAAGTGTGTACAAGGTTGTACAAGTGTGTACAAGGTTGTACAAGTGTGTACAAGGTTGTACAAGTGTGTACAAGGTTGTACAAGTGTGTACAAGGGTGCACAAGTGTGTACAAGTGTGTACAAGTTTGTAAAAGGTTGTACAAGTGTGTACAAGGTTGTACAAGTGTGTACAAGGTTGTACCATAGTGTACAAGGTTGTACAAGTGTGTACAAGGGTGTACAAATGTGTACAAGGATGTAAAAGTTTGTACAAGTGTGTACAAGTTTGTACAAGGTTGTACAAGTGTGTACAATGTTTTACAATTGTGTACAAGGTTGTACAAGTGTGTACAAGGTTGTACAAGTGTGTACAAGGTTGTACAAGTGTGTACAAGGTTGTACAAGTGTGTACAAGTTTGTACAAGTGTGTACAAGGTTGTACAAGTGTGTACAAAGGTGTACAAGTGTGTACAAGGTTGTACAAGTGTGTATAAGGTTGTACAAGTGTGTACAAGGTTGTACAAGTGTGTACAAGGTTGTACAAGGTTGTACAATTGTGTACAAGGTTGTACAAGTGTGTACAAGGTTGTAAAAGTGTGTACAAGGTTGTACAAGTGTGTACAAGTTTGTACAAGGTTGTACAAATGTATACAATGGTGTACAAAAGTGTACAAGGGTGCACAAGTTTGTACAAGGGTGTACAAGTGTGTACAAGCTTGTAGAAGTGTGTACAAGCTTGTACAAGTGTGTACAAGGGTGTACAGGTTTGTACAAGGTTGTACAAGTGTTTACAAGGGAGTACAAGTATGTACAAGAATTTACAAGTTTGTACAAGTGTGTACAAGTGTGTACAAGGTTGTACAAGTGTGTACAAGGTTGTACAAGTGTGTACAAGGTTGTACAAGTGTGTACAAGGTTGAACAAGTGTGTACAAAGGTTTACAAGTGTGTACAAGGTTGTACAAGTGTGTACAAGGTTGTACAATTGTGTACATGGTTGTTCAAGTGTGTACATGTTTGTAAAAGTGTGTTTAAGTTTGTACAAGGTTGTACAAATGTGTACAAGGGTGTACAAAAGTGTACAAGGGTGCACAAGTTTGTACAAGGGTGTACAAGTGTGTACAAGCTTGTACAAGTGTGTACAATGGTGTACAGGTTTGTACTAGGTTGTACAAATGTGTACAAGGATGTACAAGTATGTACAAGAATGTACAATTTTGTACAAGTGTGTACAAGTTTGTAAAAGGTTGTACAAGTGTGTACAAGGGTGAACAAGTGTGTACAAGGTTGTACAAGTGTGTACAAGCTTGTACAAGTGTGTACAAGGGTGTACAAGTGTGTACAAGGTTGTACAAGTTTTTACAAGGTTGTACAAGTGTGTACAAGGTTGTACAAGTGTGTACAAGGTTGTACAAGTGTGTACAAGGTTGTACAAGTGTGTACAAGGTTGTACAAGGTTGTACAATTGTGTACAATGTTGTACAAGTGTGTACAATGTTGTACAAGTGTGTACAAGGTTGTACAAGTGTGTACAAGGTTGTACAAGTGTGTACAAGGGTGTACAAGTTTGTACAAGTGTGTACAAGGTTGTACAAGTGTGTACAAGGGTGTACAAGTTTGTACAAGTGTGTACAAGTTTGTACAATTGTGTACAAGTTTGTACAAGGTTGTAGAAATGTATACAAGGGTGCACAAGTGTGTACAAGGGTGTACAATCGTGTACAAGCTTGTACAAGTGTGTACAAGGGTGTACAGGTTTGTACAAGGTTGTACAAGTGTGTACAAGGGTGTACAAATGTGTACAAGGATGTAAAAGTTTGTACAAGTGTGTACAAATTTGTACAAGGTTGTACAAGTAAGTACAAGTTTGTACAAGTATGTACAAGTGTGTACGAGGTTTTACAATTGTGTAAAAGGTTGTACAAGTGTGTACAAGGTTGTACAAGCGTGTACAAGGTTGTACAAGTGTGTACAAGGTTGTACAAGTGTGTACAAGGTTGTACAAGTGTGTACAAGTTTGTTCAAGTGTGTACAAGTTTGTACAAGGTTGTACAAATGTGTACAAGGGTGTACAAAAGTGTACAAGGGTGCACAAGTTTGTACAAGGGTGTACAAGTGTGTACAAGGGTGTACAGGTTTGTACAAGGTTGTACAAGTGTTTACAAGGTTGTACAAGTGTGTACAAGGTTGCACAAGTGTGTACAAGAGTGTACAATCGTGTACAAGCTTGTACAAGTGTGTACAAGGGTGTACAGGTTTGTACAAGGTTGTACAAGTGTGTACAAGGTTTTACAATTGTGTACAAGGTTGTACAAGTGTGTACAAGGTTGTACAAGTGTGTACAAGTTTGTACAAGTGTGTACAAGCTTGTACAAGTGTGTACAAGGTTGTACAAGTGTGTACATGGTTGTTCAAGTGTGTACATGTTTGTACAAGTGTGTTTAAGTTTGTACAAGGTTGTACAATTGTGTACAAGGGTGTACAAAAGTGTACAAGGGTGCACAAGTTTGTACAAGGGTGTACAAGTGTGTACAAGCTTGTACAAGTGTGTACAAGGGTGTACAGGTTTGTACAAGGTTGTACAAATGTGTACAAGGATGTACAAGTATGTACAAGAATGTACAATTTTGTACAAGTGTGTACAAGTTTGTAAAAGGTTGTACAAGTGTGTACAAGGGTGAACAAGTGTGTACAAGGTTGTACAAGTGTGTACAAGCTTGTACAAGTGTGTACAAGGGTGTACAAGTGTGTACAAGGTTGTACAAGTTTTTACAAGGTTGTACAAGTGTGTACAAGGTTGTACAAGTGTGTACAAGGTTGTACAAGTGTGTACAAGGTTGTACAAGTGTGTACAAGGTTGTATAAGTGTGTACAAGGTTGAAAAAGTGTGTACAAGGTTGTACAAGTGTGTACAAGGTTGTACAAGTGTGTACAAGGTTGTACAAGTGTGTACAAAGGTGTACAAGTGTGTACAAGGTTGTACAAGTGTGTACAAGGTTGTACAAGTGTGTACAAGGTTGTACAAGTGTGTACAAGGTTGTACAAGGTTGTACAATTGTGTACAAGGTTGTACATGTGTGTACAAGGTTGTACAAGTGTTTACAAGGTTGTACAAGTGTGTACAAGGGTGTACAAGTTTGTACAAGTGTGTACAAGTTTGTACAATTGTGTACAAGTTTGTACAAGGTTGTACAAATGTATACAAGGGTGTACAAAAGTGTACAAGGGTGCACAAGTTTGTACAAGGGTGTACAAGTGTGTACAAGCTTGTACAAGTGTGTACAAGCTTGTACAAGGGTGTACAAGGGTGTACAGGTTTGTACAAGGTTGTACAAGTGTTTACAAGGGTGTACAAGTATGTACAAGAATGTACAAGTTTGTACAAGTGTGTACAAGTTTGTAAAAGGTTGTACAAGTGTGTACAAGGGTGTACAAGTGTGTACAAGGGTGCACAAGTGTGTACAAGCTTGTACAAGTGTGTACAAGGGTGTACAGGTTTGTACAAGGTTGTACAAGTGTGTACAAGGATGTACAAGTATGTACAAGAATGTACAATTTTGTACAAGTGTGTACAAGTTTGTAAAAGGTTGTACAAGTGTGTACAAGGGTGTACAAGTGTGTACAAGGTTGTACAAGTGTGTACAAGCTTGTACAAGTGTGTACAAGGGTGTACAAGTGTGTACAAGCTTGTACAAGTGTGTACAAGGGTGTACAAGTGTGTACAAGGTTGTACAAGTTTTTACAAGGTTGTACAAGTGTGTACAAGGTTGTACAAGTGTGTACAAGGTTGTACAAGTGTGTACAAGGTTGTACAAGTGTGTACAAAGTTGTACAAGTGTGTACAAGGTTGTATAAGTGTGAACAAGGTTGAAAAAGTGTGTACAAGGTTGTACAAGTGTGTACAAGGTTGTACAAGTGTGTACAAGGTTGTACTAGTGTGTACAAAGGTGTACAATTGTGTACAAGGTTGTACAAGTGTGTACAAGGTTGTACAAGTGTGTACAAGGTTGTACAAGTGTGTACAAGGTTGTACAAGTGTGTACAAGGGTGTACAAGTTTGTACAAGTGTGTACAAGGTTGTACAAGTGTGTACAAGGGTGTACAAGTTTGTACAAGTGTGTACAAGGTTGTACAAGTGTGTACAAGGGTGTACAAGTTTGTACAAGTGTGTACAAGTTTGTACAATTGTGTACAAGTTTGTACAAGGTTGTAGAAATGTATACAAGGGTGCACAAGTGTGTACAAGGGTGTACATGTTTGTACAAGGGTGTACAAGTGTGTACAAGCTTGTACAAGTGTGTACAAGGGTGTACAGGTTTGTACAAGGTTGTACAAGTGTTTACAAGGGTGTACAAGTATGTACAAGAATGTACAAGTTTGTACAAGTGTGTACAAGTGTGTACAAGGTTGTACAAGTGTGTACAAGGTTGTACAAGTGTGTACAAGGTTGTACAAGTGTGTACAAGGTTGTACAAGTGTGTACAAAGGTGTAAAAGTGTGTACAAGGTTGTACAAGTGTGTACAAGGTTGAACAAGTGTGTACAAGGTTGTACAAGGTTGTACAATTGTGTACAAGGTTGTACAAGTGTGTACAAGGTTGTACAAGTGTGTACAAGGGTGTACAAGTTTGTACAAGTGTGTACAAGTTTGTACAAGTGTGTACAAGTTTGTACAAGGTTGTACAAATGTATACAAGGGTGTACAAAAGTGTACAAGGGTGCACAAGTTTGTACAAGGGTGTACAAGTGTGTACAAGCTTGTACAAGTGTGTACAAGCTTGTACAAGTGTGTACAAGGGTGTACAGGTTTGTACAAGGTTGTACAAGTGTTTACAAGGGTGTACAAGTATGTACAAGAATGTACAAGTTTGTACAAGTGTGTACAAGTGTGTACAAGGTTGTACAAGTGTGTACAAGGTTGTACAAGTGTGTACAAGGTTGTACAAGTGTGTACAAGGTTGTACAAGTGTGTACAAAGGTGTAAAAGTGTGTACAAGGTTGTACAAGTGTGTACAAGGTTGAACAAGTGTGTACAAGGTTGTACAAGGTTGTACAATTGTGTACAAGGTTGTACAAGTGTGTACAAGGTTGTACAAGTGTGTACAAGGGTGTACAAGTTTGTACAAGTGTGTACAAGTTTGTACAAGTGTGTACAAGTTTGTACAAGGTTGTACAAATGTATACAAGGGTGTACAAAAGTGTACAAGGGTGCACAAGTTTGTACAAGGGTGTACAAGTGTGTACAACTAAGTTTACCAGCTAACAGTTCCTCCCCCTTCAAGTCAAATTTAGGTCCAGTAGACAAACTTAGGATGACATGTTGATGGTCAGCAATCTGGTCTCTGCTAACCCAAGCACGATAGTTCCAGCAGTCAAAGTTGGTTAAGAATGTGTCCAGAGATGCTTTACCTCTTGTTGGCTCAATAATACTACTATAGATATTGAAACTACGTAGTAGGTTTAAAAAATCACGAGCCTCACTTGTAGGCTTTAGTAAATCTATGTTATGGTCAGTTCCAATAACCACAGAGAGACCAAGAGTGGTGAGATAATAAAGACATTGGTTCAGAAGTCTTAAGAAAGTGACAATACTACCACTTGGTGACCTGTACATGGTAACAACAACAAGAGATAGTTCATGTATTGCTACAGCTGCAAATTCACCTTGTACTTCAATAGAAAAGTTACTCAGGTCCAAAGGTATACAGGTTAGTTCATTGCGCACAAACAATGCCACACCACCCCAGGGGCGTGAACGACAAAAGTGGGATACAAGGTTGAGATTTGAAATTTTACTATAATAGTCTATTTCATCGTTTACCATCCAATGCTCTTGAATACATAGAATGTCAATTTTTTGTTCCATGCACAGAATTTCCAAAAGAGGAATTTTGTTTCTCAAGCTTTGGGTATTTACAGTACAAAAGTTTAAGATATTTTCACAAGCAGCACTGGGCTGACAGATCACATCCTTTTCCCTAAAAAAGTACGAGAAGGCACGTAGTCTCGGTTTTGTCTAGGCCTAACCTCAAACTCCTTAACTAAGGTACCTACTGGCCAAAAGGACGAATCGAGAACCCTGGTAATCTCCGCTGGAGATATTCCTACTTTAAAAGAACTGTACGAGTCGTACTTAGTATTTAATTTTACACACTCACCAGCTATTTTACTGTCTTGGAGGTATGAGGTAATTTCATCAGGTTTAGTGTCACTGGCCAATCTAGAAACGAACACCCAACTTTTCCTCTCAACCGCCCTAACCTTAGATTGGGAATTACTGGAATCGTTTAACTTACTCCCAATAATGATAGACTGCTTTCTATTGCTAGGTCGGGATTGTTTAGCCACTTTGTATTTCCACTCCTGATTACCAGATTTCGCGGTAGCCCTATCTCCAGTACCTTGTGTAGCCTGGGCATAGGACTTGGCCTTCACTGTAGGCCTATCAGATAACTTGGTGTTGTTTAGGTCTAAGTTTATACACTCCTGAGAGGTTAATGGAAAGTCAGTTACTTGTACAGCAAGATCTTCCTCTTTGGTGAAAGACTCAGGTAAAACTAATTGACTAGATATATTAGCTTCTAGGCCAATATTGACACTAGGATCAACCGGCTTTGTATGTGAATCCGATATTAAATCTAGTTTGTTGTTGATACAAGCATTATCAGAAACAACTTTGTTAACAATTTTAAGTAAATTCAAAATACTTGACTTAATTTCTTCGACATCTTCAGCCTTCTCAATGACTTTTTCAAACCTAACCTCACATGCACTACAAGCCCACTTGGACTTCTTACCTAATAAACTCATATAATTGTACTCTTCGCAACTTATTAGCACACATTCAGAATGATACCATTTACGGCAGAAAAATTCACAGAAAACTCCTTTACCATCATCTAAAACAGCATTTTTACAGACTGGACAGATATCTTCGTTCTGCCCACCAGCCATGACAGTTCCACTCAACTAAATATTAAGACATCCCTCTAAATAACAAGACATCCCTCCAAATACCAAGACATCCCTCTAAATATTAAAGCATCCCTCCAAATAACAAGACAACTCTTTAAAAAACAAGACATCCCTCTAAATAACAAGACATCCCTCTAAATAACAAGACATCCCTCTAAATATTAAGACATCCCTCCAAATAACAAGACATCCCTCTAAATATTAAGACATCCCTCTAAATAACAAGACATCCCTCTAAATATTAAGACATCCCTTTAAATAACAAGACATCTCTCTAAATAACAAGACATCCCTCTAAATAACAAGACATCCCACTAAATAACAAGACGTCCCTCTAAATAACAAGACATCCCTTTTAAATAACAAGACTTCCCTCCAAATAAGAAGACATCCCTCTAAATAACAAGACATCCCTCTAAATAACAAGACATCCCTCTAAATACCAAGACATCCCTCTAAATATTAAGACATCCCTCCAAATAACAAGACAACCCTTTAAAAAACAAGACATCCCTCTAAATAACAAGACATCCCTCTAAATAACAAGACATCCCTCTAAATATTAAGACATCCCTCTAAATATTAAGACATCCCTTTAAATAACAAGACATCTCTCTAAATAACAAGACATCCCTCTAAATAACAAGACATCCCTTTTAAATAACAAGACATTCCTCTAAATAACAAGACATCCCTCTAAATAACAAGACATCCCTCCAAATAAAAAGACATCCCTCTAAATAGCAAGACATCCCTCTAATAAACAAGACATTCCGCTAAATATTAAGACATCCCTCTAAATAACAAGACATCCCTCTAAATATTAAGACATCCCTTTAAATAACAAGACATCTCTCTAAATAACAAGACATCCCTCTAAATAACAAGACATCCCACTAAATAACAAGACATCCCTCTAAATAACAAGACATCCCTTTTAAATAACAAGACATTCCTCTAAATAACAAGACATCCCTCTAAATAACAAGACATCCCTCCAAATAAAAAGACATCCCTTTAAATAGCAAGACATCCCTCTAATAAACAAGACATTCCGCTAAATATTAAGACATCCCTCTAAATAACAAGACATCCCATCTAAATTACAAGACAACCCTCTAAAAAACAAGACATCCCTCCAAATAACAAGACAACCCTCTAAAAAACAAGACATCCCTCTAAATAAAAAGACATCTCTCCAAATAACAAGACATCCCTCTAAATAACAAGACATCCCACTAAAAAACAAGACATCCCTCTAAATATTAAGACATCCCTCTAAATAACAAGACATCCCTCCAAATATTAAGACATCCCTCTAAATAACAAGACATCCCTCTAAATAACAAGACATCCCTCTAATAAACTAGACATTCCGCTAAATATTAAGACATCCCTCTAAATAACAAGACATCCCTCCAAATACCAAGACATCCCTCTAAATATTAAGACATCCCTCCAAATAACAAGACAACTCTTTAAAAAACAAGACATCCCTCTAAATAACAAGACATCCCTTTTAAATAACAAGACATTCCTCTAAATAACAAGACATCCCTCTAAATAACAAGACATCCCTCCAAATAAAAAGACATCCCTCTAAATAGCAAGACATCCCTCTAAATAACAAGACATCCCTCAAAATAACAAGATATCCCTCTAAATAACAAGACATTTCTCCAAATAACAAGACTTCCCTCCAAATAAGAAGACATCCCTCTAAATAACAAGACATCCCTCTAAATAACAAGACATCCCTCTAAATACCAAGACATCCCTCTAAATATTAAGACATCCCTCCAAATAACAAGACAACCCTTTAAAAAGCAAGACATCCCTCTAAATAACAAGACATCCCTCTAAATATTAAGACATCCCTCTAAATAACAAGACATCCCTCTAAATATTAAGACATCCCTTTAAATAACAAGACATCTCTCTAAATAACAAGACATCCCTCTAAATAACAAGACATCCCACTAAAAAACAAGACATCCCTCTAAATAACAAGACATCCCTTTAAAATAACAAGACATTCCTCTAAATAACAAGACATCCCTCTAAATAACAAGACATCCCTCCAAATAACAAGAAATCCCTCAAAAAAGCAAGACATCCCTCTAAATATTAAGACATCCCTTCAAATAACAAGACATCCCTCTAAATAACAAGACATCCCTCTAAATAACAAGACATCCCTCTAAATAAAAAGACATCCCTCTAAATAACTAGACATCCCTCCAAATACCAAGACATCCCTCTAAATAACAAGACATCCCTCTAAATAACAAGACATACCTCCAAATAACGAAACATCCCTCTAAATTATAAGACATCCCTCTTAATAACAAGCATCCCTCCAAATAACAAGACATCCCTCTAAATAACAAGACATCCCTCTAAATATGAAGACATCCCTCTAAATAACAAGACATCCCTCTAAATAACAAGACATCCCTCTAAATAACAAGACATCTCTCTAAATATTAAGACATCCCTTCAAATAACAAGACATCCCTCTAAATAACAAGACATCCCTCTAAATAACAAGAC
Organism: Macrosteles quadrilineatus; assembly: GCF_028750875.1. Taxonomy (NCBI): domain Eukaryota; kingdom Metazoa; phylum Arthropoda; class Insecta; order Hemiptera; family Cicadellidae; genus Macrosteles; species Macrosteles quadrilineatus. Next base: position 152,721 of record NW_026542659.1, on the reverse strand, counting down.
ATCCCTCTAAATAACAAGACATCCCTCTAAATAACAAGACATCCCTCTTAAAAAACAAGACATCCCTCTAAATATTAAGACATCAATCTAAATAACAAGACATCCCTCCAAATAACAAGACTACCCTCTAAAAAACAAAAAAACCCTTTAAATAACAAGACATCTCTCTAAAAAACAAGACATCCCTCTAAATATCAAGACATCCCTCTAAATAACAAGACATCCATCTATATAACAAGACATTCCTCTAAATATTAAGACATCCCTCTAAATAACAAGACATACCTGTAAATAACAAGACATCCCTCTAAATAACAAGAAATCCCATCTAAATTACAAGACAACCCTCTAAAAAACAAGAAATCCCTCCAAATAACAAGACAACCCTCTAAAAAACAAGACATCCCTCTAAATAACAAGACATCCCTCTAAATAACAAGACATCACTCTAATAAACTAGACATTCCGCTAAATATTAAGACATCCCTCTAAATAACAAGACAACCCTTTAAAAAACAAGACATCCCTCTAAATAACAAGACATCCCTCTAAATAACAAGACATCCCTCTAAATATTAAGACATCCCTTCAAATAACAAGACATCCCTCTAAATATTAAGACATCCCTCTAAATAACAAGACATCCCTCTAAATATTAAGACATCCCTTTAAATAACAAGACATCTCTCTAAATAACAAGACATCCCTCTAAATAACAAGACATCCCACTAAATAACAAGACATCCCTCTAAATAACAAGACATCCCTTTTAAATAACAAGACATTCTTCTAAATAACAAGACATCCCTCTAAATATTAAGACATCCCTCTAAATAACAAGACATCCCTCCAAATAAAAAGACATCCCTCTAAATAGCAAGACATCCCTCTAATAAACAAGACATTCCGCTAAATATTAAGACATCCCTCTAAATAACAAGACATCCCATCTAAATTACAAGAAAACCCTCTAAAAAACAAGACAACCCTCTAAAAAACAAGACATCCCTCTAAATAAAAAGACATCTTAGACACAAGTGTGTACAAGGTTGTACAAGTGTGTACAAGGTTGTACAAGTGTGTACAAGCTTGTACAAGGTTGTACAAGTGTTTACAAGGGAGTACAAGTATGTACAAGAATGTACAAGTTTGTACAAGTGTGTACAAGTGTGTACAAGGTTGTACAAGTGTGTACAAGGTTGTACAAGTGTGTACAAGGTTGAACAAGTGTGTACAAAGGTGTACAAGTGTGTACAAGCTTGTACAAGGTTGTACAAGTGTTTACAAGGGAGTACAAGTATGTACAAGAATGTACAAGTTTGTACAAGTGTGTACAAGTGTGTACAAGGTTGTACAAGTGTGTACAAGGTTGTACAAGTGTGTACAAGGTTGTACAAGTGTGTACAAGGTTGAACAAGTGTGTACAAAGGTGTACAAGTGTGTACAAGGTTGTACAAGTGTGTACAAGGTTGAACAAGTGTGTACAAAGGTGTACAAGTGTGTACAAGGTTGTACAAGTGTGTACAAGGTTGTACAAGTGTGTACAAGCTTGTACAAGTGTGTACAAGGTTGTACAAGTGTGTACATGGTTGTACAAGTGTGTACAATGTTTTACAATTGTGTACAAGGTTGTACAAGTGTGTACAAGGTTGTACAAGTGTGTACAAGGTTGTACAAGTGTGTACAAGGTTGTACAAGTGTGTACAAGGTTGTACAAGTGTGTACAAGTTTGTACAAGTGTGTACAAGGTTGTACAAGTGTGTACAAAGGTGTACAAGTGTGTACAAGGTTGTACAAGTGTGTACAAGGTTGTACAAGTGTGTACAAGGTTGTACAAGTGTGTACAAGGTTGTACAAGTGTGTACAAGGTTGTACAAGGTTGTACAATTGTGTACAAGGTTGTACAAGTGTGTACAAGGTTGTAAAAGTGTGTACAAGGTTGTACAAGTGTGTACAAGTTTGTACAAGGTTGTACAAATGTATACAATGGTGTACAAAAGTGTACAAGGGTGCGCAAGTTTGTACAAGGGTGTACAAGTGTGTACAAGCTTGTAGAAGTGTGTACAAGCTTGTACAAGTGTGTACAAGGGTGTACAGGTTTGTACAAGGTTGTACAAGTGTTTACAAGGGAGTACAAGTATGTACAAGAATTTACAAGTTTGTACAAGTGTGTACAAGTGTGTACAAGGTTGTACAAGTGTGTACAAGGTTGTACAAGTGTGTACAAGGTTGTACAAGTGTGTACAAGGTTGAACAAGTGTGTACAAAGGTGTACAAGTGTGTACAAGGTTGTACAAGTGTGTACAAGGTTGTACAATTGTGTACATGGTTGTTCAAGTGTGTACATGTTTGTAAAAGTGTGTTTAAGTTTGTACAAGGTTGTACAAATGTGTACAAGGGTGTACAAAAGTGTACAAGGGTGCACAAGTTTGTACAAGGGTGTACAAGTGTGTACAAGCTTGTACAAGTGTGTACAATGGTGTACAGGTTTGTACTAGGTTGTACAAATGTGTACAAGGATGTACAAGTATGTACAAGAATGTACAATTTTGTACAAGTGTGTACAAGTTTGTAAAAGGTTGTACAAGTGTGTATAAGGGTGAACAAGTGTGTACAAGGTTGTACAAGTGTGTACAAGCTTGTACAAGTGTGTACAAGGGTGTACAAGTGTGTACAAGGTTGTACAAGTTTTTACAAGGTTGTACAAGTGTGTACAAGGTTGTACAAGTGTGTACAAGGTTGTACAAGTGTGTACAAGGTTGTACAAGTGTGTACAAGGTTGTACAAGGTTGTACAATTGTGTACAATGTTGTACAAGTGTGTACAATGTTGTACAAGTGTGTACAAGGTTGTACAAGTGTGTACAAGGTTGTACAAGTGTGTACAAGGGTGTACAAGTTTGTACAAGTGTGTACAAGGTTGTACAAGTGTGTACAAGGGTGTACAAGTTTGTACAAGTGTGTACAAGTTTGTACAATTGTGTACAAGTTTGTACAAGGTTGTAGAAATGTATACAAGGGTGCACAAGTGTGTACAAGGGTGTACAATCGTGTACAAGCTTGTACAAGTGTGTACAAGGGTGTACAGGTTTGTACAAGGTTGTACAAGTGTGTACAAGGGTGTACAAATGTGTACAAGGATGTAAAAGTTTGTACAAGTGTGTACAAATTTGTACAAGGTTGTACAAGTAAGTACAAGTTTGTACAAGAATGTACAAGTGTGTACAAGGTTTTACAATTGTGTAAAAGGTTGTACAAGTGTGTACAAGGTTGTACAAGCGTGTACAAGGTTGTACAAGTGTGTACAAGGTTGTACAAGTGTGTACAAGGTTGTACAAGTGTGTACAAGTTTGTTCAAGTGTGTACAAGTTTGTACAAGGTTGTACAAATGTGTACAAGGGTGTACAAAAGTGTACAAGGGTGCACAAGTTTGTACAAGGGTGTACAAGTGTGTACAAGCTTGTACAAGTGTGTACAAGTTTGTACAAGGGTTTACAGGTTTGTACAAGGTTGTACAAGTGTGTACAAGGGTGTACAAATGTGTACAATGATGTAAAAGTTTGTACAAGTGTGTACAAGTTTGTACAAGGTTGTACAAGTGTGGACAATGTTTTACAATTGTGTACAAGGTTGTACAAGTGTGTACAAGTTTGTACAAGGTTGTACAAATGTGTACAAGGTTGTACCAAAGTGTACAAGGGTGCACAAGTTTGTACAAGGGTGTACAAGTGTGTACAAGGGTGTACAGGTTTGTACAAGGTTGTACAAGTGTTTACAAGGTTGTACAAGTGTGTACAAGGTTGCACAAGTGTGTACAAGAGTGTACAATCGTGTACAAGCTTGTACAAGTGTGTACAAGGGTGTACAGGTTTGTACAAGGTTGTACAAGTGTGTACAAGGTTTTACAATTGTGTACAAGGTTGTACAAGTGTGTACAAGGTTGTACAAGTGTGTACAAGTTTGTACAAGTGTGTACAAGCTTGTACAAGTGTGTACAAGGTTGTACAAGTGTGTACATGGTTGTTCAAGTGTGTACATGTTTGTACAAGTGTGTTTAAGTTTGTACAAGGTTGTACAATTGTGTACAAGGGTGTACAAAAGTGTACAAGGGTGCACAAGTTTGTACAAGGGTGTACAAGTGTGTACAAGCTTGTACAAGTGTGTACAAGGGTGTACAGGTTTGTACAAGGTTGTACAAATGTGTACAAGGATGTACAAGTATGTACAAGAATGTACAATTTTGTACAAGTGTGTACAAGTTTGTAAAAGGTTGTACAAGTGTGTACAAGGGTGAACAAGTGTGTACAAGGTTGTACAAGTGTGTACAAGCTTGTACAAGTGTGTACAAGGGTGTACAAGTGTGTACAAGGTTGTACAAGTTTTTACAAGGTTGTACAAGTGTGTACAAGGTTGTACAAGTGTGTACAAGGTTGTACAAGTGTGTACAAGGTTGTACAAGTGTGTACAAGGTTGTATAAGTGTGTACAAGGTTGAAAAAGTGTGTACAAGGTTGTACAAGTGTGTACAAGGTTGTACAAGTGTGTACAAGGTTGTACAAGTGTGTACAAAGGTGTACAAGTGTGTACAAGGTTGTACAAGTGTGTACAAGGTTGTACAAGTGTGTACAAGGTTGTACAAGTGTGTACAAGGTTGTACAAGGTTGTACAATTGTGTACAAGGTTGTACATGTGTGTACAAGGTTGTACAAGTGTTTACAAGGTTGTACAAGTGTGTACAAGGGTGTACAAGTTTGTACAAGTGTGTACAAGTTTGTACAATTGTGTACAAGTTTGTACAAGGTTGTACAAATGTATACAAGGGTGTACAAAAGTGTACAAGGGTGCACAAGTTTGTACAAGGGTGTACAAGTGTGTACAAGCTTGTACAAGTGTGTACAAGCTTGTACAAGGGTGTACAAGGGTGTACAGGTTTGTACAAGGTTGTACAAGTGTTTACAAGGGTGTACAAGTATGTACAAGAATGTACAATTTTGTACAAGTGTGTACAAGTTTGTAAAAGGTTGTACAAGTGTGTACAAGGGTGTACAAGTGTGTACAAGGGTGCACAAGTGTGTACAAGCTTGTACAAGTGTGTACAAGGGTGTACAGGTTTGTACAAGGTTGTACAAGTGTGTACAAGGATGTACAAGTATGTACAAGAATGTACAATTTTGTACAAGTGTGTACAAGTTTGTAAAAGGTTGTACAAGTGTGTACAAGGGTGAACAAGTGTGTACAAGGTTGTACAAGTGTGTACAAGCTTGTACAAGTGTGTACAAGGGTGTACAAGTGTGTACAAGGTTGTACAAGTTTTTACAAGGTTGTACAAGTGTGTACAAGGTTGTACAAGTGTGTACAAGGTTGTACAAGTGTGTACAAGGTTGTACAAGTGTGTACAAGGTTGTATAAGTGTGTACAAGGTTGAAAAAGTGTGTACAAGGTTGTACAAGTGTGTACAAGGTTGTACAAGTGTGTACAAGGTTGTACAAGTGTGTACAAAGGTGTACAAGTGTGTACAAGGTTGTACAAGTGTGTACAAGGTTGTACATGTGTGTACAAGGTTGTACAAGTGTTTACAAGGTTGTACAAGTGTGTACAAGGGTGTACAAGTTTGTACAAGTGTGTACAAGTTTGTACAATTGTGTACAAGTTTGTACAAGGTTGTACAAATGTATACAAGGGTGTACAAAAGTGTACAAGGGTGCACAAGTTTGTACAAGGGTGTACAAGTGTGTACAAGCTTGTACAAGTGTGTACAAGCTTGTACAAGGGTGTAAAAGGGTGTACAGGTTTGTACAAGGTTGTACAAGTGTGTACAAGGTTTTACAATTGTGTACAAGGTTGTACAAGTGTGTACAAGGTTGCACAAGTGTGTACAAGAGTGTACAATCGTGTACAAGCTTGTACAAGTGTGTACAAGGGTGTACAGGTTTGTACAAGGTTGTACAAGTGTGTACAAGGTTTTACAATTGTGTACAAGGTTGTACAAGTGTGTACAAGGTTGTACAAGTGTGTACAAGTTTGTACAAGTGTGTACAAGCTTGTACAAGTGTGTACAAGGTTGTACAAGTGTGTACATGGTTGTTCAAGTGTGTACATGTTTGTACAAGTGTGTTTAAGTTTGTACAAGGTTGTACAATTGTGTACAAGGGTGTACAAAAGTGTACAAGGGTGCACAAGTTTGTACAAGGGTGTACAAGTGTGTACAAGCTTGTACAAGTGTGTACAAGGGTGTACAGGTTTGTACAAGGTTGTACAAATGTGTACAAGGATGTACAAGTATGTACAAGAATGTACAATTTTGTACAAGTGTGTACAAGTTTGTAAAAGGTTGTACAAGTGTGTACAAGGGTGAACAAGTGTGTACAAGGTTGTACAAGTGTGTACAAGCTTGTACAAGTGTGTACAAGGGTGTACAAGTGTGTACAAGGTTGTACAAGTTTTTACAAGGTTGTACAAGTGTGTACAAGGTTGTACAAGTGTGTACAAGGTTGTACAAGTGTGTACAAGGTTGTACAAGTGTGTACAAGGTTGTATAAGTGTGTACAAGGTTGAAAAAGTGTGTACAAGGTTGTACAAGTGTGTACAAGGTTGTACAAGTGTGTACAAGGTTGTACAAGTGTGTACAAAGGTGTACAAGTGTGTACAAGGTTGTACAAGTGTGTACAAGGTTGTACAAGTGTGTACAAGGTTGTACAAGTGTGTACAAGGTTGTACAAGGTTGTACAATTGTGTACAAGGTTGTACATGTGTGTACAAGGTTGTACAAGTGTTTACAAGGTTGTACAAGTGTGTACAAGGGTGTACAAGTTTGTACAAGTGTGTACAAGTTTGTACAATTGTGTACAAGTTTGTACAAGGTTGTACAAATGTATACAAGGGTGTACAAAAGTGTACAAGGGTGCACAAGTTTGTACAAGGGTGTACAAGTGTGTACAAGCTTGTACAAGTGTGTACAAGCTTGTACAAGGGTGTACAAGGGTGTACAGGTTTGTACAAGGTTGTACAAGTGTTTACAAGGGTGTACAAGTATGTACAAGAATGTACAAGTTTGTACAAGTGTGTACAAGTTTGTAAAAGGTTGTACAAGTGTGTACAAGGGTGTACAAGTGTGTACAAGGGTGCACAAGTGTGTACAAGCTTGTACAAGTGTGTACAAGGGTGTACAGGTTTGTACAAGGTTGTACAAGTGTGTACAAGGATGTACAAGTATGTACAAGAATGTACAATTTTGTACAAGTGTGTACAAGTTTGTAAAAGGTTGTACAAGTGTGTACAAGGGTGTACAAGTGTGTACAAGGTTGTACAAGTGTGTACAAGCTTGTACAAGTGTGTACAAGGGTGTACAAGTGTGTACAAGCTTGTACAAGTGTGTACAAGGGTGTACAAGTGTGTACAAGGTTGTACAAGTTTTTACAAGGTTGTACAAGTGTGTACAAGGTTGTACAAGTGTGTACAAGGTTGTACAAGTGTGTACAAGGTTGTACAAGTGTGTACAAAGTTGTACAAGTGTGTACAAGGTTGTATAAGTGTGAACAAGGTTGAAAAAGTGTGTACAAGGTTGTACAAGTGTGTACAAGGTTGTACAAGTGTGTACAAGGTTGTACTAGTGTGTACAAAGGTGTACAATTGTGTACAAGGTTGTACAAGTGTGTACAAGGTTGTACAAGTGTGTACAAGGTTGTACAAGTGTGTACAAGGTTGTACAAGTGTGTACAAGGGTGTACAAGTTTGTACAAGTGTGTACAAGGTTGTACAAGTGTGTACAAGGGTGTACAAGTTTGTACAAGTGTGTACAAGGTTGTACAAGTGTGTACAAGGGTGTACAAGTTTGTACAAGTGTGTACAAGTTTGTACAATTGTGTACAAGTTTGTACAAGGTTGTAGAAATGTATACAAGGGTGCACAAGTGTGTACAAGGGTGTACATGTTTGTACAAGGGTGTACAAGTGTGTACAAGCTTGTACAAGTGTGTACAAGGGTGTACAGGTTTGTACAAGGTTGTACAAGTGTTTACAAGGGTGTACAAGTATGTACAAGAATGTACAAGTTTGTACAAGTGTGTACAAGTGTGTACAAGGTTGTACAAGTGTGTACAAGGTTGTACAAGTGTGTACAAGGTTGTACAAGTGTGTACAAGGTTGTACAAGTGTGTACAAAGGTGTAAAAGTGTGTACAAGGTTGTACAAGTGTGTACAAGGTTGAACAAGTGTGTACAAGGTTGTACAAGGTTGTACAATTGTGTACAAGGTTGTACAAGTGTGTACAAGGTTGTACAAGTGTGTACAAGGGTGTACAAGTTTGTACAAGTGTGTACAAGTTTGTACAAGTGTGTACAAGTTTGTACAAGGTTGTACAAATGTATACAAGGGTGTACAAAAGTGTACAAGGGTGCACAAGTTTGTACAAGGGTGTACAAGTGTGTACAAGCTTGTACAAGTGTGTACAAGCTTGTACAAGTGTGTACAAGGGTGTACAGGTTTGTACAAGGTTGTACAAGTGTTTACAAGGGTGTACAAGTATGTACAAGAATGTACAAGTTTGTACAAGTGTGTACAAGTGTGTACAAGGTTGTACAAGTGTGTACAAGGTTGTACAAGTGTGTACAAGGTTGTACAAGTGTGTACAAGGTTGTACAAGTGTGTACAAAGGTGTAAAAGTGTGTACAAGGTTGTACAAGTGTGTACAAGGTTGAACAAGTGTGTACAAGGTTGTACAAGGTTGTACAATTGTGTACAAGGTTGTACAAGTGTGTACAAGGTTGTACAAGTGTGTACAAGGGTGTACAAGTTTGTACAAGTGTGTACAAGTTTGTACAAGTGTGTACAAGTTTGTACAAGGTTGTACAAATGTATACAAGGGTGTACAAAAGTGTACAAGGGTGCACAAGTTTGTACAAGGGTGTACAAGTGTGTACAACTAAGTTTACCAGCTAACAGTTCCTCCCCCTTCAAGTCAAAATTAGGTCCAGTAGACAAACTTAGGATGACATGTTGATGGTCAGCAATCTGGTCTCTGCTAACCCAAGCACGATAGTTCCAGCAGTCAAAGTTGGTTAAGAATGTGTCCAGAGATGCTTTACCTCTTGTTGGCTCAATAATACTACTATAGATATTGAAACTACGTAGTAGGTTTAAAAAATCACGAGCCTCACTTGTAGGCTTTAGTAAATCTATGTTATGGTCAGTTCCAATAACCACAGAGAGACCAAGAGTGGTGAGATAATAAAGACATTGGTTCAGAAGTCTTAAGAAAGTGACAATACTACCACTTGGTGACCTGTACATGGTAACAACAACAAGAGATAGTTCATGTATTGCTACAGCTGCAAATTCACCTTGTACTTCAATAGAAAAGTTACTCAGGTCCAAAGGTATACAGGTTAGTTCATTGCGCACAAACAATGCCACACCACCCCAGGGGCGTGAACGACAAAAGTGGGATACAAGGTTGAGATTTGAAATTTTACTATAATAGTCTATTTCATCGTTTACCATCCAATGCTCTTGAATACATAGAATGTCAATTTTTTGTTCCATGCACAGAATTTCCAAAAGAGGAATTTTGTTTCTCAAGCTTTGGGTATTTACAGTACAAAAGTTTAAGATATTTTCACAAGCAGCACTGGGCTGACAGATCACATCCTTTTCCCTAAAAAAGTACGAGAAGGCACGTAGTCTCGGTTTTGTCTAGGCCTAACCTCAAACTCCTTAACTAAGGTACCTACTGGCCAAAAGGACGAATCGAGAACCCTGGTAATCTCCGCTGGAGATATTCCTACTTTAAAAGAACTGTACGAGTCGTACTTAGTATTTAATTTTACACACTCACCAGCTATTTTACTGTCTTGGAGGTATGAGGTAATTTCATCAGGTTTAGTGTCACTGGCCAATCTAGAAACGAACACCCAACTTTTCCTCTCAACCGCCCTAACCTTAGATTGGGAATTACTGGAATCGTTTAACTTACTCCCAATAATGATAGACTGCTTTCTATTGCTAGGTCGGGATTGTTTAGCCACTTTGTATTTCCACTCCTGATTACCAGATTTCGCGGTAGCCCTATCTCCAGTACCTTGTGTAGCCTGGGCATAGGACTTGGCCTTCACTGTAGGCCTATCAGATAACTTGGTGTTGTTTAGGTCTAAGTTTATACACTCCTGAGAGGTTAATGGAAAGTCAGTTACTTGTACAGCAAGATCTTCCTCTTTGGTGAAAGACTCAGGTAAAACTAATTGACTAGATATATTAGCTTCTAGGCCAATATTGACACTAGGATCAACCGGCTTTGTATGTGAATCCGATATTAAATCTAGTTTGTTGTTGATACAAGCATTATCAGAAACAACTTTGTTAACAATTTTAAGTAAATTCAAAATACTTGACTTAATTTCTTCGACATCTTCAGCCTTCTCAATGACTTTTTCAAACCTAACCTCACATGCACTACAAGCCCACTTGGACTTCTTACCTAATAAACTCATATAATTGTACTCTTCGCAACTTATTAGCACACATTCAGAATGATACCATTTACGGCAGAAAAATTCACAGAAAACTCCTTTACCATCATCTAAAACAGCATTTTTACAGACTGGACAGATATCTTCGTTCTGCCCACCAGCCATGACAGTTCCACTCAACTAAATATTAAGACATCCCTCTAAATAACAAGACATCCCTCCAAATACCAAGACATCCCTCTAAATATTAAAGCATCCCTCCAAATAACAAGACAACTCTTTAAAAAACAAGACATCCCTCTAAATAACAAGACATCCCTCTAAATAACAAGACATCCCTCTAAATATTAAGACATCCCTCCAAATAACAAGACATCCCTCTAAATATTAAGACATCCCTCTAAATAACAAGACATCCCTCTAAATATTAAGACATCCCTTTAAATAACAAGACATCTCTCTAAATAACAAGACATCCCTCTAAATAACAAGACATCCCACTAAATAACAAGACGTCCCTCTAAATAACAAGACATCCCTTTTAAATAACAAGACTTCCCTCCAAATAAGAAGACATCCCTCTAAATAACAAGACATCCCTCTAAATAACAAGACATCCCTCTAAATACCAAGACATCCCTCTAAATATTAAGACATCCCTCCAAATAACAAGACAACCCTTTAAAAAACAAGACATCCCTCTAAATAACAAGACATCCCTCTAAATAACAAGACATCCCTCTAAATATTAAGACATCCCTCTAAATATTAAGACATCCCTTTAAATAACAAGACATCTCTCTAAATAACAAGACATCCCTCTAAATAACAAGACATCCCTTTTAAATAACAAGACATTCCTCTAAATAACAAGACATCCCTCTAAATAACAAGACATCCCTCCAAATAAAAAGACATCCCTCTAAATAGCAAGACATCCCTCTAATAAACAAGACATTCCGCTAAATATTAAGACATCCCTCTAAATAACAAGACATCCCTCTAAATATTAAGACATCCCTTTAAATAACAAGACATCTCTCTAAATAACAAGACATCCCTCTAAATAACAAGACATCCCACTAAATAACAAGACATCCCTCTAAATAACAAGACATCCCTTTTAAATAACAAGACATTCCTCTAAATAACAAGACATCCCTCTAAATAACAAGACATCCCTCCAAATAAAAAGACATCCCTATAAATAGCAAGACATCCCTCTAATAAACAAGACATTCCGCTAAATATTAAGACATCCCTCTAAATAACAAGACATCCCATCTAAATTACAAGACAACCCTCTAAAAAACAAGACATCCCTCCAAATAACAAGACAACCCTCTAAAAAACAAGACATCCCTCTAAATAAAAAGACATCTCTCCAAATAACAAGACATCCCTCTAAATAACAAGACATCCCACTAAAAAACAAGACATCCCTCTAAATATTAAGACATCCCTCTAAATAACAAGACATCCCTCCAAATATTAAGACATCCCTCTAAATAACAAGACATCCCTCTAAATAACAAGACATCCCTCTAATAAACTAGACATTCCGCTAAATATTAAGACATCCCTCTAAATAACAAGACATCCCTCCAAATACCAAGACATCCCTCTAAATATTAAGACATCCCTCCAAATAACAAGACAACTCTTTAAAAAACAAGACATCCCTCTAAATAACAAGACATCCCTTTTAAATAACAAGACATTCCTCTAAATAACAAGACATCCCTCTAAATAACAAGACATCCCTCCAAATAAAAAGACATCCCTCTAAATAGCAAGACATCCCTCTAAATAACAAGACATCCCTCAAAATAACAAGATATCCCTCTAAATAACAAGACATTTCTCCAAATAACAAGACTTCCCTCCAAATAAGAAGACATCCCTCTAAATAACAAGACATCCCTCTAAATAACAAGACATCCCTCTAAATACCAAGACATCCCTCTAAATATTAAGACATCCCTCCAAATAACAAGACAACCCTTTAAAAAGCAAGACATCCCTCTAAATAACAAGACATCCCTCTAAATAACAAGACATCCCTCTAAATATTAAGATATCCCTTCAAATAACAAGACATCCCTCTAAATATTAAGACATCCCTCTAAATAACAAGACATCCCTCTAAATATTAAGACATCCCTTTAAATAACAAGACTTCTCTCTAAATAACAAGACATCCCTCTAAATAACAAGACATCCCTCTAAATATTAAGACATCCCTCCAAATAACAAGACATCCCTCTAAATATTAAGACATCCCTCTAAATAACAAGACATCCCTCTAAATATTAAGACATCCCTTTAAATAACAAGACATCTCTCTAAATAACAAGACATCCCTCTAAATAACAAGACATCCCACTAAAAAACAAGACATCCCTCTAAATAACAAGACATCCCTTTTAAATAACAAGACATTCCTCTAAATAACAAGACATCCCTCTAAATAACAAGACATCCCTCCAAATAACAAGAAATCCCTCAAAAAAGCAAGACATCCCTCTAAATATTAAGACATCCCTTCAAATAACAAGACATCCCTCTAAATAACAAGACATCCCTCTAAATAACAAGACATCCCTCTAAATAAAAAGACATCCCTCTAAATAACTAGACATCCCTCCAAATACCAAGACATCCCTCTAAATAACAAGACATCCCTCTAAATAACAAGACATACCTCCAAATAACGAAACATCCCTCTAAATTATAAGACATCCCTCTTAATAACAAGCATCCCTCCAAATAACAAGACATCCCTCTAAATAACAAGACATCCCTCTAAATATGAAGACATCCCTCTAAATAACAAGACATCCCTCTAAATAACAAGACATCCCTCTAAATAACAAGACATCTCTCTAAATATTAAGACATCCCTTCAAATAACAAGACATCCCTCTAAATAACAAGACATCCCTCTAAATAACAAGACATCCCTCTAAATAACAAGACATCCCTCTAAATAACAAGACATCCCTCTTAAAAAACAAGACATCCCTCTAAATATTAAGACATCAATCTAAATAACAAGACATCCCTCCAAATAACAAGACTACCCTCTAAAAAACAAAAAAACCCTTTAAATAACAAGACATCTCTCTAAAAAACAAGACATCCCTCTAAATATCAAGACATCCCTCTAAATAACAAGACATCCATCTATATAACAAGACATTCCTCTAAATATTAAGACATCCCTCTAAATAACAAGACATACCTGTAAATAACAAGACATCCCTCTAAATAACAAGAAATCCCATCTAAATTACAAGACAACCCTCTAAAAAACAAGAAATCCCTCCAAATAACAAGACAACCCTCTAAAAAACAAGACATCCCTCTAAATAACAAGACATCCCTCTAAATAACAAGACATCACTCTAATAAACTAGACATTCCGCTAAATATTAAGACATCCCTCTAAATAACAAGACCACCCTTTAAAAAACAAGACATCCCTCTAAATAACAAGACATCCCTCTAAATAACAAGACATCCCTCTAAATATTAAGACATCCCTTCAAATAACAAGACATCCCTCTAAATATTAAGACATCCCTCTAAATAACAAGACATCCCTCTAAATATTAAGACATCCCTTTAAATAACAAGACATCTCTCTAAATAACAAGACATCCCTCTAAATAACAAGACATCCCACTAAATAACAAGACATCCCTCTAAATAACAAGACATCCCTTTTAAATAACAAGACATTCTTCTAAATAACAAGACATCCCTCTAAATATTAAGACATCCCTCTAAATAACAAGACATCCCTCCAAATAAAAAGACATCCCTCTAAATAGCAAGACATCCCTCTAATAAACAAGACATTCCGCTAAATATTAAGACATCCCTCTAAATAACAAGACATCCCATCTAAATTACAAGAAAACCCTCTAAAAAACAAGACAACCCTCTAAAAAACAAGACATCCCTCTAAATAAAAAGACATCTTAGACACAAGTGTGTACAAGGTTGTACAAGTGTGTACAAGGTTGTACAAGTGTGTACAAGCTTGTACAAGGTTGTACAAGTGTTTACAAGGGAGTACAAGTATGTACAAGAATGTACAAGTTTGTACAAGTGTGTACAAGTGTGTACAAGGTTGTACAAGTGTGTACAAGGTTGTACAAGTGTGTACAAGGTTGAACAAGTGTGTACAAAGGTGTACAAGTGTGTACAAGCTTGTACAAGGTTGTACAAGTGTTTACAAGGGAGTACAAGTATGTACAAGAATGTACAAGTTTGTACAAGTGTGTACAAGTGTGTACAAGGTTGTACAAGTGTGTACAAGGTTGTACAAGTGTGTACAAGGTTGTACAAGTGTGTACAAGGTTGAACAAGTGTGTACAAAGGTGTACAAGTGTGTACAAGGTTGTACAAGTGTGTACAAGGTTGAACAAGTGTGTACAAAGGTGTACAAGTGTGTACAAGGTTGTACAAGTGTGTACAAGGTTGTACAAGTGTGTACAAGCTTGTACAAGTGTGTACAAGGTTGTACAAGTGTGTACATGGTTGTACAAGTGTGTACAATGTTTTACAATTGTGTACAAGGTTGTACAAGTGTGTACAAGGTTGTACAAGTGTGTACAAGGTTGTACAAGTGTGTACAAGGTTGTACAAGTGTGTACAAGGTTGTACAAGTGTGTACAAGTTTGTACAAGTGTGTACAAGGTTGTACAAGTGTGTACAAAGGTGTACAAGTGTGTACAAGGTTGTACAAGTGTGTACAAGGTTGTACAAGTGTGTACAAGGTTGTACAAGTGTGTACAAGGTTGTACAAGTGTGTACAAGGTTGTACAAGGTTGTACAATTGTGTACAAGGTTGTACAAGTGTGTACAAGGTTGTAAAAGTGTGTACAAGGTTGTACAAGTGTGTACAAGTTTGTACAAGGTTGTACAAATGTATACAATGGTGTACAAAAGTGTACAAGGGTGCGCAAGTTTGTACAAGGGTGTACAAGTGTGTACAAGCTTGTAGAAGTGTGTACAAGCTTGTACAAGTGTGTACAAGGGTGTACAGGTTTGTACAAGGTTGTACAAGTGTTTACAAGGGAGTACAAGTATGTACAAGAATTTACAAGTTTGTACAAGTGTGTACAAGTGTGTACAAGGTTGTACAAGTGTGTACAAGGTTGTACAAGTGTGTACAAGGTTGTACAAGTGTGTACAAGGTTGAACAAGTGTGTACAAAGGTGTACAAGTGTGTACAAGGTTGTACAAGTGTGTACAAGGTTGTACAATTGTGTACATGGTTGTTCAAGTGTGTACATGTTTGTAAAAGTGTGTTTAAGTTTGTACAAGGTTGTACAAATGTGTACAAGGGTGTACAAAAGTGTACAAGGGTGCACAAGTTTGTACAAGGGTGTACAAGTGTGTACAAGCTTGTACAAGTGTGTACAATGGTGTACAGGTTTGTACTAGGTTGTACAAATGTGTACAAGGATGTACAAGTATGTACAAGAATGTACAATTTTGTACAAGTGTGTACAAGTTTGTAAAAGGTTGTACAAGTGTGTATAAGGGTGAACAAGTGTGTACAAGGTTGTACAAGTGTGTACAAGCTTGTACAAGTGTGTACAAGGGTGTACAAGTGTGTACAAGGTTGTACAAGTTTTTACAAGGTTGTACAAGTGTGTACAAGGTTGTACAAGTGTGTACAAGGTTGTACAAGTGTGTACAAGGTTGTACAAGTGTGTACAAGGTTGTACAAGGTTGTACAATTGTGTACAATGTTGTACAAGTGTGTACAATGTTGTACAAGTGTGTACAAGGTTGTACAAGTGTGTACAAGGTTGTACAAGTGTGTACAAGGGTGTACAAGTTTGTACAAGTGTGTACAAGGTTGTACAAGTGTGTACAAGGGTGTACAAGTTTGTACAAGTGTGTACAAGTTTGTACAATTGTGTACAAGTTTGTACAAGGTTGTAGAAATGTATACAAGGGTGCACAAGTGTGTACAAGGGTGTACAATCGTGTACAAGCTTGTACAAGTGTGTACAAGGGTGTACAGGTTTGTACAAGGTTGTACAAGTGTGTACAAGGGTGTACAAATGTGTACAAGGATGTAAAAGTTTGTACAAGTGTGTACAAATTTGTACAAGGTTGTACAAGTAAGTACAAGTTTGTACAAGAATGTACAAGTGTGTACAAGGTTTTACAATTGTGTAAAAGGTTGTACAAGTGTGTACAAGGTTGTACAAGCGTGTACAAGGTTGTACAAGTGTGTACAAGGTTGTACAAGTGTGTACAAGGTTGTACAAGTGTGTACAAGTTTGTTCAAGTGTGTACAAGTTTGTACAAGGTTGTACAAATGTGTACAAGGGTGTACAAAAGTGTACAAGGGTGCACAAGTTTGTACAAGGGTGTACAAGTGTGTACAAGCTTGTACAAGTGTGTACAAGTTTGTACAAGGGTTTACAGGTTTGTACAAGGTTGTACAAGTGTGTACAAGGGTGTACAAATGTGTACAATGATGTAAAAGTTTGTACAAGTGTGTACAAGTTTGTACAAGGTTGTACAAGTGTGGACAATGTTTTACAATTGTGTACAAGGTTGTACAAGTGTGTACAAGTTTGTACAAGGTTGTGCAAATGTGTACAAGGTTGTACAAAAGTGTACAAGGGTGCACAAGTTTGTACAAGGGTGTACAAGTGTGTACAAGGGTGTACAGGTTTGTACAAGGTTGTACAAGTGTTTACAAGGTTGTACAAGTGTGTACAAGGTTGCACAAGTGTGTACAAGAGTGTACAATCGTGTACAAGCTTGTACAAGTGTGTACAAGGGTGTACAGGTTTGTACAAGGTTGTACAAGTGTGTACAAGGTTTTACAATTGTGTACAAGGTTGTACAAGTGTGTACAAGGTTGTACAAGTGTGTACAAGTTTGTACAAGTGTGTACAAGCTTGTACAAGTGTGTACAAGGTTGTACAAGTGTGTACATGGTTGTTCAAGTGTGTACATGTTTGTACAAGTGTGTTCAAGTTTGTACAAGGTTGTACAATTGTGTACAAGGGTGTACAAAAGTGTACAAGGGTGCACAAGTTTGTACAAGGGTGTACAAGTGTGTACAAGCTTGTACAAGTGTGTACAAGGGTGTACAGGTTTGTACAAGGTTGTACAAATGTGTACAAGGATGTACAAGTATGTACAAGAATGTACAATTTTGTACAAGTGTGTACAAGTTTGTAAAAGGTTGTACAAGTGTGTACAAGGGTGAACAAGTGTGTACAAGGTTGTACAAGTGTGTACAAGCTTGTACAAGTGTGTACAAGGGTGTACAAGTGTGTACAAGGTTGTACAAGTTTTTACAAGGTTGTACAAGTGTGTACAAGGTTGTACAAGTGTGTACAAGGTTGTACAAGTGTGTACAAGGTTGTACAAGTGTGTACAAGGTTGTATAAGTGTGTACAAGGTTGAAAAAGTGTGTACAAGGTTGTACAAGTGTGTACAAGGTTGTACAAGTGTGTACAAGGTTGTACAAGTGTGTACAAAGGTGTACAAGTGTGTACAAGGTTGTACAAGTGTGTACAAGGTTGTACATGTGTGTACAAGGTTGTACAAGTGTTTACAAGGTTGTACAAGTGTGTACAAGGGTGTACAAGTTTGTACAAGTGTGTACAAGTTTGTACAATTGTGTACAAGTTTGTACAAGGTTGTACAAATGTATACAAGGGTGTACAAAAGTGTACAAGGGTGCACAAGTTTGTACAAGGGTGTACAAGTGTGTACAAGCTTGTACAAGTGTGTACAAGCTTGTACAAGGGTGTAAAAGGGTGTACAGGTTTGTACAAGGTTGTACAAGTGTTTACAAGGGTGTACAAGTATGTACAAGAATGTACAAGTTTGTACAAGTGTGTACAAGTTTGTAAAAGGTTGTACAAGTGTGTACAAGGGTGTACAAGTGTGTACAAGGGTGCACAAGTGTGTACAAGCTTGTACAAATGTGTACAAGGGTGTACAGGTTTGTACAAGGTTGTACAAGTGTGTACAAGGATGTACAAGTATGTACAAGAATGTACAATTTTGTACAAGTGTGTACAAGTTTGTAAAAGGTTGTACAAGTGTGTACAAGGGTGTACAAGTGTGTACAAGGTTGTACAAGTGTGTACAAGCTTGTACAAGTGTGTACAAGGGTGTACAAGTGTGTACAAGCTTGTACAAGTGTGTACAAGGGTGTACAAGTGTGTACAAGGTTGTACAAGTTTTTACAAGGTTGTACAAGTGTGTACAAGGTTGTACAAGTGTGTACAAGGTTGTACAAGTGTGTACAAAGTTGTACAAGTGTGTACAAGGTTGTATAAGTGTGTACAAGGTTGAAAAAGTGTGTACAAGGTTGTACAAGTGTGTACAAGGTTGTACAAGTGTGTACAAGGTTGTACAAGTGTGTACAAAGGTGTACAATTGTGTACAAGGTTGTACAAGTGTGTACAAGGTTGTACAAGTGTGTACAAGGTTGTACAAGTGTGTACAAGGTTGTACAAGGTTGTACAATTGTGTACAAGGTTGTACAAGTGTGTACAAGGTTGTACAAGTGTGTACAAGGTTGTACAAGTGAGTACAAGGGTGTACAAGTTTGTACAAGTGTGTACAAGTTTGTACAAGTGTGTACAAGTTTGTACAAGGTTGTACAAATGTATACAAGGGTGTACAAAAGTGTACAAGGGTGCACAAGTTTGTACAAGGGTGTACAAGTGTGTACAAGCTTGTACAAGTGTGTACAAGCTTGTACAAGTGTGTACAAGGGTGTACAGGTTTGTACAAGGTTGTACAAGTGTTTACAAGGGTGTACAAGTATGTACAAGAATGTACAAGTTTGTACAAGTGTGTACAAGTGTGTACAAGGTTGTACAAGTGTGTACAAGGTTGTACAAGTGTGTACAAGGTTGTACAAGTGTGTACAAGGTTGTACAAGTGTGTACAAGGTTGTACAAGTGTGTACAAAGGTGTAAAAGTGTGTACAAGGTTGTACAAGTGTGTACAAGGTTGAACAAGTGTGTACAAGGTTGTACAAGGTTGTACAATTGTGTACAAGGTTGTACAAGTGTGTACAAGGTTGTACAAGTGTGTACAAGGGTGTACAAGTTTGTACAAGTGTGTACAAGTTTGTACAAGTGTGTACAAGTTTGTACAAGGTTGTACAAATGTATACAAGGGTGTACAAAAGTGTACAAGGGTGCACAAGTTTGTACAAGGGTGTACAAGTGTGTACAACTAAGTTTACCAGCTAACAGTTCCTCCCCCTTCAAGTCAAATTTAGGTCCAGTAGACAAACTTAGGATGACATGTTGATGGTCAGCTATCTGGTCTCTGCTAACCCAAGCACGATAGTTCCAGCAGTCAAAGTTGGTTAAGAATGTGTCCAGAGATGCTTTACCTCTTGTTGGCTCAATAATACTACTATAGATATTGAAACTACGTAGTAGGTTTAAAAAATCACGAGCCTCACTTGTAGGCTTTAGTAAATCTATGTTATGGTCAGTTCCAATAACCACAGAGAGACCAAGAGTGGTGAGATAATAAAGAAATTGGTTCAGAAGTCTTAAGAAAGTGACAATACTACCACTTGGTGACCTGTACATGGTAACAACAACAAGAGATAGTTCATGTATTGCTACAGCTGCAAATTCACCTTGTACTTCAATAGAAAAGTTACTCAGGTCCAAAGGTATACAGGTTAGTTCATTGCGCACAAACAATGCCACACCACCCCAGGGGCGTGAACGACAAAAGTGGGATACAAGGTTGAGATTTGAAATTTTACTATAATAGTCTATTTCATCGTTTACCATCCAATGCTCTTGAATACATAGAATGTCAATTTTTTGTTCCATGCACAGAATTTCCAAAAGAGGAATTTTGTTTCTCAAGCTTTGGGTATTTACAGTACAAAAGTTTAAGATATTTTCACAAGCAGCACTGGGCTGACAGATCACATCCTTTTCCCTAAAAAAGTACGAGAGGGCACGTAGTCTCGGTTTTGTCTAGGCCTAACCTCAAACTCCTTAACTAAGGTACCTACTGGCCAAAAGGACGAATCGAGAACCCTGGTAATCTCCGCTGGAGATATTCCTACTTTAAAAGAACTGTACGAGTCGTACTTAGTATTTAATTTTACACACTCACCAGCTATTTTACTGTCTTGGAGGTATGAGGTAATTTCATCAGGTTTAGTGTCACTGGCCAATCTAGAAACGAACACCCAACTTTTCCTCTCAACCGCCCTAACCTTAGATTGGGAATTACTGGAATCGTTTAACTTACTCCCAATAATGATGCTTTCTATTGCTAGGTCGGGATTGTTTAGCCACTTTGTATTTCCACTCCTGATTACCAGATTTCGCGGTAGCCCTATCTCCAGTACCTTGTGTAGCCTGGGCATAGGACTTGGCCTTCACTGTAGGCCTATCAGATAACTTGGTGTTGTTTAGGTCTAAGTTTATACACTCCTGAGAGGTTAATGGAAAGTCAGTTACTTGTACAGCAAGATCTTCCTCTTTGGTGAAAGACTCAGGTAAAACTAATTGACTAGATATATTAGCTTCTAGGCCAATATTGACACTAGGATCAACCGGCTTTGTATGTGAATCCAATATTAAATCTAGTTTGTTGTTGATACAAGCATTATCAGAAACAACTTTGTTAACAATTTTAAGTAAATTCAAAATACTTGACTTAATTTCTTCGACATCTTCAGCCTTCTCAATGACTTTTTCAAACCTAACCTCACATGCACTACAAGCCCACTTGGACTTCTTACCTAATAAACTCATATAATTGTACTCTTCGCAACTTATTAGCACACATTCAGAATGATACCATTTACGGCAGAAAAATTCACAGAAAACTCCTTTACCATCATCTAAAACAGCATTTTTACAGACTGGACAGATATCTTCGTTCTGCCCACCAGCCATGACAGTTCCACTCAACTAAATATTAAGACATCCCTCTAAATAACAAGACATCCCTCCAAATACCAAGACATCCCTCTAAATATTAAGACATCCCTCCAAATAACAAGACAACTCTTTAAAAAACAAGACATACCTCTAAATAACAAGACATCCCTCTAAATAACAAGACATCCCTCTAAATATTAAGACATCCCTCCAAATAACAAGACATCCCTCTAAATATTAAGACATCCCTCTAAATAACAAGACATCCCTCTAAATATTAAGACATCCCTTTAAATAACAAGACATCTCTCTAAATAACAAGACATCCCTCTAAATAACAAGACATCCCACTAAATAACAAGACGTCCCTCTAAATAACAAGACATCCCTTTTAAATAACAAGACATTCCTCTAAATAACAAGACATCCCTCTAAATAACAAGACATCCCTTTAAATAAAAAGACATCCCTCTAAATAGCAAGACATCCCTCTAAATAACAAGACATCCCTCCAAATAACAAGATATCCCTCTAAATAACAAGACATTCCTCCAAATAACAAGACTTCCCTCCAAATAAGAAGACATCCCTCTAAATAACAAGACATCCCTCTAAATAACAAGACATCCCTCTAAATACCAAGACATCCCTCTAAATATTAAGACATCCCTCCAAATAACAAGACAACCCTTAAAAAAACAAGACATCCCTCTAAATAACAAGACATCCCTCTAAATAACAAGACATCCCTCTAAATATTAAGACATCCCTTCAAATAACAAGACATCCCTCTAAATATTAAGACATCCCTCTAAATAACAAGACATCCCTCTAAATATTAAGACATCCCTTTAAATAACAAGACATCTCTCTAAATAACAAGACATCCCTCTAAATAACAAGACATCCCTTTTAAATAACAAGACATTCCTCTAAATAACAAGACATCCCTCTAAATAACAAGACATCCCTCCAAATAAAAAGACATCCCTCTAAATAGCAAGACATCCCTCTAATAAACAAGACATTCCGCTAAATATTAAGACATCCCTCTAAATAACAAGACATCCCTCTAAATATTAAGACATCCCTTTAAATAACAAGACATCTCTCTAAATAACAAGACATCCCTCTAAATAACAAGACATCCCACTAAATAACAAGACATCCCTCTAAATAACAAGACATCCCTTTTAAATAACAAGACATTCCTCTAAATAACAAGACATCCCTCTAAATAACAAGACATCCCTCCAAATAAAAAGACATCCCTTTAAATAGCAAGACATCCCTCTAATAAACAAGACATTCCGCTAAATATTAAGACATCCCTCTAAATAACAAGATATCCCATCTAAATTACAAGACAACCCTCTAAAAAACAAGACATCCCTCCAAATAACAAGACAACCCTCTAAAAAACAAGACATCCCTCTAAATAAAAAGACATCTCTCCAAATAACAAGACATCCCTCTAAATAACAAGACATCCCACTAAAAAACAAGACATCCCTCTAAATATTAAGACATCCCTCTAAATAACAAGACATCCCTCCAAATATTAAGACATCCCTCTAAATAACAAGACATCCCTCTAAATAACAAGACATCCCTCTAATAAACTAGACATTCCGCTAAATATTAAGACATCCCTCTAAATAACAAGACATCCCTCCAAATACCAAGACATCCCTCTAAATATTAAGACATCCCTCCAAATAACAGGACAACTCTTTAAAAAACAAGACATCCCTCTAAATAACAAGACATCCCTTTTAAATAACAAGACATTCCTCTAAATAACAAGACATCCCTCTAAATAACAAGACATCCCTCCAAATAAAAAGACATCCCTCTAAATAGCAAGACATCCCTCTAAATAACAAGACATCCCTCAAAATAACAAGATATCCCTCTAAATAACAAGACATTTCTCCAAATAACAAGACTTCCCTCCAAATAAGAAGACATCCCTCTAAATAACAAGACATCCCTCTAAATAACAAGACATCCCTCTAAATACCAAGACATCCCTCTAAATATTAAGACATCCCTCCAAATAACAAGACAACCCTTTAAAAAGCAAGACATCCCTCTAAATAACAAGACATCCCTCTAAATAACAAGACATCCCTCTAAATATTAAGATATCCCTTCAAATAACAAGACATCCCTCTAAATATTAAGACATTCCTCTAAATAACAAGACATCCCTCTAAATATTAAGACATCCCTTTAAATAACAAGACATATCTCTAAATAACAAGACATCCCTCTAAATAACAAGACATCCCTCTAAATATTAAGACATCCCTCCAAATAACAAGACATCCCTCTAAATATTAAGACATCCCTCTAAATAACAAGACATCCCTCTAAATATTAAGACATCCCTTTAAATAACAAGACATCTCTCTAAATAACAAGACATCCCTCTAAATAACAAGACATCCCACTAAAAAACAAGACATCCCTCTAAATAACAAGACATCCCTTTTAAATAACAAGACATTCCTCTAAATAACAAGACATCCCTCTAAATAACAAGACATCCCTCCAAATAACAAGAAATCCCTCAAAAAAGCAAGACATCCCTCTAAATATTAAGACATCCCTTCAAATAACAAGACATCCCTCTAAATAACAAGACATCCCTCTAAATAACAAGACATCCCTCTAAATAAAAAGACATCCCTCTAAATAACTAGACATCCCTCCAAATACCAAGACATCCCTCTAAATAACAAGACATCCCTCTAAATAACAAGACATACCTCCAAATAACGAAACATCCCTCTAAATTATAAGACATCCCTCTTAATAACAAGCATCCCTCCAAATAACAAGACATCCCTCTAAATAACAAGACATCCCTCTAAATATGAAGACATCCCTCTAAATAACAAGACATCCCTCTAAATAACAAGACATCCCTCTAAATAACAAGACATCTCTCTAAATATTAAGACATCCCTTCAAATAACAAGACATCCCTCTAAATAACAAGACATCCCTCTAAATAACAAGACATCCCTCTAAATAACAAGACATCCCTCTAAATAACAAGACATCCCTCTTAAAAAACAAGACATCCCTCTAAATATTAAGACATCAATCTAAATAACAAGACATCCCTCCAAATAACAAGACTACCCTCTAAAAAACAAAAAAACCCTTTAAATAACAAGACATCTCTCTAAAAAACAAGACATCCCTCTAAATATCAAGACATCCCTCTAAATAACAACACATCCATCTATATAACAAGACATTCCTCTAAATATTAAGACATCCCTCTAAATAACAAGACATACCTGTAAATAACAAGACATCCCTCTAAATAACAAGAAATCCCATCTAAATTACAAGACAACCCTCTAAAAAACAAGAAATCCCTCCAAATAACAAGACAACCCTCTAAAAAACAAGACATCCCTCTAAATAACAAGACATCCCTCTAAATAACAAGACATCACTCTAATAAACTAGACATTCCGCTAAATATTAAGACATCCCTCTAAATAACAAGACAACCCTTTAAAAAACAAGACATCCCTCTAAATAACAAGACATCCCTCTAAATAACAAGACATCCCTCTAAATATTAAGACATCCCTTCAAATAACAAGACATCCCTCTAAATATTAAGACATCCCTCTAAATAACAAGACATCCCTCTAAATATTAAGACATCCCTTTAAATAACAAGACATCTCTCTAAATAACAAGACATCCCTCTAAATAACAAGACATCCCACTAAATAACAAGACATCCCTCTAAATAACAAGACATCCCTTTTAAATAACAAGACATTCTTCTAAATAACAAGACATCCCTCTAAATATTAAGACATCCCTCTAAATAACAAGACATCCCTCCAAATAAAAAGACATCCCTCTAAATAGCAAGACATCCCTCTAATAAACAAGACATTCCGCTAAATATTAAGACATCCCTCTAAATAACAAGACATCCCATCTAAATTACAAGAAAACCCTCTAAAAAACAAGACAACCCTCTAAAAAACAAGACATCCCTCTAAATAAAAAGACATCTTAGACACAAGTGTGTACAAGGTTGTACAAGTGTGTACAAGGTTGTACAAGTGTGTACAAGCTTGTACAAGGTTGTACAAGTGTTTACAAGGGAGTACAAGTATGTACAAGAATGTACAAGTTTGTACAAGTGTGTACAAGTGTGTACAAGGTTGTACAAGTGTGTACAAGGTTGTACAAGTGTGTACAAGGTTGAACAAGTGTGTACAAAGGTGTACAAGTGTGTACAAGCTTGTACAAGGTTGTACAAGTGTTTACAAGGGAGTACAAGTATGTACAAGAATGTACAAGTTTGTACAAGTGTGTACAAGTGTGTACAAGGTTGTACAAGTGTGTACAAGGTTGTACAAGTGTGTACAAGGTTGTACAAGTGTGTACAAGGTTGAACAAGTGTGTACAAAGGTGTACAAGTGTGTACAAGGTTGTACAAGTGTGTACAAGGTTGTACAAGTGTGTACAAGCTTGTACAAGTGTGTACAAGGTTGTACAAGTGTGTACATGGTTGTTCAAGTGTGTACATGTTTGTACAAGTGTGTTTAAGTTTGTACAAGGTTGTACAAATGTGTACAAGGGTGTACAAAAGTGTACAAGGGTGCACAAGTTTGTACAAGGGTGTACAAGTGTGTACAAGCTTGTACAAGTGTGTACAATGGTGTACAGGTTTGTACTAGGTTGTACAAATGTGTACAAAGGTTTTACAAGTATGAACAAGAATGTACAATTTTGTACAAGTGTGTACAAGTTTGTAAAAGGTTGTACAAGTGTGTACAAGGGTGAACAAGTGTGTACAAGGTTGTACAAGTGTGTACAAGCTTGTACAAAAGTGTACAAGGGTGTACAAGTGTGTACAAGGTTGTACAAGTTTTTACAAGGTTGTACAAGTGTGTACAAGGTTGTACAAGTGTGTACAAGGTTGTACAAGTGTGTACAAGGTTGTACAAGGTTGTACAATTGTGTACAAGGTTGTACAAGTGTGTACAA
Source organism: Macrosteles quadrilineatus (assembly GCF_028750875.1). NCBI lineage: Eukaryota > Metazoa > Arthropoda > Insecta > Hemiptera > Cicadellidae > Macrosteles > Macrosteles quadrilineatus. Next base: position 126,290 of record NW_026542659.1, on the reverse strand, counting down.
GGTTGTACAAATGTGTACAAGGTTGTACAAGTGTGTACAAGGTTGTACAAGTGTGTAAAAGGGTGTACAAGTTTGTACAAGTGTGTACAAGGTTGTACAAGTGTGTACAAGGGTGTACAAGTTTGTACAAGTGTGTACAAGTTTGTACAATTGTGTACAAGTTTGTACAAGGTTGTACAAATGTATACAAGGGTGCACAAGTGTGTACAAGGGTGTACAATCGTGTACAAGCTTGTACAAGTGTGTACAAGGGTGTACAGGTTTGTACAAGGTTGTACAAGTGTGTACAAGGGTGTACAAATGTGTACAAGGATGTAAAAGTTTGTACAAGTGTGTACAAGTTTGTACAAGGTTGTACAAGGTTGTACAAGTGTGTACAAGAATGTACAAGTGAGTACAAGGTTTTACAATTGTGTAAAAGGTTGTACAAGTGTGTACAAGGTTGTACAAGCGTGTACAAGGTTGTACAAGTGTGTACAAGGTTGTACAAGTGTGTACAAGGTTGTACAAGTGTGTACAAGTTTGTTCAAGTGTGTACAAGTTTGTACAAGGTTGTACAAATGTGTACAAGGGTGTACAAAAGTGTACATGGGTGCACAAGTTTGTACAAGGGTGTACAAGTGTGTACAAGCTTGTACAAGTGTGTACAAGCTTGTACAAGGGTTTACAGGTTTGTACAAGGTTGTACAAGTGTGTACAAGGGTGTACAAGTATGTACAAGAATGTACAAGTTTGTACAAGTGTGTACAAGGGTGTACAAGTATGTACAAGAATGTACAAGTGTGTACAAGTTTGTACAAGGTTGTACAAGTGTGTACAAGGTTGTACAAGTGTGTACAAGGTTGTACAAGTGTGTACAAGGGTGTACAAGTTTGTACAAGTGTGTACAAGTTTGTACAAGGTTGTACAAATGTATACAAGGGTGTACAAAAGTGTACAAGGGTGTACAAGTGTGTACAAGCTTGTAGAAGTGTGTACAAGCTTGTACAAGTGTGTACAAGGGTGTACAGGTTTGTACAAGGTTGTACAAGTGTTTACAAGGGAGTACAAGTATGTACAAGAATGTACAAGTTTGTACAAGTGTGTACAAGTGTGTACAAGGTTGTACAAGTGTGTACAAGGTTGTACAAGTGTGTACAAGGTTGTACAAGTGTGTACAAGGTTGAACAAGTGTGTACAAAGGTGTACAAGTGTGTACAAGGTTGTACAAGTGTGTACAAGGTTGTACAAGTGTGTACAAGGTTGTACAAGTGTGTACAAGCTTGTACAAGTGTGTACAAGGTTGTACAAGTGTGTACATGGTTGTTCAAGTGTGTACATGTTTGTACAAGTGTGTTTAAGTTTGTACAAGGTTGTACAAATGTGTACAAGGGTGTACAAAAGTGTACAAGGGTGCACAAGTTTGTACAAGGGTGTACAAGTGTGTACAAGCTTGTACAAGTGTGTACAATGGTGTACAGGTTTGTACTAGGTTGTACAAATGTGTACAAGGATGTACAAGTATGTACAAGAATGTACAATTTTGTACAAGTGTGTACAAGTTTGTAAAAGGTTGTACAAGTGTGTACAAGGGTGAACAAGTGTGTACAAGGTTGTACAAGTGTGTACAAGCTTGTACAAGTGTGTACAAGGGTGTACAAGTGTGTACAAGGTTGTACAAGTTTTTACAAGGTTGTACAAGTGTGTACAAGGTTGTACAAGTGTGTACAAGGTTGTACAAGTGTGTACAAGGTTGTACAAGTGTGTACAAGGTTGTACAAGTGTGTACAAGGTTGTACAAGGTTGTACAATTGTGTACAAGGTTGTACAATTGTGTACAAGGTTGTACAAGTGTGTACAAGGTTGTACAAGTGTGTACAAGGTTGTACAAGTGTGTACAAGGTTGTACAAGTGTGTACAAGGGTGTACAAGTTTGTACAAGTGTGTACAAGGTTGTACAAGTGTGTACAAGGGTGTACAAGTTTGTACAAGTGTGTACAAGTTTGTACAATTGTGTACAAGTTTGTACAAGGTTGTACAAATGTATACAAGGGTGCACAAGTGTGTACAAGGGTGTACAATCGTGTACAAGCTTGTACAAGTGTGTACAAGGGTGTACAGGTTTGTACAAGGTTGTACAAGTGTGTACAAGGGTGTACAAATGTGTACAAGGATGTAAAAGTTTGTACAAGTTTGTTCAAGTTTGTACAAGGTTGTACAAGTAAGTACAAGTTTGTACAAGAATGTACAAGTGTGTACAAGGTTTTACAATTGTGTAAAAGGTTTTACAAGTGTGTACACGGTTGTACAAGCGTGTACAAGGTTGTACAAGTGTGTACAAGGTTGTACAAGTGTGTACAAGGTTGTACAAGTGTGTACAAGTTTGTTCAAGTGTGTACAAGTTTGTACAAGGTTGTACAAATGTGTACAAGGGTGTACAAAAGTGTACAAGGGTGCACAAGTTTGTACAAGGGTGTACAAGTGTGTACAAGCTTGTACAAGTGTGTACAAGCTTGTACAAGGGTTTACAGGTTTGTACAAGGTTGTACAAGTGTGTACAAGGGTGTACAAGTATGTACAAGAATGTACAAGTTTGTACAAGTGTGTACAAGGGTGTACAAGTATGTACAAGAATGTACAAGTTTGTACAAGTGTGTACAAGGGTGTACAAATGTGTACAAGGATGTAAAAGTTTGTACAAGTGTGTACAAGTTTGTACAAGGTTGTACAAGGTTGTACAAGTGTGTACAATGTTTTACAATTGTGTACAAGGTTGTACAAGTGTGTACAAGGTTGTACAAGTGTGTACAAGGTTGTACAAGTGTGTACAAGTTTGTACAAGTGTGTACAAGTTTGTACAAGGTTGTACAAATGTGTACAAGGGTGTACAAAAGTGTACAAGGGTGCACAAGTTTGTACAAGGGTGTACAAGTGTGTACAAGGGTGTACAGGTTTGTACAAGGTTGTACAAGTGTTTACAAGTTTGTACAAGTGTGTACAAGGTTGCACAAGTGTGTACAAGAGTGTACAATCGTGTACAAGCTTGTACAAGTGTGTACAAGGGTGTACAGGTTTGTACAAGGTTGTACAAGTGTGTACAAGGTTTTACAATTGTGTACAAGGTTGTACAAGTGTGTACAAGGTTGTACAAGTGTGTACAAGTTTGTACAAGTGTGTACAAGCTTGTACAAGTGTGTACAAGGTTGTACAAGTGTGTACATGGTTGTTCAAGTGTGTACATGTTTGTACAAGTGTGTTTAAGTTTGTACAAGGTTGTACAAATGTGTACAAGGGTGTACAAAAGTGTACAAGGGTGCACAAGTTTGTACAAGGGTGTACAAGTGTGTACAAGCTTGTAGAAGTGTGTACAAGCTTGTACAAGGTTGTACAAGTGTTTACAAGGGAGTACAAGTATGTACAAGAATGTACAAGTTTGTACAAGTGTGTACAAGTGTGTACAAGGTTGTACAAGTGTGTACAAGGTTGTACAAGTGTGTACAAGGTTGTACAAGTGTGTACAAGGTTGAACAAGTGTGTACAAAGGTGTACAAGTGTGTACAAGGTTGTACAAGTGTGTACAAGGTTGTACAAGTGTGTACAAGCTTGTACAAGTGTGTACAAGGTTGTACAAGTGTGTACATGGTTGTTCAAGTGTGTACATGTTTGTACAAGTGTGTTTAAGTTTGTACAAGGTTGTACAAATGTGTACAAGGGTGTACAAAAGTGTACAAGGGTGCACAAGTTTGTACAAGGGTGTACAAGTGTGTACAAGCTTGTACAAGTGTGTACAATGGTGTACAGGTTTGTACTAGGTTGTACAAATGTGTACAAAGGTTTTACAAGTATGAACAAGAATGTACAATTTTGTACAAGTGTGTACAAGTTTGTAAAAGGTTGTACAAGTGTGTACAAGGGTGAACAAGTGTGTACAAGGTTGTACAAGTGTGTACAAGCTTGTACAAAAGTGTACAAGGGTGTACAAGTGTGTACAAGGTTGTACAAGTTTTTACAAGGTTGTACAAGTGTGTACAAGGTTGTACAAGTGTGTACAAGGTTGTACAAGTGTGTACAAGGTTGTACAAGGTTGTACAATTGTGTACAAGGTTGTACAAGTGTGTACAAGGTTGTACAAGTGTGTACAAGGTTGTACAAGTGTGTACAAGGTTGTACAAGTGTGTACAAGGGTGTACAAGTTTGTACAAGTGTGTACAAGGTTGTACAAGTGTGTACAAGGGTGTACAAGTTTGTACAAGTGTGTACAAGTTTGTACAATTGTGTACAAGTTTGTACAAGGTTGTACAAATGTATACAAGGGTGCACAAGTGTGTACAAGGGTGTACAATCGTGTACAAGCTTGTACAAGTGTGTACAAGGGTGTACAGGTTTGTACAAGGTTGTACAAGTGTGTACAAGGGTGTACAAATGTGTACAAGGATGTAAAAGTTTGTACAAGTGTGTACAAGTTTGTACAAGGTTGTACAAGGTTGTACAAGTGTGTACAAGAATGTACAAGTGTGTACAAGGTTTTACAATTGTGTAAAAGGTTGTACAAGTGTGTACAAGGTTGTACAAGCGTGTACAAGGTTGTACAAGTGTGTACAAGGTTGTACAAGTGTGTACAAGGTTGTACAAGTGTGTACAAGTTTGTTCAAGTGTGTACAAGTTTGTACAAGGTTGTACAAATGTGTACAAGGGTGTACAAAAGTGTACAAGGGTGCACAAGTTTGTACAAGGGTGTACAAGTGTGTACAAGCTTGTACAAGTGTGTACAAGCTTGTACAAGGGTTTACAGGTTTGTACAAGGTTGTACAAGTGTGTACAAGGGTGTACAAGTATGTACAAGAATGTACAAGTTTGTACAAGTGTGTACAAGGGTGTACAAGTATGTACAAGAATGTACAAGTGTGTACAAGTTTGTACAAGGTTGTACAAGTGTGTACAAGGTTGTACAAGTGTGTACAAGGTTGTACAAGTGTGTACAAGGGTGTACAAGTTTGTACAAGTGTGTACAAGTTTGTACAAGTGTGTACAAGTTTGTACAAGGTTGTACAAATGTATACAAGGGTGTACAAAAGTGTACAAGGGTGCACAAGTTTGTACAAGGGTGTACAAGTGTGTACAAGCTTGTAGAAGTGTGTACAAGCTTGTACAAGTGTGTACAAGGGTGTACAGGTTTGTACAAGGTTGTACAAGTGTTTACAAGGGAGTACAAGTATGTACAAGAATGTACAAGTTTGTACAAGTGTGTACAAGTGTGTACAAGGTTGTACAAGTGTGTACAAGGTTGTACAAGTGTGTACAAGGTTGTACAAGTGTGTACAAGGTTGAACAAGTGTGTACAAAGGTGTACAAGTGTGTACAAGGTTGTACAAGTGTGTACAAGGTTGTACAAGTGTGTACAAGCTTGTACAAGTGTGTACAAGGTTGTACAAGTGTGTACATGGTTGTTCAAGTGTGTACATGTTTGTACAAGTGTGTTTAAGTTTGTACAAGATTGTACAAATGTGTACAAGGGTGTACAAAAGTGTACAAGGGTGCACAAGTTTGTACAAGGGTGTACAAGTGTGTACAAGCTTGTACAAGTGTGTACAATGGTGTACAGGTTTGTACTAGGTTGTACAAATGTGTACAAGGATGTACAAGTATGTACAAGAATGTACAATTTTGTACAAGTGTGTACAAGTTTGTAAAAGGTTGTACAAGTGTGTACAAGGGTGAACAAGTGTGTACAAGGTTGTACAAGTGTGTACAAGCTTGTACAAGTGTGTACAAGGGTGTACAAGTGTGTACAAGGTTGTACAAGTTTTTACAAGGTTGTACAATTGTGTACAAGGTTGTACAAGTGTGTACAAGGTTGTACAAGTGTGTACAAGGTTGTACAAGGTTGTACAATTGTGTACAAGGTTGTACAAGTGTGTACAAGGTTGTACAAGTGTGTACAAGTTTGTACAAGTGTGTACAAGGTTGTACAAGTGTGTACAAGGGTGTACAAGTTTGTACAAGTGTGTACAAGGTTGTACAAGTGTGTACAAGGGTGTACAAGTTTGTACAAGTGTGTACAAGTTTGTACAATTGTGTACAAGTTTGTACAAGGTTGTACAAATGTATACAAGGGTGCACAAGTGTGTACAAGGGTGTACAATCGTGTACAAGCTTGTACAAGTGTGTACAAGGGTGTACAGGTTTGTACAAGGTTGTACAAGTGTGTACAAGGCTGTACAAATGTGTACAAGGATGTAAAAGTTTGTACAAGTGTGTTCAAGTTTGTACAAGGTTGTACAAGTAAGTACAAGTTGGTACAAGAATGTACAAGTGTGTACAAGGTTTTACAATTGTGTAAAAGGTTTTACAAGTGTGTACACGGTTGTACAAGCGTGTACAAGGTTGTACAAGTGTGTACAAGGTTGTACAAGTGTGTACAAGGTTGTACAAGTGTGTACAAGTTTGTTCAAGTGTGTACAAGTTTGTACAAGGTTGTACAAATGTGTACAAGGGTGTACAAAAGTGTACAAGGGTGCACAAGTTTGTACAAGGGTGTACAAGTGTGTACAAGCTTGTACAAGTTTGTACAAGCTTGTACAAGGGTTTACAGGTTTGTACAAGGTTGTACAAGTGTGTACAAGGGTGTACAAGTATGTACAAGAATGTACAAGTTTGTACAAGTGTGTACAAGGGTGTACAAGTATGTACAAGAATGTACAAGTTTGTACAAGTGTGTACAAGGGTGTACAAATGTGTACAAGGATGTAAAAGTTTGTACAAGTGTGTACAAGTTTGTACAAGGTTGTACAAGGTTGTACAAGTGTGTACAATGTTTTACAATTGTGTACAAGGTTGTACAAGTGTGTACAAGGTTGTACAAGTGTGTACAAGGTTGTACAAGTGTGTACAAGTTTGTACAAGTGTGTACAAGTTTGTACAAGGTTGTACAAATGTGTACAAGGGTGTACAAAAGTGTACAAGGGTGCACAAGTTTGTACAAGGGTGTACAAGTGTGTACAAGGGTGTACAGGTTTGTACAAGGTTGTACAAGTGTTTACAAGGTTGTACAAGTGTGTACAAGGTTGCACAAGTGTGTACAAGAGTGTACAATCGTTTACAAGCTTGTACAAGTGTGTACAAGGGTGTACAGGTTTGTACAAGGTTGTACAAGTGTGTACAAGGTTTTACAATTGTGTACAAGGTTGTACAAGTGTGTACAAGGTTGTACAAGTGTGTACAAGTTTGTACAAGTGTGTACAAGCTTGTACAAGTGTGTACAAGGTTGTACAAGTGTGTACATGGTTGTTCAAGTGTGTACATGTTTGTACAAGTGTGTTTAAGTTTGTACAAGGTTGTACAAATGTGTACAAGGGTGTACAAAAGTGTACAAGGGTGCACAAGTTTGTACAAGGGTGTACAAGTGTGTACAAGCTTGTAGAAGTGTGTACAAGCTTGTACAAGGTTGTACAAGTGTTTACAAGGGAGTACAAGTATGTACAAGAATGTACAAGTTTGTACAAGTGTGTACAAGTGTGTACAAGGTTGTACAAGTGTGTACAAGGTTGTACAAGTGTGTACAAGGTTGTACAAGTGTGTACAAGGTTGAACAAGTGTGTACAAAGGTGTACAAGTGTGTACAAGGTTGTACAAGTGTGTACAAGGTTGTACAAGTGTGTACAAGCTTGTACAAGTGTGTACAAGGTTGTACAAGTGTGTACATGGTTGTTCAAGTGTGTACATGTTTGTACAAGTGTGTTTAAGTTTGTACAAGGTTGTACAAATGTGTACAAGGGTGTACAAAAGTGTACAAGGGTGCACAAGTTTGTACAAGGGTGTACAAGTGTGTACAAGCTTGTACAAGTGTGTACAATGGTGTACAGGTTTGTACTAGGTTGTACAAATGTGTACAAAGGTTTTACAAGTATGAACAAGAATGTACAATTTTGTACAAGTGTGTACAAGTTTGTAAAAGGTTGTACAAGTGTGTACAAGGGTGAACAAGTGTGTACAAGGTTGTACAAGTGTGTACAAGCTTGTACAAAAGTGTACAAGGGTGTACAAGTGTGTACAAGGTTGTACAAGTTTTTACAAGGTTGTACAAGTGTGTACAAGGTTGTACAAGTGTGTACAAGGTTGTACAAGGTTGTACAATTGTGTACAAGGTTGTACAAGTGTGTACAAGGTTGTACAAGTGTGTACAAGGTTGTACAAGTGTGTACAAGGTTGTACAAGTGTGTACAAGGGTGTACAAGTTTGTACAAGTGTGTACAAGGTTGTACAAGTGTGTACAAGGGTGTACAAGTTTGTACAAGTGTGTACAAGTTTGTACAATTGTGTACAAGTTTGTACAAGGTTGTACAAATGTATACAAGGGTGCACAAGTGTGTACAAGGGTGTACAATCGTGTACAAGCTTGTACAAGTGTGTACAAGGGTGTACAGGTTTGTACAAGGTTGTACAAGTGTGTACAAGGGTGTACAAATGTGTACAAGGATGTAAAAGTTTGTACAAGTGTGTACAAGTTTGTACAAGGTTGTACAAGGTTGTACAAGTGTGTACAAGAATGTACAAGTGTGTACAAGGTTTTACAATTGTGTAAAAGGTTGTACAAGTGTGTACAAGGTTGTACAAGTGTGTACAAGGTTGTACAAGTGTGTACAAGGTTGTACAAGTGTGTACAAGGTTGTACAAGTGTGTACAAGTTTGTTCAAGTGTGTACAAGTTTGTACAAGGTTGTACAAATGTGTACAAGGGTGTACAAAAGTGTACAAGGGTGCACAAGTTTGTACAAGGGTGTACAAGTGTGTACAAGCTTGTACAAGTGTGTACAAGCTTGTACAAGGGTTTACAGGTTTGTACAAGGTTGTACAAGTGTGTACAAGGGTGTACAAGTATGTACAAGAATGTACAAGTTTGTACAAGTGTGTACAAGGGTGTACAAGTATGTACAAGAATGTACAAGTGTGTACAAGTTTGTACAAGGTTGTACAAGTGTGTACAAGGTTGTACAAGTGTGTACAAGGTTGTACAAGTGTGTACAAGGGTGTACAAGTTTGTACAAGTGTGTACAAGTTTGTACAAGTGTGTACAAGTTTGTACAAGGTTGTACAAATGTATACAAGGGTGTACAAAAGTGTACAAGGGTGCACAAGTTTGTACAAGGGTGTACAAGTGTGTACAAGCTTGTAGAAGTGTGTACAAGCTTGTACAAGTGTGTACAAGGGTGTACAGGTTTGTACAAGGTTGTACAAGTGTTTACAAGGGAGTACAAGTATGTACAAGAATGTACAAGTTTGTACAAGTGTGTACAAGTGTGTACAAGGTTGTACAAGTGTGTACAAGGTTGTACAAGTGTGTACAAGGTTGTACAAGTGTGTACAAGGTTGAACAAGTGTGTACAAAGGTGTACAAGTGTGTACAAGGTTGTACAAGTGTGTACAAGGTTGTACAAGTGTGTACAAGCTTGTACAAGTGTGTACAAGGTTGTACAAGTGTGTACATGGTTGTTCAAGTGTGTACATGTTTGTACAAGTGTGTTTAAGTTTGTACAAGATTGTACAAATGTGTACAAGGGTGTACAAAAGTGTACAAGGGTGCACAAGTTTGTACAAGGGTGTACAAGTGTGTACAAGCTTGTACAAGTGTGTACAATGGTGTACAGGTTTGTACTAGGTTGTACAAATGTGTACAAGGATGTACAAGTATGTACAAGAATGTACAATTTTGTACAAGTGTGTACAAGTTTGTAAAAGGTTGTACAAGTGTGTACAAGGGTGAACAAGTGTGTACAAGGTTGTACAAGTGTGTACAAGCTTGTACAAGTGTGTACAAGGGTGTACAAGTGTGTACAAGGTTGTACAAGTTTTTACAAGGTTGTACAAGTGTGTACAAGGTTGTACAAGTGTGTACAAGGTTGTACAAGTGTGTACAAGGTTGTACAAGGTTGTACAATTGTGTACAAGGTTGTACAAGTGTGTACAAGGTTGTACAAGTGTGTACAAGGTTGTACAAGTGTGTACAAGGTTGTACAAGTGTGTACAAGGGTGTACAAGTTTGTACAAGTGTGTACAAGGTTGTACAAGTGTGTACAAGGGTGTACAAGTTTGTACAAGTGTGTACAAGTTTGTACAATTGTGTACAAGTTTGTACAAGGTTGTACAAATGTATACAAGGGTGCACAAGTGTGTACAAGGGTGTACAATCGTGTACAAGCTTGTACAAGTGTGTACAAGGGTGTACAGGTTTGTACAAGGTTGTACAAGTGTGTACAAGGCTGTACAAATGTGTACAAGGATGTAAAAGTTTGTACAAGTGTGTTCAAGTTTGTACAAGGTTGTACAAGTAAGTACAAGTTGGTACAAGAATGTACAAGTGTGTACAAGGTTTTACAATTGTGTAAAAGGTTTTACAAGTGTGTACACGGTTGTACAAGCGTGTACAAGGTTGTACAAGTGTGTACAAGGTTGTACAAGTGTGTACAAGGTTGTACAAGTGTGTACAAGTTTGTTCAAGTGTGTACAAGTTTGTACAAGGCTGTACAAATGTGTACAAGGGTGTACAAAAGTGTACAAGGGTGCACAAGTTTGTACAAGGGTGTACAAGTGTGTACAAGCTTGTACAAGTTTGTACAAGCTTGTACAAGGGTTTACAGGTTTGTACAAGGTTGTACAAGTGTGTACAAGGGTGTACAAGTATGTACAAGAATGTACAAGTTTGTACAAGTGTGTACAAGGGTGTACAAGTATGTACAAGAATGTACAAGTTTGTACAAGTGTGTACAAGGGTGTACAAATGTGTACAAGGATGTAAAAGTTTGTACAAGTGTGTACAAGTTTGTACAAGGTTGTACAAGGTTGTACAAGTGTGTACAATGTTTTACAATTGTGTACAAGGTTGTACAAGTGTGTACAAGGTTGTACAAGTGTGTACAAGGTTGTACAAGTGTGTACAAGTTTGTACAAGTGTGTACAAGTTTGTACAAGGTTGTACAAATGTGTACAAGGGTGTACAAAAGTGTACAAGGGTGCACAAGTTTGTACAAGGGTGTACAAGTGTGTACAAGGGTGTACAGGTTTGTACAAGGTTGTACAAGTGTTTACAAGGTTGTACAAGTGTGTACAAGGTTGCACAAGTGTGTACAAGAGTGTACAATCGTTTACAAGCTTGTACAAGTGTGTACAAGGGTGTACAGGTTTGTACAAGGTTGTACAAGTGTGTACAAGGTTTTACAATTGTGTACAAGGTTGTACAAGTGTGTACAAGGTTGTACAAGTGTGTACAAGTTTGTACAAGTGTGTACAAGCTTGTACAAGTGTGTACAAGGTTGTACAAGTGTGTACATGGTTGTTCAAGTGTGTACAAGGGTGTACAGGTTTGTACAAGGTTGTACAAATGTGTACAAGGATGTACAAGTATGTACAAGAATGTACAATTTTGTACAAGTGTGTACAAGTTTGTAAAAGGTTGTACAAGTGTGTACAAGGGTGAACAAGTGTGTACAAGGTTGTACAAGTGTGTACAAGCTTGTACAAGTGTGTACAAGGGTGTACAAGTGTGTACAAGGTTGTACAAGTTTTTACAAGGTACTTGTACACCCTTGTAAACACTTGTACAACCTTGTACAAACCTGTACACCCTTGTACACACTTGTACAAGCTTGTACACACTTGTACAAGCTTGTACACACTTGTACACCCTTGTACAAACTTGTGCACCCTTGTACACTTTTGTACACCCTTGTATACATTTGTACAACCTTGTACAAACTTGTACACACTTGTACAAACTTGTACACACTTGTACAACCTTGTACACAATTGTACACCTTTGTACACACTTGTACAACCTTGTACACACTTGTACAACCTTGTACACACTTGTACAACCTTGTACACACTTGTACAACCTTGTACACACTTGTACAACCTTTTTAAAACTTGTACAACCTTGTAAACACTTGTACACCCTTGTACACATTTGTACAAGCTTGTACACACTTGTACACCCTTGTACACACTTGTACAAGCTTGTACACACTTGTACAACCTTGTACACACTTGTACACCCTTGTACACACTTGTACAACCTTTTACAAACTTGTACACACTTGTACATAATTGTACATTCTTGTACATACTTGTACATCCTTGTACACACTTGTACAACCTTGTACAAACCTGTACACCCTTGTACAAACTTGTACACCCTTGTACTCACTTGTACAACCTTGTACACACTTGTACAACCTTGTACACACTTGTACAACCTTGTACACAATTGTACAACCTTGTACAACCTTGTACACACTTGTACAACCTTGTACACACTTGTACAACCTTGTACACACTTGTACAACCTTGTACACAATTGTACACCTTTGTACACACTTGTACAACCTTGTACACACTTGTACAACCTTGTACACACTTGTACAACCTTGTACACACTTATACAACCTTGTACACACTTGTACAACCTTGTACACACTTGTACAACCTTGTACACACTTGTACAACCTTGTACACACTTGTACAACCTTGTAAAAACTTGTACAACCTTGTACACACTTGTACACCCTTGTACACACTTGTACAAGCTTGTACACACTTGTACACCCTTGTACACACTTGTACAAGCTTGTACACACTTGTACAACCTTGTACACACTTGTACAACCTTGTACACACTTGTACAACCTTGTACACACTTGTACAACCTTGTACACACTTGTACAACCTTGTACACACTTATACAACCTTGTACACACTTGTACAACCTTGTACACACTTGTACAACCTTGTACACACTTGTACACCCTTGTACACACTTGTACAACCTTTTACAAACTTGTACACACTTGTACAAAATTGTACATTTTTGTACATACTTGTACATCCTTGTACACACTTGTACAACCTTGTACAAACCTGTACACCCTTGTACACACTTGTACAAGCTTGTACACACTTGTGCACCCTTGTACACACTTGTACACCCTTGTACACACTTGTACAACCTTTTACAAACTTGTACACACTTGTACAAACTTGTACATTCTTGTACATACTTGTACACCCTTGTAAACACTTGTACAACCTTGTACAAACCTGTACACCCTTGTACACACTTGTACAAGCTTGTACACACTTGTACAAGCTTGTACACACTTGTACACCCTTGTACAAACTTGTGCACCCTTGTACACTTTTGTACACCCTTGTATACATTTGTACAACCTTGTACAAACTTGTACATAATTGTACAAACTTGTACACACTTGTACAAACTTGTACACCCTTGTACACACTTGTACAACCTTGTACACACTTGTACAACCTTGTACACACATGTACAACCTTGTACACAATTGTACAACCTTGTACAACCTTGTACACACTTGTACAACCTTGTACACACTTGTACAACCTTGTACAAACTTGTACAACCTTGTACACACTTGTACACCTTTGTACACACTTGTACAACCTTGTACACACTTGTACAACCTTGTACACACTTGTACAACCTTGTACACATTTTTTCAACCTTATACAAACTTATACAACCTTGTACACACTTGTACAACCTTGTACACACTTGTACAACCTTGTACACACTTGTACAACCTTGTACACACTTATACAACCTTTAAAAACTTGTACAACCTTGTACACACTTGTACACCCTTGTACACACTTGTACAAGCTTGTACACACTTGTACAACCTTGTACACACTTGTTCACCCTTGTACACACTTGTACAACCTTTTACAAACTTGTACACACTTGTACAAAATTGTACATTCTTGTACATACTTGTACATCCTTGTACACATTTGTACAACCTTGTACAAACCTGTACACCCTTGTACACACTTGTACAAGCTTGTACACACTTGACACCCTTGTACAAACTTGTGCACCCTTGTACACTTTTGTACACCCTTGTACACATTTGTACAACCTTGTACAAACTTAAACACACTTGTACAAACATGTACACACTTGAACAACCATGTACACACTTGTACAACCTTGTACACACTTGTACAAGCTTGTACACACTTGTACAAACTTGTACACACTTGTACAACCTTGTACACACTTGTACAACCTTGTACACAATTGTAAAACCTTGTACACACTTGTACAACATTGTACAAACCTGTACACCCTTGTACACACTTGTACAAGCTTGTACACGATTGTACACTCTTGTACACACTTGTGCAACCTTGTACACACTTGTACAACCTTGTAAACACTTGTACAACCTTGTACAAACCTGTACACCCTTGTACACACTTGTACACCCTTGTACAAACTTGTGCACCCTTGTACACTTTTGTACACCCTTGTACACATTTGTACAACCTTGTACAAACTTGTACACACTTGTACAAACTTGTACACTTTTACAACCTTGTACACACTTGTACAACCTTGTACACACTTGTACAACCTTGTACACACTTGTACAACCTTGTACACAATTGTAAAACATTGTACACACTTGTACAACCTTGTACAACCTTGTACAAACTTGTACACACTTGTACAAACTTTTACATCCTTGTACACATTTGTACACCCTTGTACACACTTGTACAAACTTGTACATTCTTGTACATACTTGTACACCCTTGTACACACTTGTACAAACTTGTACATTCTTGTACATACTTGTACACCCTTGTACACACTTGTACAACCTTGTACAAACCTGTAAACCCTTGTACAAGCTTGTACACACTTGTACAAGCTTGTACACACTTGTACACCCTTGTACAAACTTGTGCACCCTTGTACACTTTTGTACACCCTTGTACACATTTGTACAACCTTGTACAAACTTGTACACACTTGAACAAACTTGTACACACTTGAACAAACTTGTACACACTTGTACAACCTTGTACACACTTGTACAACCTTGTACACACTTGTACAAACTTGTTCACGCTTGTACAACCTTGTACACACTTGTACAACCTTTTACACAATTGTAAAACCTTGTACACACTTGTACATTCTTGTACAAACTTGTACTTACTTGTACAACCTTGTACAAACTTGTACACACTTGTACAAACTTTTACATCCTTGTACACATTTCTACACCCTTGTACACACTTGTACAACCTTGTACAAACCTGTACACCCTTGTACACACTTGTACAAGCTTGTACACGATTGTACACCCTTGTACACACTTGTGCACCCTTGTATACATTTGTACAACCTTGTACAAACTTGTACACAATTGTACAAACTTGTACACACTTGTACAAACTTGTACACCCTTGTACACACTTGTACAACCTTGTACACACTTGTACAAACTTGTACACCCTTGTACACACTTGTACAACCTTGTACACACTTGTACAAAAGTGTACAAGGGTGCACAAGTTTGTACAAGGGTGTACAAGTGTGTACAAGGGTGTACAGGTTTGTACAAGGTTGTACAAGTGTTTACAAGGTTGTACAAGTGTGTACAAGGTTGCACAAGTGTGTACAAGAGTGTACAATCGTGTACAAGCTTGTACAAGTGTGTACAAGGGTGTACAGGTTTGTACAAGGTTGTACAAGTGTGTACAAGGTTTTACAATTGTGTACAAGGTTGTACAAGTGTGTACAAGGTTGTACAAGTGTGTACAAGTTTGAACAAGTGTGTACAAGCTTGTACAAGTGTGTACAAGGTTGTACAAGTGTGTACATGGTTGTTCAAGTGTGTACATGTTTGTACAAGTGTGTTTAAGTTTGTACAAGGTTGTACAAATGTGTACAAGGGTGTACAAAAGTGTACAAGGGTGCACAAGTTTGTACAAGGGTGTACAAGTGTGTACAAGCTTGTACAAGTGTGTACAAGGGTGTACAGGTTTGTACAAGGTTGTACAAATGTGTACAAGGATGTACAAGTATGTACAAGAATGTACAATTTTGTACAAGTGTGTACAAGTTTGTAAAAGGTTGTACAAGTGTGTACAAGGGTGAACAAGTGTGTACAAGGTTGTACAAGTGTGTACAAGCTTGTACAAGTGTGTACAAGGGTGTACAAGTGTGTACAAGGTTGTACAAGTTTTTACAAGGTACTTGTACACCCTTGTAAACACTTGTACAACCTTGTACAAACCTGTACACCCTTGTACACACTTGTACAAGCTTGTACACACTTGTACAAGCTTGTACACACTTGTACACCCTTGTACAAACTTGTGCACCCTTGTACACTTTTGTACACCCTTGTATACATTTGTACAACCTTGTACAAACTTGTACACACTTGTACAAACTTGTACACACTTGTACAACCTTGTACACAATTGTACACCTTTGTACACACTTGTACAACCTTGTACACACTTGTACAACCTTGTACACACTTGTACAACCTTGTACACACTTATACAACCTTGTACACACTTGTACAACCTTGTACACACTTGTACAACCTTGTACACACTTGTACAACCTTGTACACACTTGTACAACCTTGTAAAAACTTGTACAACCTTGTACACACTTGTACACCCTTGTACACATTTGTACAAGCTTGTACACACTTGTACACCCTTGTACACACTTGTACAAGCTTGTACACACTTGTACAACCTTGTACACACTTGTACACCCTTGTACACACTTGTACAACCTTTTACAAACTTGTACACACTTGTACATAATTGTACATTCTTGTACATACTTGTACATCCTTGTACACACTTGTACAACCTTGTACAAACCTGTACACCCTTGTACAAACTTGTACACCCTTGTACTCACTTGTACAACCTTGTACACACTTGTACAACCTTGTACACACTTGTACAACCTTGTACACAATTGTACAACCTTGTACAACCTTGTACACACTTGTACAACCTTGTACACACTTGTACAACCTTGTACACACTTGTACAACCTTGTACACAATTGTACACCTTTGTACACACTTGTACAACCTTGTACACACTTGTACAACCTTGTACACACTTGTACAACCTTGTACACACTTGTACAACCTTGTACACACTTGTACAACCTTGTACACACTTGTACAACCTTGTACACACTTGTACAACCTTGTACACACTTGTACAACCTTGTACACACTTGTACAACCTTGTACACACTTGTACAACCTTGTACACACTTGTACAACCTTGTACACACTTGTACAACCTTGTACACACTTGTACAACCTTGTACACACTTGTACAACCTTTTTAAAACTTGTACAACCTTGTAAACACTTGTACACCCTTGTACACATTTGTACAAGCTTGTACACACTTGTACACCCTTGTACACACTTGTACAAGCTTGTACACACTTGTACAACCTTGTACACACTTGTACACCCTTGTACACACTTGTACAACCTTTTACAAACTTGTACACACTTGTACATAATTGTACATTCTTGTACATACTTGTACATCCTTGTACACACTTGTACAACCTTGTACAAACCTGTACACCCTTGTACAAACTTGTACACCCTTGTACTCACTTGTACAACCTTGTACACACTTGTACAACCTTGTACACACTTGTACAACCTTGTACACAATTGTACAACCTTGTACAACCTTGTACACACTTGTACAACCTTGTACACACTTGTACAACCTTGTACACACTTGTACAACCTTGTACACAATTGTACACCTTTGTACACACTTGTACAACCTTGTACACACTTGTACAACCTTGTACACACTTGTACAACCTTGTACACACTTATACAACCTTGTACACACTTGTACAACCTTGTACACACTTGTACAACCTTGTACACACTTGTACAACCTTGTACACACTTGTACAACCTTGTAAAAACTTGTACAACCTTGTACACACTTGTACACCCTTGTACACACTTGTACAAGCTTGTACACACTTGTACACCCTTGTACACACTTGTACAAGCTTGTACACACTTGTACAAGCTTGTACACACTTGTACAACATTGTACACACTTGTACACCCTTGTACACACTTGTACAACCTTTTACAAACTTGTACACACTTGTACAAAATTGTACATTTTTGTACATACTTGTACATCCTTGTACACACTTGTACAACCTTGTACAAACCTGTACACCCTTGTACACACTTGTACAAGCTTGTACACACTTGTGCACCCTTGTACACACTTGTACACCCTTGTACACACTTGTACAACCTTTTACAAACTTGTACACACTTGTACAAACTTGTACATTCTTGTACATACTTGTACACCCTTGTAAACACTTGTACAACCTTGTACAAACCTGTACACCCTTGTACACACTTGTACAAGCTTGTACACACTTGTACAAGCTTGTACACACTTGTACACCCTTGTACAAACTTGTGCACCCTTGTACACTTTTGTACACCCTTGTATACATTTGTACAACCTTGTACAAACTTGTACATAATTGTACAAACTTGTACACACTTGTACAAACTTGTACACCCTTGTACACACTTGTACAACCTTGTACACACTTGTACAACCTTGTACACACATGTACAACCTTGTACACAATTGTACAACCTTGTACAACCTTGTACACACTTGTACAACCTTGTACACACTTGTACAACCTTGTACAAACTTGTACAACCTTGTACACACTTGTACACCTTTGTACACACTTGTACAACCTTGTACACACTTGTACAACCTTGTACACACTTGTACAACCTTGTACACATTTTTTCAACCTTATACAAACTTATACAACCTTGTACACACTTGTACAACCTTGTACACACTTGTACAACCTTGTACACACTTGTACAACCTTGTACACACTTATACAACCTTTAAAAACTTGTACAACCTTGTACACACTTGTACACCCTTGTACACACTTGTACAAGCTTGTACACACTTGTACAACCTTGTACACACTTGTTCACCCTTGTACACACTTGTACAACCTTTTACAAACTTTTACACACTTGTACAAAATTGTACATTCTTGTACATACTTGTACATCCTTGTACACATTTGTACAACCTTGTACAAACCTGTACACCCTTGTACACACTTGTACAAGCTTGTACACACTTGACACCCTTGTACAAACTTGTGCACCCTTGTACACTTTTGTACACCCTTGTACACATTTGTACAACCTTGTACAAACTTAAACACACTTGTACAAACATGTACACACTTGAACAACAATGTACACACTTGTACAACCTTGTACACACTTGTACAAGCTTGTACACACTTGTACAAACTTGTACACACTTGTACAACCTTGTACACACTTGTACAACCTTGTACACAATTGTAAAACCTTGTACACACTTGTACAACATTGTACAAACCTGTACACCCTTGTACACACTTGTACAAGCTTGTACACGATTGTACACTCTTGTACACACTTGTGCAACCTTGTACACACTTGTACAACCTTGTAAACACTTGTACAACCTTGTACAAACCTGTACACCCTTGTACACACTTGTACACCCTTGTACAAACTTGTGCACCCTTGTACACTTTTGTACACCCTTGTACACATTTGTACAACCTTGTACAAACTTGTACACACTTGTACAAACTTGTACACTTTTACAACCTTGTACACACTTGTACAACCTTGTACACACTTGTACAACCTTGTACACACTTGTACAACCTTGTACACAATTGTAAAACATTGTACACACTTGTACAACCTTGTACAACCTTGTACAAACTTGTACACACTTGTACAAACTTTTACATCCTTGTACACATTTGTACACCCTTGTACACACTTGTACAAACTTGTACATTCTTGTACATACTTGTACACCCTTGTACACACTTGTACAAACTTGTACATTCTTGTACATACTTGTACACCCTTGTACACACTTGTACAACCTTGTACAAACCTGTAAACCCTTGTACAAGCTTGTACACACTTGTACAAGCTTGTACACACTTGTACACCCTTGTACAAACTTGTGCACCCTTGTACACTTTTGTACACCCTTGTACACATTTGTACAACCTTGTACAAACTTGTACACACTTGAACAAACTTGTACACACTTGTACAACCTTGTACACACTTGTACAACCTTGTACACACTTGTACACCCTTGTACACACTTGTACAACCTTTTACAAACTTGTACACACTTGTACATAATTGTACATTCTTGTACATACCTGTACATCCTTGTACACACTTGTACAACCTTGTACAAACCTGTACACCCTTGTACAAACTTGTACACCCTTGTACTCACTTGTACAACCTTGTACACACTTGTACAACCTTGTACACACTTGTACAACCTTGTACACAATTGTACAACCTTGTACAACCTTGTACACACTTGTACAACCTTGTACACACTTGTACAACCTTGTACACACTTGTACAACCTTGTACACAATTGTACACCTTTGTACACACTTGTACAACCTTGTACACACTTGTACAACCTTGTACACACTTGTACAACCTTGTACACACTTTTACAACCTTGTACACACTTGTACAACCTTGTACACACTTGTACAACCTTGTACACACTTGTACAACCTTGTACACACTTGTACAACCTTGTAAAAACTTGTACAACCTTGTACACACTTGTACACCCTTGTACACACTTGTACAAGCTTGTACACACTTGTACACCCTTGTACACACTTGTACAAGCTTGTACACACTTGTACAACCTTGTACACACTTGTACACCCTTGTACACACTTGTACAACCTTTTACAAACTTGTACACACTTGTACAAAATTGTACATTTTTGTACATACTTGTACATCCTTGTACACACTTGTACAACCTTGTACAAACCTGTACACCCTTGTACACACTTGTACAAGCTTGTACACACTTGTGCACCCTTGTACACACTTGTACACCCTTGTACACACTTGTACAACCTTTTACAAACTTGTACACACTTGTACAAACTTGTACATTCTTGTACATACTTGTACACCCTTGTAAACACTTGTACAACCTTGTACAAACCTGTACACCCTTGTACACACTTGTACAAGCTTGTACACACTTGTACAAGCTTGTACACACTTGTACACCCTTGTACAAACTTGTGCACCCTTGTACACTTTTGTACACCCTTGTATACATTTGTACAACCTTGTACAAACTTGTACATAATTGTACAAACTTGTACACACTTGTACAAACTTGTACACCCTTGTACACACTTGTACAACCTTGTACACACTTGTACAACCTTGTACACACATGTACAACCTTGTACACAATTGTACAACCTTGTACAACCTTGTACACACTTGTACAACCTTGTACACACTTGTACAACCTTGTACAAACTTGTACAACCTTGTACACACTTGTACACCTTTGTACACACTTGTACAACCTTGTACACACTTGTACAACCTTGTACACACTTGTACAACCTTGTACACATTTTTTCAACCTTATACAAACTTATACAACCTTGTACACACTTGTACAACCTTGTACACACTTGTACAACCTTGTACACACTTGTACAACCTTGTACACACTTATACAACCTTTAAAAACTTGTACAACCTTGTACACACTTGTACACCCTTGTACACACTTGTACAAGCTTGTACACACTTGTACAACCTTGTACACACTTGTTCACCCTTGTACACACTTGTACAACCTTTTACAAACTTGTACACACTTGTACAAAATTGTACATTCTTGTACATACTTGTACATCCTTGTACACATTTGTACAACCTTGTACAAACCTGTACACCCTTGTACACACTTGTACAAGCTTGTACACACTTGACACCCTTGTACAAACTTGTGCACCCTTGTACACTTTTGTACACCCTTGTACACATTTGTACAACCTTGTACAAACTTAAACACACTTGTACAAACATGTACACACTTGAACAACCATGTACACACTTGTACAACCTTGTACACACTTGTACAAGCTTGTACACACTTGTACAAACTTGTACAACCTTGTACACACTTGTACAACCTTGTACACAATTGTAAAACCTTGTACACACTTGTACAACATTGTACAAACCTGTACACCCTTGTACACACTTGTACAAGCTTGTACACGATTGTACACTCTTGTACACACTTGTGCAACCTTGTACACACTTGTACAACCTTGTAAACACTTGTACAACCTTGTACAAACCTGTACACCCTTGTACACACTTGTACACCCTTGTACAAACTTGTGCACCCTTGTACACTTTTGTACACCCTTGTACACATTTGTACAACCTTGTACAAACTTGTACACACTTGTACAAACTTGTACACTTTTACAACCTTGTACACACTTGTACAACCTTGTACACACTTGTACAACCTTGTACACACTTGTACAACCTTGTACACAATTGTAAAACATTGTACACACTTGTACAACCTTGTACAACCTTGTACAAACTTGTACACACTTGTACAAACTTTTACATCCTTGTACACATTTGTACACCCTTGTACACACTTGTACAAACTTGTACATTCTTGTACATACTTGTACACCCTTGTACACACTTGTACAAACTTGTACATTCTTGTACATACTTGTACACCCTTGTACACACTTGTACAACCTTGTACAAACCTGTAAACCCTTGTACAAGCTTGTACACACTTGTACAAGCTTGTACACACTTGTACACCCTTGTACAAACTTGTGCACCCTTGTACACTTTTGTACACCCTTGTACACATTTGTACAACCTTGTACAAACTTGTACACACTTGAACAAACTTGTACACACTTGTACAACCTTGTACACACTTGTACAACCTTGTACACACTTGTACAACCTTGTTCACGCTTGTACAACCTTGTACACACTTGTACAACCTTTTACACAATTGTAAAACCTTGTACACACTTGTACATTCTTGTACAAACTTGTACTTACTTGTACAACCTTGTACAAACTTGTACACACTTGTACAAACTTTTACATCCTTGTACACATTTCTACACCCTTGTACAGACTTGTACAACCTTGTACAAACCTGTACACCCTTGTACACACTTGTACAAGCTTGTACACGATTGTACACCCTTGTACACACTTGTGCACCCTTGTATACATTTGTACAACCTTGTACAAACTTGTACACAATTGTACAAACTTGTACACACTTGTACAAACTTGTACACCCTTGTACACACTTGTACAACCTTGTACACACTTGTACAAACTTGAACACCCTTGTACACACTTGTACAACCTTGTACACACTTGTACAAAAGTGTACAAGGGTGCACAAGTTTGTACAAGGGTGTACAAGTGTGTACAAGGGTGTACAGGTTTGTACAAGGTTGTACAAGTGTTTACAAGGTTGTACAAGTGTGTACAAGGTTGCACAAGTGTGTACAAGAGTGTACAATCGTGTACAAGCTTGTACAAGTGTGTACAAGGGTGTACAGGTTTGTACAAGGTTGTACAAGTGTGTACAAGGTTTTACAATTGTGTACAAGGTTGTACAAGTGTGTACAAGGTTGTACAAGTGTGTACAAGTTTGAACAAGTGTGTACAAGCTTGTACAAGTGTGTACAAGGTTGTACAAGTGTGTACATGGTTGTTCAAGTGTGTACATGTTTGTACAAGTGTGTTTAAGTTTGTACAAGGTTGTACAAATGTGTACAAGGGTGTACAAAAGTGTACAAGGGTGCACAAGTTTGTACAAGGGTGTACAAGTGTGTACAAGCTTGTACAAGTGTGTACAAGGGTGTACGGGTTTGTACAAGGTTGTACAAATGTGTACAAGGATGTACAAGTATGTACAAGAATGTACAATTTTGTACAAGTGTGTACAAGTTTGTAAAAGGTTGTACAATTCAATTCAATTCAATTCAATTCAATTCAATTCAATATCATCTTTATTCTGTTTCTTGTAACATTTACAAAGAATAGAGTCACACATAAGGTAAATATAACATAAGGTCATACAACATAAGGTAAAATAATATAAAATAGTTTCATACTACGTCACATGTAACTGAGTTTCCCACATCATACAGTATTTACAATATATACATAGAAGAAACCTTTAAATAAAAATTATGTTTAAGATACAAAATAAACATTAGTTACAAAAACTACAAGAGGATAGAGACAGAGAGAGAGAGAGTTAAAAAATCATATATTTACAAGAAAAATAAAGTTGCTATGAGATAAAGTCTTGGAGAGAGTAAAAAGCAGATTTAATTAGATATTCTTTAAGTAATTTTAACAACCTTTTATGGTTTTTCTCTGATTTAATATTTTGAGGGAGGTTATGAAAACATAAATTGCCCATGTAAGTGGTTTTCTTTTTAAAAAATTCCAATTTGTGTTGTTCAACTAAACGATGAGCTCTTGTGTTATACGAATGGGTTGTGTTGCCAATTGAAATTTTATTGTTGAGTAGTGTAAATTTTATTGTTTCATAAATGTATAAGCCGATAACTGTAAATATTTTTAAATCCTTGAAAATATGTTTCACTGAAACTTTTCGTTTCAGATGAAACATTATTCTCATTGCACGTTTTTGTTGAATGAGAATTTTGTCCATGTTCTTTATTGTTGTCGATCCATATATACTAATACCGTAGGCAATATGAGAATGAATTAGGGCAAAGTAAATAGATTTCATGGTTTTTAGATTACACCAGTGGACCATTTTCCTTAAAGCGTGTATGCCACTAGATGTTTTATTTATAACATGTTCAATATGGTTGTCCCATGATAAATGTTCGTCTATAATTAGACCCAAGAATTTAGTTTCATTTACATGGTTCAAGATTTCATTTTCAATGAAAATTGTTGGACTTGTCCCATTTCTCGCTCTCTTAGTTGAAAATGACACAAAATTTGATTTAGTCGAATTTAAAAGAAGATTTTTACTATTTAAAAAGTCTTTTATGAAAGATAAGCCAATCAAAGATGACATTTCAACATTTTCTACGGTGTTAGCAGAAACAATTACATTAGTGTCGTCCGCATAAAGACACACTTTACTATTTCTGTCCCATGTCAATTCAGGTAAACCCTTCAGGTAACATAGAAACAGTAAAGGGCCCAAAATAGATCCCTGGGGGACACCGTACCGCACTGGTAATGGACGAGAGGCAAATTTTTCCTTATACAAATATCTTGAATGATCTTTAAAATATTCTATTTCTACAAATTGTTTTCTCTGTAAGAGGTATGAGCGAAACCATGCCAGTTCGGTAGATTTTACACCAAGATAGCTAAGGACTTCAATTAATTTGCAGTGTTCAACACTGTCAAACGCCCGGGACAGGTCCAAGAAAATACCTACAACTTTTTCACCCCTATCAATAGATTCGATGATGGATTCAACAAATTCAATACCGGCTGTTATTGTTGATTTGTTTGGCCTGAAACCATGTTGTTGGTTATCCAATAACATGTTTGATTCAAGATAATTTGACAGTTGATCAAAGACAACTTTCTCAAGAATTTTAGAAAAAACTGGAAGGAGTGATACAGGCCTATAGCATTTGACATCTTCTGGATCGCCTTTTTTGAAGATTGGGATCACCCTGGCAGTTTTGAATTGTTCAGGGAATACACCTGTTGATAGAGATTGATTGACTATGTGTGTTAAAGGTGTACAGATGAATGTCAATGCTGCCTTGATGATTGATATCGGAATTTCATCATTACCTGATGAAGGTTTATTTTCAAATGATAATACAGTCTTTTTTATATCTCTCTCCGAAACTGTAACAAATTTAAATGTTGTATTAAACTGAGTCATAAAATGATTGTTTGCAGGAGACACTGTGGTAATTCTAGGAACTATAAGACTTTCTACAGCATTGACAAAAAATTCATTAAAAGTTTCACAAATATTTACAGGATCTGTCAAAAATTTACCTTCATAAAACAGTTTTATGTTTACATTTGACTTTGATAATTTACCTACTTCAGTGTTAATTAAGTTCCAGGTAGTTTTCACCTTATTTCTAGAGTTCATAATTTTTTCCTCAAAGTATGTTTTTTTATTGTTGATAATCTCTCTCTGTAGTTCTTTTTTCTTTTCCTTAATCTGTATCTTAATGTTATTGTCTTTAAGCATTCTGAATTGAGATTCCAAATCAACTATTTCAGATTGTTTTAATTTTATTACATCATTAATCCACTTCTTTGGTTTACAAAAATTTTCTGTTACATAAAGTTTAGGATAATTTACCTCAAAATGATACTTAAATATGTTACAAAATACATTATACTTCATCTCAACAATAGACTGGAAAATCTGAGACCAGGACTCAGAACTTATACCTCTAAGAAAAAGTTCTGTATTTTTTTCATTAAATTTTCTCACTTGTTTTCTTATTGGCTTTGGCTTTTTGTGGTCAGTGATTCTCAGTTTCATCAATTGACCATCATGGTCTGAGATGTGCGTAATTAACCCGGTTACTTGTAAATTGTGAAGATCTATATTTGTAATAAAATTGTCAATTGCAGTTTTTGAATGTTCTGTTACTCGGGTCGGAAAGTCAACTGTATGTCTCATTCCATATATTGTTAAAATATTAATAAATTTATTGTATTTATCATCTTTCTTTAAAACATCTATGTTAAAGTCACCAGCAATTATAATTTTTTTAAATTTTTTACACAGTATGTTTAAGAGAGTTTCCAGATTATCAAAAAATTGGTCCAAGTTCAAGTAGTTAGGAGACCTATAAATACATCCAAACAAAAAAGTAAAGTTGTGAGTACTGATCTCAGACAAACAATATTCAAACTCTTTTTCCATTAAAAGTGGTTGAGTAGAAGGTAAATCAATACATTTGTGATTTATATTTTTGTGGGTTAGGATTATTACACCACCACCTCGCCCTAATCTTCTAGAGAAGTAGGATGCTGTTGTGTAATTACATATGTTAAGTAATTCTATTTCCTCTTTTGTCATCTTATGCTCACTGAGTGCAATAATATCTGGATTTATTTCGTTAAGAACAATTTCCAGAAGATCAAGGCGAGATGGTAAGTGTTGTACATTATGGTGCAGAATAGAAAGAGGTGCAATTATCTTGGTGGAGGTGACAAAGGAATCTGTGAGTTTAAAGGTCGGGTTGATTTGGGCTCTCTCTGTGATGCGGGATTTGGGATATTTAAAATGGATGTTGGGTTGGAGGCTGCTAGAAACTGGGGCACATTCACACTGCTCTGCTTTTCCACTGAACACTTCACCACCTCACTAAACTGCAGATGACCAGGAACCAGCACAGGTGTTGGGGAGTCAGCAGCAGCAGGCGTCAGTGGCAGGGTAGAGGTAGTGGTGCTGGATGAGACATCAGTGTTCGGTGTAGCATTCGAGGGCTGCTGTGGATTACTTGTCATCTCAGGTATTACAGGCTGTTCACAGGTGTCAGGTTGAACTGCTGGAGAAGCCACTTCATGGCTGCTTCTATCAATAGTTTTTTTCAGCTCCTCTAAAAACTCAGATTGTGAGAGTCCATGCCATAATTTCCGCTGAGCAGCTGGTTGGTCATACGACACCACACATATTGTAGCATTTGTAATTTTGTGCAGTTTTGTGATGTTTTTTACAAAGTGATTAATAGGTATTAAGTCTCGAACACAACCCATGGCAGAACATATTAGAGTATTCAGTTTTTTTGTTTTGAAATTTTCAATTAGCTGTTCAAAAGCCTCATCATAAGTTGATTCAGTTGGCTTTCCTTTGTATTCTTCTTTTGTAACTAGACCGTACACTGTAGCACCACTTGGTTCAGTCTGGCATATTAATCTTGTGTTGATGTAGTCTGTCTGTTTTGGCCGACCAAATATCTTTCGAAATACGACTGCTACCCCAGCAGACATATGTTTGTGGTGTTGGAGGTCACTCGAAATGGTGTGAGCAAATGCTGTAGTAGGGCTCTTTTTGTTTGCATTAATTACATCCCACATGCTAGCTTCAATGACATTAATCTTGTTTTTTAAAATTTTCGTTTGTAGTTTGCCTTGTCTTGAAATTACACTCCTCATATGTACATCACTGACTTGAATTTGGTTGCCAACACCATGAAATGATTCATTACTCTGTGATCCAAAAATGGTATTGAGGATATTGATGGTAGTGTATGCCAGTTCAGACTTTCCTCTCCGATTAATATGTAGCCCACTAAAATGGAATTTTTGAAGATGTGAGAGATCGACCACGTAAACATTATTGATCCGGGCAGCCAACTCTCTGATGTAGTTATTCACTCTTAACAGCTTTAGATATCTTGTCTCATTCATAGTACGGGGGTCAAACCATTCAGGAATTGTTGTCACTAGCAGAGGTTTTTCTTTACTCAGAGCCTTAATTTCTTCCTCCCAAGACTGATAGATGTACTTCAGATCATCATTTAATAAATCGTTTGTACCAGCCATAATTAAGACAACATCTGCACTGCTGCTCTTAGATGCTGTCGTTACATAGCTGAGAGGAGCGTTTGCCATAACACGACCTTCACAGTTCACTTTGTTGTTACTAGCAGCAGTAATATTGTGGACAACTTCCCTTCCTTGGCTATCAGAAAACAGTGCTAGCTTTATTTCTTTGCCAGTGTACCCCAAGTATCTCGACTTAAACGACTTCGATAAGCGTACTACTTTCCGCTGACCTATAGTGCTCTCCGACAACTTAGTACTCCTGCAAGTGCTAGACGATTGATAACCTCCATTTCTCTCGCCGCTGTTGTTCTTCTCTTGATCTAAAACTTCAAAGCGGTTTTGTGTCGGAAACTGGAACCCATCTGGAGACTTTGGTAGCTGATTTTCTTTCATTAACTTTGTTTTCCTACCGTCTTGGACACTTGACCAAGAGTTTTGATCTTGTCTCTTGTATCTTCTTTGCTGGTTCTTGGTTTTGTGTTGTGGTCTCATACTATCTGCAGCTGAATTATTCATACATATTTCTTTGTTCCTCAACTTTTTAGCTTCTTTTTCACCTTCATCTTTGTATGCCAAAAACAACTTCTTGATGGTCTCCACTCCAATAGCCTTGTATTGGTCATTATATGTCAGGTAAGCTAGTGTAGCTCGTTTCATGATACAGTCATATTCTGTTATTTTTCCCATATTTAGAAAGGATTTTTCATCAAATACCTTGTTTTTATCATTCAAAATATTATTTATTAACCTCTCAGCATATAGAATTACATAAGTACCGCAGTCAAAATTATTTCTCTGTTGTGGACAGGATATTGTTCTGAAAATAGCTTCTTTAGTTGGGCTTAGAATATCTTTCAATTTCGAGTAGATCAGTTTAGCATGGCAGAGATTGTAGTTCTCTATTGGGTCCAAACAGAAAAAGGTTGCCTCAGTGTTGCTGTAGATGAGTAAACTCCAGTGGGATCCATTGTTATTGGTTTCATCTGCATTATTAACAGGAATTATAATGAAAGATTTGTTAATGAGATCCAATGATTTCACCAAAGACTCTGTGTACTTCAGATCCTTTGAGTATTTGATTGTTTGACATACTGCTGGTGTAATAAAACTGACATTTTTGATAAATTTACTTTCCATCAATATATCAAAGTAAAGTTTTATACTGTCATCTAGAATCCAACCATTTCCAAGAAGCGACATACATGGTTCTAACTTTGCATCAGTAGGATTGTCCTTTCCTTTGATTTCATTTTTTTGGGCACAATAATCCTTTTCTAAGAGTTTTTCTGTGGCTTGATTAGGATGATCATCTGCAGGTGAGGCTGTCATGAGTTCACATTGTACCGAGCAATCTATCCTTTGAAGAGCATAGTTTGGAATGGGGAATATCTCTTTTGTAAACTCCATCAGCCGGGTGTCAGACTCGATAGAGTGGTCGAGTACACGTTGGAGACGGTTTTCAAGAGTCAAATTATGTTCCTTTAGCCGTTTATTTTCTTCTTCAAGATATAAGTATGAGGGAAGTATCATTTCTTCTGAGTTAAAAGATAAATTTGAAGACGATTCCAAAGAGGAGGGGGAAGGGTGGTCAGGGGTTTGTGGTGTGGAAACCTCAGAAATACTATGTGTATCCTCTGAGTCCTCTGATGACTGGGAGGAAGACTGTTTATTTGTTACCTTTGGAGATAGCATTGACCTCATAGTAACAGGGTGAGGTCCAGTATGTTTTTCATTAGTTGTTGTTATGATAGATTTGGTCGAATCTGTCTTTATTACTGCTTTACAATTTCTACCAAGACAGCGCCATGTTACTTCTCCACTCTTAGCTACATAATTCTCTCTATACTTATAATTATTGTAGATAATATTGGGTTTTCCATTTTTAGTTTGCTCAATTTTAAATTCCATATTTATTTCATGTAAATCTTTACTTATTCAAAGTAAAATATTCAAACATGGGTTGCCAATTTTAGCTAATAGTAACAGCTCCTTCAAAATACGAAAGGCAATCTCAATGCAGTTACGAGTATTAATGAGAGTATAAATTAAATCAATGGTTATTTTAGAGAACAGAACAGCTTCATAGCAACTAAAAATGACAGGCACTCTGTTTGTTTGCAGACCAATTTCAAACTGTCAGTGCTTGCAGACGACTTTATGTCAGAAACAGGATCTAACATAACACTATTCTTGGACCCAAAAACCTTTTCATTTTGGAGCTATTAGTTGGTAATTTAAATAATAATTGAGATAAAAGCTGAGAAATTTCTAACAGTGTATTAATAAAAGTGTTCCATGCAACATTAAAACTTGATGATTGACCAATTAAGTGCAGACAAAAAATCCAGCATGCATAACCTAGTTATTGCATATTCGTGAGTATTTACTGTTTATACTGAATAAAAAATCAAATGAATTAGTAGAATAGGTTCTTAAACTCACACTTTGATAATTGATTTATATTGGTAGCTTTGATAACAGGAATAAACTCATTTAAAACCATAAAACTTGAACTCACTAATCAAACAGTCCACACCACTTGTAAGCCAGCAGACGATAATCACGATTACGATAACGACGATTCAAGATTTGTGTACAAGTGTGTACAAGGGTGAACAAGTGTGTACAAGGTTGTACAAGTGTGTACAAGCTTGTACAAGTGTGTACAAGGGTGTACAAGTGTGTACAAGGTTGTACAAGTTTTTACAAGGTACTTGTACACCCTTGTAAACACTTGTACAACCTTGTACAAACCTGTACACCCTTGTACACACTTGTACACCCTTGTACAAACTTGTGCACCCTTGTACACTTTTGTACACCCTTGTATACATTTGTACAACCTTGTACAAACTTGTACACACTTGTACAAACTTGTACACACTTGTACAACCTTGTACACAATTGTACACCTTTGTACACACTTGTACAACCTTGTACACACTTGTACAACCTTGTACACACTTGTACAACCTTGTACACACTTATACAACCTTGTACACACTTGTACAACCTTGTACACACTTGTACAACCTTGTACACACTTGTACAACCTTGTACACACTTGTACAACCTTGTAAAAACTTGTACAACCTTGTACACACTTGTACACCCTTGTACACATTTGTACAAGCTTGTACACACTTGTACACCCTTGTACACACTTGTACAAGCTTGTACACACTTGTACAACCTTGTACACACTTGTACACCCTTGTACACACTTGTACAACCTTTTACAAACTTGTACACACTTGTACATAATTGTACATTCTTGTACATACTTGTACATCCTTGTACACACTTGTACAACCTTGTACAAACCTGTACACCCTTGTACAAACTTGTACACCCTTGTACTCACTTGTACAACCTTGTACACACTTGTACAACCTTGTACACACTTGTACAACCTTGTACACAATTGTACAACCTTGTACAACCTTGTACACACTTGTACAACCTTGTACACACTTGTACAACCTTGTACACACTTGTACAACCTTGTACACAATTGTACACCTTTGTACACACTTGTACAACCTTGTACACACTTGTACAACCTTGTACACACTTGTACAACCTTGTACACACTTGTACAACCTTGTACACACTTGTACAACCTTGTACACACTTGTACAACCTTGTACACACTTATACAACCTTGTACACACTTGTACAACCTTGTACACACTTGTACAACCTTGTACACACTTGTACAACCTTGTACACACTTGTACAACCTTGTACACACTTGTACAACCTTGTAAAAACTTGTACAACCTTGTACACACTTGCACACCCTTGTACACACTTGTACAAGCTTGTACACACTTGTACACCCTTGTACACACTTGTACAAGCTTGTACACACTTGTACAACCTTGTACACACTTGTACACCCTTGTACACACTTGTACAACCTTTTACAAACTTGTACACACTTGTACAAAATTGTACATTTTTGTACATACTTGTACATCCTTGTACACACTTGTACAACCTTGTACAAACCTGTACACCCTTGTACACACTTGTAAAAGCTTGTACACACTTGTGCACCCTTGTACACACTTGTACACCCTTGTACACACTTGTACAACCTTTTACAAACTTGTACACACTTGTACAAACTTGTACATTCTTGTACATACTTGTACACCCTTGTAAACACTTGTACAACCTTGTACAAACCTGTACACCCTTGTACACACTTGTACAAGCTTGTACACACTTGTACAAGCTTGTACACACTTGTACACCCTTGTACAAACTTGTGCACCCTTGTACACTTTTGTACACCCTTGTATACATTTGTACAACCTTGTACAAACTTGTACATAATTGTACAAACTTGTACACACTTGTACAAACTTGTACACCCTTGTACACACTTGTACAACCTTGTACACACTTGTACAACCTTGTACACACATGTACAACCTTGTACACAATTGTACAACCTTGTACAACCTTGTACACACTTGTACAACCTTGTACACACTTGTACAACCTTGTACACACTTGTACAACCTTGTACAAACTTGTACAACCTTGTACACACTTGTACACCTTTGTACACACTTGTACAACCTTGTACAAACTTGTACAACCTTGTACACACTTGTACAACCTTGTACACATTTTTTCAACCTTATACACACTTATACAACCTTGTACACACTTGTACAACCTTGTACACACTTGTACAACCTTGTACACACTTGTACAACCTTGTACACACTTGTACAACCTTAAAAAACTTGTACAACCTTGTACACACTTGTACACCCTTGTACACACTTGTACAAGCTTGTACACACTTGTACAACCTTGTACACACTTGTTCACCCTTGTACACACTTGTACAACCTTTTACAAACTTGTACACACTTGTACAAAATTGTACATTCTTGTACATACTTGTACATCCTTGTACACATTTGTACAACCTTGTACAAACCTGTACACCCTTGTACACACTTGTACAAGCTTGTACACACTTGTACACCCTTGTACAAACTTGTGCACCCTTGTACACTTTTGTACACCCTTGTACACATTTGTACAACCTTGTACAAACTTAAACACACTTGTACAAACATGTACACACTTGAACAACCTTGTACACACTTGTACAACCTTGTACACAATTGTACAACCTTGTACAACCTTGTACACACTTGTACAACCTTGTACACACTTGTACAACCTTGTACACACTTGTACAACCTTGTACACAATTGTACACCTTTGTACACACTTGTACAACCTTGTACACACTTGTACAACCTTGTACACACTTGTACAACCTTGTACACACTTGTACAACCTTGTACACACTTGTACAACCTTGTACACACTTGTACAACCTTGTACACACTTATACAACCTTGTACACACTTGTACAACCTTGTACACACTTGTACAACCTTGTACACACTTGTACAACCTTGTACACACTTGTACAACCTTGTACACACTTGTACAACCTTGTAAAAACTTGTACAACCTTGTACACACTTGCACACCCTTGTACACACTTGTACAAGCTTGTACACACTTGTACACCCTTGTACACACTTGTACAAGCTTGTACACACTTGTACAACCTTGTACACACTTGTACACCCTTGTACACACTTGTACAACCTTTTACAAACTTGTACACACTTGTACAAAATTGTACATTTTTGTACATACTTGTACATCCTTGTACACACTTGTACAACCTTGTACAAACCTGTACACCCTTGTACACACTTGTAAAAGCTTGTACACACTTGTGCACCCTTGTACACACTTGTACACCCTTGTACACACTTGTACAACCTTTTACAAACTTGTACACACTTGTACAAACTTGTACATTCTTGTACATACTTGTACACCCTTGTAAACACTTGTACAACCTTGTACAAACCTGTACACCCTTGTACACACTTGTACAAGCTTGTACACACTTGTACAAGCTTGTACACACTTGTACACCCTTGTACAAACTTGTGCACCCTTGTACACTTTTGTACACCCTTGTATACATTTGTACAACCTTGTACAAACTTGTACATAATTGTACAAACTTGTACACACTTGTACAAACTTGTACACCCTTGTACACACTTGTACAACCTTGTACACACTTGTACAACCTTGTACACACATGTACAACCTTGTACACAATTGTACAACCTTGTACAACCTTGTACACACTTGTACAACCTTGTACACACTTGTACAACCTTGTACACACTTGTACAACCTTGTACAAACTTGTACAACCTTGTACACACTTGTACACCTTTGTACACACTTGTACAACCTTGTACAAACTTGTACAACCTTGTACACACTTGTACAACCTTGTACACATTTTTTCAACCTTATACACACTTATACAACCTTGTACACACTTGTACAACCTTGTACACACTTGTACAACCTTGTACACACTTGTACAACCTTGTACACACTTGTACAACCTTAAAAAACTTGTACAACCTTGTACACACTTGTACACCCTTGTACACACTTGTACAAGCTTGTACACACTTGTACAACCTTGTACACACTTGTTCACCCTTGTACACACTTGTACAACCTTTTACAAACTTGTACACACTTGTACAAAATTGTACATTCTTGTACATACTTGTACATCCTTGTACACATTTGTACAACCTTGTACAAACCTGTACACCCTTGTAC
This sequence comes from Macrosteles quadrilineatus, assembly GCF_028750875.1. Lineage (NCBI taxonomy): Eukaryota > Metazoa > Arthropoda > Insecta > Hemiptera > Cicadellidae > Macrosteles > Macrosteles quadrilineatus. Next base: position 91,201 of record NW_026542659.1, on the reverse strand, counting down.
ACACTTGTACAAGCTTGTACACACTTGTACACCCTTGTACAAACTTGTGCACCCTTGTACACTTTTGTACACCCTTGTACACATTTGTACAACCTTGTACAAACTTAAACACACTTGTACAAACATGTACACACTTGAACAACCATGTACACACTTGTACAACCTTGTACACACTTGTACAAGCTTGTACACACTTGTACAAACTTGTACACACTTGTACAACCTTGTACACACTTGTACAACCTTGTACACAATTGTAAAACCTTGTACACACTTGTACAACCTTGTACAAACCTGTACACCCTTGTACACACTTGTACAAGCTTGTACACGATTGTACACTCTTGTACACACTTGTGCAACCTTGTACACACTTGTACAACCTTGTAAACACTTGTACAACCTTGTACAAACCTGTACACCCTTGTACACACTTGTACACCCTTGTACAAACTTGTGCACCCTTGTACACTTTTGTACACCCTTGTACACATTTGTACAACCTTGTACAAACTTGTACACACTTGTACAAACTTGTACACTTTTACAACCTTGTACACACTTGTACAACCTTGTACACACTTGTACAACCTTGTACACACTTGTACAACCTTGTACACAATTGTAAAACATTGTACACACTTGTACAACCTTGTACAACCTTGTACAAACTTGTACACACTTGTACAAACTTTTACATCCTTGTACACATTTGTACACCCTTGTACACACTTGTACAAACTTGTACATTCTTGTACATACTTGTACACCCTTGTACACACTTGTACAAACTTGTACATTCTTGTACATACTTGTACAACCTTGTACACACTTGTACAACCTTGTACAAACCTGTAAACCCTTGTACAAGCTTGTACACACTTGTACAAGCTTGTACACACTTGTACACCCTTGTACAAACTTGTGCACCCTTGTACACTTTTGTACACCCTTGTACACATTTGTACAACCTTGTACAAACTTGTACACACTTGAACAAACTTGTACACACTTGTACAACCTTGTACACACTTGTACAACCTTGTACACACTTGTACAACCTTGTTCACGCTTGTACAACCTTGTACACACTTGTACAACCTTTTACACAACTGTAAAACCTTGTACACACTTGTACATTCTTGTACAAACTTGTACTTACTTGTACAACCTTGTACAAACTTGTACACACTTGTACAAACTTTTACATCCTTGTACACATTTCTACACCCTTGTACACACTTGTACAACCTTGTACAAACCTGTACACCCTTGTACACACTTGTACAAGCTTGTACACGATTGTACACCCTTGTACACACTTGTGCACCCTTGTATACATTTGTACAACCTTGTACAAACTTGTACACAATTGTACAAACTTGTACACCCTTGTACTCACTTGTACAACCTTGTACACACTTGTACAACCTTGTACACACTTGTACAACCTTGTACACAATTGTACAACCTTGTACAACCTTGTACACACTTGTACAACCTTGTACAAACCTGTACACCCTTGTACACACTTGTACAAGCTTGTACACGATTGTACACCCTTGTACACACTTGTGCACCCTTGTATACATTTGTACAACCTTGTACAAACTTGTACACAATTGTACAAACTTGTACACCCTTGTACTCACTTGTACAACCTTGTACACACTTGTACAACCTTGTACACACTTGTACAACCTTGTACACAATTGTACAACCTTGTACAACCTTGTACACACTTGTACAACCTTGTACACACTTGTACAACCTTGTACACACTTGTACAACCTTGTACACACTTATACAACCTTGTACACACTTGTACAACCTTGTACACACTTGTACAACCTTGTACACACTTGTACAACCTTGTACACACTTGTACAACCTTGTAAAAACTTGTACAACCTTGTACACACTTGCACACCCTTGTACACACTTGTACAAGCTTGTACACACTTGTACACCCTTGTACACACTTGTACAAGCTTGTACACACTTGTACAACCTTGTACACACTTGTACACCCTTGTACACACTTGTACAACCTTTTACAAACTTGTACACACTTGTACAAAATTGTACATTTTTGTACATACTTGTACATCCTTGTACACACTTGTACAACCTTGTACAAACCTGTACACCCTTGTACACACTTGTAAAAGCTTGTACACACTTGTGCACCCTTGTACACACTTGTACACCCTTGTACACACTTGTACAACCTTTTACAAACTTGTACACACTTGTACAAACTTGTACATTCTTGTACATACTTGTACACCCTTGTAAACACTTGTACAACCTTGTACAAACCTGTACACCCTTGTACACACTTGTACAAGCTTGTACACACTTGTACAAGCTTGTACACACTTGTACACCCTTGTACAAACTTGTGCACCCTTGTACACTTTTGTACACCCTTGTATACATTTGTACAACCTTGTACAAACTTGTACATAATTGTACAAACTTGTACACACTTGTACAAACTTGTACACCCTTGTACACACTTGTACAACCTTGTACACACTTGTACAACCTTGTACACACATGTACAACCTTGTACACAATTGTACAACCTTGTACAACCTTGTACACACTTGTACAACCTTGTACACACTTGTACAACCTTGTACAAACTTGTACAACCTTGTACACACTTGTACACCTTTGTACACACTTGTACAACCTTGTACACACTTGTACAACCTTGTACACACTTGTACAACCTTGTACACATTTTTTCAACCTTATACACACTTATACAACCTTGTACACACTTGTACAACCTTGTACACACTTGTACAACCTTGTACACACTTGTACATTCTTGTACATACTTGTACATCCTTGTACACATTTGTACAACCTTGTACAAACCTGTACACCCTTGTACACACTTGTACAAGCTTGTACACACTTGTACACCCTTGTACAAACTTGTGCACCCTTGTACACTTTTGTACACCCTTGTACACATTTGTACAACCTTGTACAAACTTAAACACACTTGTACAAACATGTACACACTTGAACAACCATGTACACACTTGTACAACCTTGTACACACTTGTACAAGCTTGTACACACTTGTACAAACTTGTACACACTTGTACAACCTTGTACACACTTGTACAACCTTGTACACAATTGTAAAACCTTGTACACACTTGTACAACCTTGTACAAACCTGTACACCCTTGTACACACTTGTACAAGCTTGTACACGATTGTACACTCTTGTACACACTTGTGCAACCTTGTACACACTTGTACAACCTTGTAAACACTTGTACAACCTTGTACACACTTGTACAACCTTGTACACAATTGTAAAACATTGTACACACTTGTACAACCTTGTACAACCTTGTACAAACTTGTACACACTTGTACAAACTTTTACATCCTTGTACACATTTGTACACCCTTGTACACACTTGTACAAACTTGTACATTCTTGTACATACTTGTACACCCTTGTACACACTTGTACAAACTTGTACATTCTTGTACATACTTGTACACCCTTGTACACACTTGTACAACCTTGTACAAACCTGTAAACCCTTGTACAAGCTTGTACACACTTGTACAAGCTTGTACACACTTGTACACCCTTGTACAAACTTGTGCACCCTTGTACACTTTTGTACACCCTTGTACACATTTGTACAACCTTGTACAAACTTGTACACACTTGAACAAACTTGTACACACTTGTACAACCTTGTACACACTTGTACAACCTTGTACACACTTGTACAACCTTGTTCACGCTTGTACAACCTTGTACACACTTGTACAACCTTTTACACAATTGTAAAACCTTGTACACACTTGTACATTCTTGTACAAACTTGTACTTACTTGTACAACCTTGTACAAACTTGTACACACTTGTACAAACTTTTACATCCTTGTACACATTTCTACACCCTTGTACACACTTGTACAACCTTGTACAAACCTGTACACCCTTGTACACACTTGTACAAGCTTGTACACGATTGTACACCCTTGTACACACTTGTGCACCCTTGTATACATTTGTACAACCTTGTACAAACTTGTACACAATTGTACAAACTTGTACACACTTGTACAAACTTGTACACCCTTGTACACACTTGTACAACCTTGTACACACTTGTACAAACTTGTACACCCTTGTACACACTTGTACAACCTTGTACACACTTGTACAACCTTGTACACACTTGTACAACCTTGTACACACTTGTACAACCTTGTACACAATTGTACAACCTTGTACAACCTTGTACACACTTGTACAACCTTGTACACACTTGTACAACCTTGTACACACTTGTACAACCTTGTAAAAACTTGTACAACCTTGTACACACTTATACACCCTTGTACACACTTGTACAAGCTTGTACACACTTGTACAACCTTGTACACACTTGTTCACCCTTGTACACACTTGTACAACCTTTTACAAACTTGTACACACTTGTACAAAATTGTACATTATTGTACATACTTGTACATCCTTGTACACATTTGTACAACCTAGTACAAACCTGTACACCATTGTACACACTTGTACAAGCTTGTACACACTTGTACACCCTTGTACAAACTTGTGCACCCTTGTACACTTTTGTACACCCTTGTACACATTTGTACAACCTTGTACAAACTTAAACACACTTGTACAAACATGTACACACTTGAACAACCATGTACACACTTGTACAACCTTGTACACACTTGTACAAGCTTGTACACACTTGTACAACCTTGTACACACTTGTACAACCTTGTACACACTTGTACACCTTTGTACACACTTGTTCAACCTTGTACACACTTGTACAACCTTATACACACTTATACAATTTTGTACACACTTGTACAACCTTGTACACACTTGTACAACCTTGTACACACTTGTACATTCTTGTACATACTTGTACATCCTTGTACACATTTGTACAACCTTGTACAAACCTGTACACCCTTGTTCACACTTGTACAAGCTTGTACACACTTGTACACCCTTGTACAAACTTGTGCACCCTTGTACACTTTTGTACACCCTTGTACACATTTGTACAACCTTGTACAAACTTAAACACACTTGTACAAACATGTACACACTTGAACAACCATGTACACACTTGTACAACCTTGTACACACTTGTACAAGCTTGTACACACTTGTACAAACTTGTAAACACTTGTACAACCTTGTACACACTTGTACAACTTTGTACACAATTGTAAAACCTTGTACACACTTGTACAACCTTGTACAAACCTGTACACCCTTGTACACACTTGTACAAGCTTGTACACGATTGTACACTCTTGTACACACTTGTGCAACCTTGTACACACTTGTACAACCTTGTAAACACTTGTACAACCTTGTACAAACCTGTACACCCTTGTACACACTTGTACACCCTTGTACAAACTTGTGCACCCTTGTACACTTTTGTACACCCTTGTACACATTTGTACAACCTTGTACAAACTTGTACACACTTGTACAAACTTGTACACTTTTACAACCTTGTACACACTTGTACAACCTTGTACACACTTGTACAACCTTGTACACACTTGTACAACCTTGTACACAATTGTAAAACATTGTACACACTTGTACAACCTTGTACAACCTTGTACAAACTTGTACACACTTGTACAAACTTTTACATCCTTGTACACATTTGTACACCCTTGTACACACTTGTACAAACTTGTACATTCTTGTACATACTTGTACACCCTTGTACACACTTGTACAAACTTGTACATTCTTGTACATACTTGTACACCCTTGTACACACTTGTACAACCTTGTACAAACCTGTAAACCCTTGTACAAGCTTGTACACACTTGTACAAGCTTGTACACACTTGTACACCCTTGTACAAACTTGTGCACCCTTGTACACTTTTGTACACCCTTGTACACATTTGTACAACCTTGTACAAACTTAAACACACTTGTACAAACATGTACACACTTGAACAACCATGTACACACTTGTACAACCTTGTACACACTTGTACAAGCTTGTACACACTTGTACAAACTTGTAAACACTTGTACAACCTTGTACACACTTGTACAACCTTGTACACAATTGTAAAACCTTGTACACACTTGTACAACCTTGTACAAACCTGTACACCCTTGTACACACTTGTACAAGCTTGTACACGATTGTACACTCTTGTACACACTTGTGCAACCTTGTACACACTTGTACAACCTTGTAAACACTTGTACAACCTTGTACAAACCTGTACACCCTTGTACACACTTGTACACCCTTGTACAAACTTGTGCACCCTTGTACACTTTTGTACACCCTTGTACACATTTGTACAACCTTGTACAAACTTGTACACACTTGCACAAACTTGTACACTTTTACAACCTTGTACACACTTGTACAACCTTGTACACACTTGTACAACCTTGTACACACTTGTACAACCTTGTACACAATTGTAAAACATTGTACACACTTGTACAACCTTGTACAACCTTGTACAAACTTGTACACACTTGTACAAACTTTTACATCCTTGTATACATTTGTACACCCTTGTACACACTTGTACAAACTTGTACATTCTTGTACATACTTGTACACCCTTGTACACACTTGTACAAACTTGTACATTCTTGTACATACTTGTACACCCTTGTACACACTTGTACAACCTTGTACAAACCTGTAAACCCTTGTACAAGCTTGTACACACTTGTACAAGCTTGTACACACTTGTACACCCTTGTACAAACTTGTGCACCCTTGTACACTTTTGTACACCCTTGTACACATTTGTACAACCTTGTACAAACTTGTACACACTTGAACAAACTTGTACACACTTGTACAACCTTGTACACACTTGTACAACCTTGTACACACTTGTACAACCTTGTTCACGCTTGTACAACCTTGTACACACTTGTACAACCTTTTACACAATTGTAAAACCTTGTACACACTTGTACATTCTTGTACAAACTTGTACTTACTTGTACAACCTTGTACAAACTTGTACACACTTGTACAAACTTTTACATCCTTGTACACATTTCTACACCCTTGTACACACTTGTACAACCTTGTACAAACCTGTACACCCTTGTACACACTTGTACAAGCTTGTACACGATTGTACACCCTTGTACACACTTGTGCACCCTTGTATACATTTGTACAACCTTGTACAAACTTGTACACAATTGTACAAACTTGTACACACTTGTACAAACTTGTACACCCTTGTACACACTTGTACAACCTTGTACACACTTGTACAAACTTGTACACCCTTGTACACACTTGTACAACCTTGTACACACTTGTACAACCTTGTACACACTTGTACAACCTTGTACACACTTGTACAACCTTGTACACAATTGTACAACCTTGTACAACCTTGTACACAATTGTACAACCTTGTACAACCTTGTACACACTTGTACAACCTTGTACACACTTGTACAACCTTGTACACACTTGTACAACCTTGTAAAAACTTGTACAACCTTGTACACACTTATACACCCTTGTACACACTTGTACAAGCTTGTACACACTTGTACAACCTTGTACACACTTGTTCACCCTTGTACACACTTGTACAACCTTTTACAAACTTGTACACACTTGTACAAAATTGTACATTATTGTACATACTTGTACATCCTTGTACACATTTGTACAACCTAGTACAAACCTGTACACCATTGTACACACTTGTACAAGCTTGTACACACTTGTACACCCTTGTACAAACGTGTGCACCCTTGTACACTTTTGTACACCCTTGTACACATTTGTACAACCTTGTACAAACTTAAACACACTTGTACAAACATGTACACACTTGAACAACCATGTACACACTTGTACAACCTTGTACACACTTGTACAAGTTTGTACACACTTGTACAACCTTGTACACACTTGTACAACCTTGTACACACTTGTACACCTTTGTACACACTTGTTCAACCTTGTACACACTTGTACAACCTTGTACACACTTGTACAACCTTGTACACACTTGTACAACCTTGTACACACTTGTACACACTTGTACAAACTTGTACATTCTTGTACATACTTGTACTCCCTTGTAAACACTTGTACAACCTTGTACAAACCTGTACACCCTTGTACACACTTGTACAAGCTTGTACACACTTCTACAAGCTTGTACACACTTGTACACCCTTGTACAAACTTGTGCACCCTTGTACACTTTTGTACACCCTTGTATACATTTGTACAACCTTGTAAAAACTTGTACACACTTGTACAAAATTGTACACACTTGCACAAACTTGTACACCCTTGTACACACTTGTACAACCTTGTACACACTTGTACAACCTTGTACACACTTGTACAACCTTGTACAAACTTGTACACACTTGTACATTCTTGTACATACTTGTACACCCTTGTACACACTTGTACAAACTTGTACATTCTTGTACATACTTGTACACCCTTGTACATACTTGTACACCCTTGTACACACTTGTACACCCTTGTACACACTTGTACAACCTTGTACAAACCTGTAAACCCTTGTACAAGCTTATACACACTTGTACAAGCTTGTACACACTTGTACACCCTTGTACAAACTTGTGCACCCTTGTACACTTTTGTACACCCTTGTACACATTTGTACAACCTTGTACAAACTTGTACACACTTGAACAAACTTGTACACACTTGTACAACCTTGTACACACTTGTACAACCTTGTACACACTTGTACAACCTTGTACACGCTTGTACAACCTTGTACACACTTGTACAACCTTTTACACAATTGTAAAACCTTGTACACACTTGTACATTTTTGTACACACTTGTACAACCTTGTACAACCTTGTACAAACTTGTACACACTTGTACAAACTTTTACATCCTTGTACACATTTGTACACCCTTGTACACACTTGTACAACCTTGTACAAACCTGTACACCCTTGTACACACTTGTACAAGCTTGTACACGATTGTACACCCTTGTACACACTTGTGCACCCTTGTATACATTTGTACAACCTTGTACAAACTTGTACACAATTGTACAAACTTGTACACACTTGTACAAACTTGTACACCCTTGTACACACTTGTACAACCTTGTACACACTTGTACAAACTTGTACACCCTTGTACACACTTGTACAACCTTGTACACACTTGTACAACCTTGTACACACTTGTACAACCTTGTATACACTTGTACACCCTTGTACACACTTGTACAAGCTTGTACACACTTGTACAACCTTGTACACACTTGTTCACCCTTGTACACACTTGTACAACCTTTTACAAACTTGTACACACTTGTACAAAATTGTACATTCTTGTACATACTTGTACATCCTTGTACACATTTGTACAACCTAGTACAAACCTGTACACCATTGTACACACTTGTACAAGCTTGTACACACTTGTACACCCTTGTACAAACTTGTGCACCCTTGTACACTTTTGTACACCCTTGTACACATTTGTACAACCTTGTACAAACTTAAACACACTTGTACAAACATGTACACACTTGAACAACCATGTACACACTTGTACAACCTTGTACACACTTGTACAAGCTTGTACACACTTGTACAAACTTGTAAACACTTGTACAACCTTGTACACACTTGTACAACCTTGTACACAATTGTAAAACCTTGTACACACTTGTACAACCTTGTACAAACCTGTACACCCTTGTACACACTTGTACAAGCTTGTACACGATTGTACACTCTTGTACACACTTGTGCAACCTTGTACACACTTGTACAACCTTGTAAACACTTGTACAACCTTGTACAAACCTGTACACCCTTGTACACACTTGTACACCCTTGTACAAACTTGTGCACCCTTGTACACTTTTGTACACCCTTGTACACATTTGTACAACCTTGTACAAACTTGTACACACTTGTACAAACTTGTACACTTTTACAACCTTGTACACACTTGTACAACCTTGTACACACTTGTAAAACCTTGTACACACTTGTACAACCTTGTACACAATTGTAAAACATTGTACACACTTGTACAACCTTGTACAACCTTGTACAAACTTGTACACACTTGTACAAACTTTTACATCCTTGTACACATTTGTACACCCTTGTACACACTTGTACAAACTTGTACATTCTTGTACATACTTGTACACCCTTGTACACACTTGTACAAACTTGTACATTCTTGTACATACTTGTACACCCTTGTACACACTTGTACAACCTTGTACAAACCTGTAAACCCTTGTACAAGCTTGTACACACTTGTACAAGCTTGTACACACTTGTACACCCTTGTACAAACTTGTGCACCCTTGTACACTTTTGTACACCCTTGTACACATTTGTACAACCTTGTACAAACTTAAACACACTTGTACAAACATGTACACACTTGAACAACCATGTACACAATTGTACAACCTTGTACACACTTGTACAAGCTTGTTCACACTTGTACAAACTTGTAAACACTTGTACAACCTTGTACACACTTGTACAACCTTGTACACAATTGTAAAACCTTGTACACACTTGTACAACCTTGTACAAACCTGTACACCCTTGTACACACTTGTACAAGCTTGTACACGATTGTACACTCTTGTACACACTTGTGCAACCTTGTACACACTTGTACAACCTTGTAAACACTTGTACAACCTTGTACAAACCTGTACACCCTTGTACACACTTGTACACCCTTGTACAAACTTGTGCACCCTTGTACACTTTTGTACACCCTTGTACACATTTGTACAACCTTGTACAAACTTGTACACACTTGTACAAACTTGTACACTTTTACAACCTTGTACACACTTGTACAACCTTGTACACACTTGTACAACCTTGTACACACTTGTACAACCTTGTACACACTTGTACAACCTTGTACACACTTGTACAACCTTGTACACAATTGTAAAACATTGTACACACTTGTACAACCTTGTACAACCTTGTACAAACTTGTACACACTTGTACAAACTTTTACATCCTTGTACACATTTGTACACCCTTGTACACACTTGTACAAACTTGTACATTCTTGTACATACTTGTACACCCTTGTACACACTTGTACAAACTTGTACATTCTTGTACATACTTGTACACCCTTGTACACACTTGTACAACCTTGTACAAACCTGTAAACCCTTGTACAAGCTTGTACACACTTGTACAAGCTTGTACACACTTGTACACCCTTGTACAAACTTGTGCACCCTTGTACACTTTTGTACACCCTTGTACACATTTGTACAACCTTGTACAAACTTGTACACACTTGAACAAACTTGTACACACTTGTACAACCTTGTACACACTTGTACAACCTTGTACACACTTGTACAACCTTGTTCACGCTTGTACAACCTTGTACACACTTGTACAACCTTTTACACAATTGTAAAACCTTGTACACACTTGTACATTCTTGTACAAACTTGTACTTACTTGTACAACCTTGTACAAACTTGTACACACTTGTACAAACTTTTACATCCTTGTACACATTTCTACACCCTTGTACACACTTGTACAACCTTGTACAAACCTGTACACCCTTGTACACACTTGTACAAGCTTGTACACGATTGTACACCCTTGTACACACTTGTGCACCCTTGTATACATTTGTACAACCTTGTACAAACTTGTACACAATTGTACAAACTTGTACACACTTGTACAAACTTGTACACCCTTGTACACACTTGTACAACCTTGTACACACTTGTACAAACTTGTACACCCTTGTACACACTCGTACAACCTTGTACACACTTGTACAACCTTGTACACACTTGTACAACCTTGTACACACTTGTACAACCTTGTACAACCTTGTACACACTTGTACAACCTTGTACACACTTGTACAACCTTGTAAAAACTTGTACAACCTTGTACACACTTATACACCCTTGTACACACTTGTACAAGCTTGTACACACTTGTACAACCTTGTACACACTTGTTCACCCTTGTACACACTTGTACAACCTTTTACAAACTTGTACACACTTGTACAAAATTGTACATTATTGTACATACTTGTACATCCTTGTACACATTTGTACAACCTAGTACAAACCTGTACACCATTGTACACACTTGTACAAGCTTGTACACACTTGTACACCCTTGTACAAACGTGTGCACCCTTGTACACTTTTGTACACCCTTGTACACATTTGTACAACCTTGTACAAACTTAAACACACTTGTACAAACATGTACACACTTGAACAACCATGTACACACTTGTACAACCTTGTACACACTTGTACAAGCTTGTACACACTTGTACAACCTTGTACACACTTGTACAACCTTGTACACACTTGTACACCTTTGTACACACTTGTTCAACCTTGTACACACTTGTACAACCTTGTACACACTTGTACAACCTTGTACACACTTGTACAACCTTGTACACACTTGTACACACTTGTACAAACTTGTACATTCTTGTACATACTTGTACTCCCTTGTAAACACTTGTACAACCTTGTACAAACCTGTACACCCTTGTACACACTTGTACAAGCTTTTACACACTTCTACAAGCTTGTACACACTTGTACACCCTTGCACAAACTTGTGCACCCTTGTACACTTTTGTACACCCTTGTATACATTTGTACAACCTTGTAAAAACTTGTACACACTTGTACAAAATTGTACACACTTGCACAAACTTGTACACCCTTGTACACACTTGTACAACCTTGTACACACTTGTACAACCTTGTACACACTTGTACAACCTTGTACAAACTTGTACACACTTGTACATTCTTGTACATACTTGTACACCCTTGTACACACTTGTACAAACTTGTACATTCTTGTACATACTTGTACACCCTTGTACATACTTGTACACCCTTGTACACACTTGTACACCCTTGTACACACTTGTACAACCTTGTACAAACCTGTAAACCCTTGTACAAGCTTATACACACTTGTACAAGCTTGTACACACTTGTACACCCTTGTACAAACTTGTGCACCCTTGTACACTTTTGTACACCCTTGTACACATTTGTACAACCTTGTACAAACTTGTACACACTTGAACAAACTTGTACACACTTGTACAACCTTGTACACACTTGTACAACCTTGTACACACTTGTACAACCTTGTACACGCTTGTACAACCTTGTACACACTTGTACAACCTTTTACACAATTGTAAAACCTTGTACACACTTGTACATTTTTGTACACACTTGTACAACCTTGTACAACCTTGTACAAACTTGTACACACTTGTACAAACTTTTACATCCTTGTACACATTTGTACACCCTTGTACACACTTGTACAACCTTGTACAAACCTGTACACCCTTGTACACACTTGTACAAGCTTGTACACGATTGTACACCCTTGTACACACTTGTGCACCCTTGTATACATTTGTACAACCTTGTACAAACTTGTACACAATTGTACAAACTTGTACACACTTGTACAAACTTGTACACCCTTGTACACACTTGTACAACCTTGTACACACTTGTACAAACTTGTACACCCTTGTACACACTTGTACAACCTTGTACACACTTGTACAACCTTGTACACACTTGTACAACCTTGTACACACTTGTACAACCTTGTATACACTTGTACACCCTTGTACACACTTGTACAAGCTTGTACACACTTGTACAACCTTGTACACACTTGTTCACCCTTGTACACACTTGTACAACCTTTTACAAACTTGTACACACTTGTACAAAATTGTACATTCTTGTACATACTTGTACATCCTTGTACACATTTGTACAACCTAGTACAAACCTGTACACCATTGTACACACTTGTACAAGCTTGTACACACTTGTACACCCTTGTACAAACTTGTGCACCCTTGTACACTTTTGTACACCCTTGTACACATTTGTACAACCTTGTACAAACTTAAACACACTTGTACAAACATGTACACACTTGAACAACCATGTACACACTTGTACAACCTTGTACACACTTGTACAAGCTTGTACACACTTGTACAACCTTGTACACACTTGTACAACCTTGTACACACTTGTACACCTTTGTACACACTTGTTCAACCTTGTACACACTTGTACAACCTTGTACACACTTGTACAACCTTGTACACACTTGTACAACCTTGTACACACTTGTACACACTTGTACAAACTTGTACATTCTTGTACATACTTGTACTCCCTTGTAAACACTTGTACAACCTTGTACAAACCTGTACACCCTTGTACACACTTGTACAAGCTTGTACACACTTCTACAAGCTTGTACACACTTGTACACCCTTGTACAAACTTGTGCTCCCTTGTACACTTTTGTACACCCTTGTATACATTTGTACAACCTTGTACAAACTTGTACACACTTGTACAAACTTGTACACACTTGTACAAACTTTTACACCCTTGTACACACTTGTACAACCTTGTACACACTTGTACAACCTTGTACACACTTGTACAACCTTGTACACAATTGTACAACCTTGTACAACCTTGTACATACTTGTACAACCTTGTACACACTTGTACAACCTTGTACACACTTGTACAACCTTGTACACACTTGTACACCTTTGTACACACTTGTACAACCTTGTACACACTTGTACAAACTTGTACACACTTGTACAACCTTGTACACACTTGTACAACCTTGTACACACTTGTACAACCTTGTACACACTTGTACAACCTTGTACACAATTGTAAAACATTGTACACACTTGTACAACCTTGTACAAACTTGTACACACTTGTACAAACTTTTACATCCTTGTACACATTTGTACACCCTTGTACACACTTGTACAACCTTGTACAAACCTGTAAACCCTTGTACACACTTGTACAAGCTTGTACACGATTGTACAAGCTTGTACACGATTGTACACCCTTGTACACACTTGTGCACCCTTGTACACACTTGTACAACCTTGTACACACTTGTACAACCTTGTACACACTTGTACAACCTTGTACACACTTGTACAACCTTGTACACACTTGTACAACCTTGTACACACTTGTACAACCTTGTACAAGCTTGTACACACTTGTACAAGCTTGTACACACTTGTACACCCTTGTACAAACTTGTGCACCCTTGTTTACTTTTGTACACCCTTGTATACATTTGTACAACCTTTTACAAACTTGTACACAATTGTACAAACTTGTACACACTTGTACAAACTTGTACACCCTTGTACACACTTGTACAACCTTGTACACACTTGTACAACCTTGTACAAACCTGTACACCCTTGTACACACTTGTACAAGATTGTACACGATTGTACACCCTTGTACACACTTGTGCACCCTTGTACACACTTGTACACCCTTGTACACACTTGTACAACCTTTTACAAACTTGTACACACTTGTACAAACTTTTACATTCTTGTACATACTTGTACACTCTTGTAAACACTTGTACAACCTTGTACAAACCTGTACACCCTTGTACACACTTGTACAAGCTTGTACACACTTGTACACCCTTGTACAAACTTGTGCACCCTTGTACACTTTTGTACACCCTTGTA
Organism: Macrosteles quadrilineatus; assembly: GCF_028750875.1. Classification (NCBI taxonomy): domain Eukaryota; kingdom Metazoa; phylum Arthropoda; class Insecta; order Hemiptera; family Cicadellidae; genus Macrosteles; species Macrosteles quadrilineatus. The sequence goes on along the minus strand of NW_026542659.1, from coordinate 75,502 downwards.
TACATTTGTACAACCTTGTACAAACTTGTACACACTTGTACAAACTTGTACACACTTGTACAAACTTGTACACCCTTGTACACACTTGTACAACCTTGTACACACTTGTACAACCTTTTACACAATTGTACAACCTTGTACACACTTGTTCAACCTTGTACACACTTGTACAACCTTGTACACACTTTTACACCTTTGTACACACTTGTACAACCTTGTACACACTTGTACAACCTTGTACACACTTGTACAACCTTGTACACACTTGTACAACCTTGTACACACTTGTACACACTTGTACAAACTTGTACATTCTTGTACATACTCGTACACCCTTGTAAACACTTGTACAACCTTGTACAAACCTGTACACCCTTGTACACACTTGTACACCCTTGTACAAACTTGTGCACCCTTGTACACTTTTGTACACCCTTGTATACATTTGTACAACCTTGTACAAACTTGTACACACTTGTACAAACTTGTACACACTTGTACAAACTTGTACACCCTTGTACTCACTTGTACAACCTTGTACACACTTGTACAACCTTGTACACACTTGTACAACCTTGTACACAATTGTACAACCTTGTACAACCTTGTACACACTTGTACAACCTTGTACACACTTGTACAACCTTGTACACACTTGTACAACCTTGTACACAATTTTACACCTTTGTACACACTTGTACAACCTTGTACACACTTGTACAACCTTGTACACACTTGTACAACCTTGTACACAATTTTTCAACCTTGTACACACTTATACAACCTTGTACACACTTGTACAACCTTGTACACACTTGTACAACCTTGTACACACTTGTACAACCTTGTAAAAACTTGTACAACCTTGTACACACTTGTACACCCTTGTACACACTTGTACAAGCTTGTACACACTTGTACACCCTTGTACACACTTGTTCAAGCTTGTACACACTTGTACAACCTTGTACACACTTGTACACCCTTGTACACACTTGTACAACCTTTTACAAACTTGTACACACTTGTACAAAATTGTACATTCTTGTACATACTTGTACATCCTTGTACACACTTGTACAACCTTGTACAAACCTGTACACCCTTGTACACACTTGTACAAGCTTGTACACACTTGTGCACCCTTGTACACACTTGTACACCCTTGTACACACTTGTACAACCTTTTACAAACTTGTACACACTTGTACAAACTTGTACATTCTTGTACATACTTGTACACCCTTGTAAACACTTGTACAACCTTGTACAAACCTGTACACCCTTGTACACACTTGTACAAGCTTGTACACAATTGTACAAGCTTGTACACACTTGTACACCCTTGTACAAACTTGTGCACCCTTGTACACTTTTGTACACCCTTGTATACATTTGTACAACCTTGTACAAACTTGTACACAATTGTACAAACTTGTACACACTTGTACAAACTTGTACACCCTTGTACACACTTTTACAACCTTGTACACAATTGTACAACCTTGTACAACCTTGTACACACTTGTACAACCTTGTACACACTTGTAGAACCTTGTACACACTTGTACAACCTTGTACACACTTGTACAACCTTGTACACACTTGTACACCTTTGTACACACTTGTACAACCTTGTACACACTTGTACAAACTTGTACACACTTGTACAACCTTGTACACACTTGTACAACCTTGTACACACTTGTACAACCTTGTACACACTTGTACAACCTTGTACACAATTGTAAAACATTGTACACACTTGTACAACCTTGTACAAACTTGTACACACTTGTACAAACTTTTACATCCTTGTACACATTTGTACACCCTTGTACACACTTGTACAACCTTGTACAAACCTGTAAACCCTTGTACACACTTGTACAAGCTTGTACACGATTGTACAAGCTTGTACACGATTGTACACCCTTGTACACACTTGTGCACCCTTGTACACACTTGTACAACCTTGTACACACTTGTACAACCTTGTACACACTTGTACAACCTTGTACACACTTGTACAACCTTGTACACACTTGTACAACCTTGTACACACTTGTACAACCTTGTACAAGCTTGTACACACTTGTACAAGCTTGTACACACTTGTACACCCTTGTACAAACTTGTGCACCCTTGTTTACTTTTGTACACCCTTGTATACATTTGTACAACCTTTTACAAACTTGTACACAATTGTACAAACTTGTACACACTTGTACAAACTTGTACACCCTTGTACACACTTGTACAACCTTGTACACACTTGTACAACCTTGTACACACTTGTACAACCTTGTACAAACCTGTACACCCTTGTACACACTTGTACAAGATTGTACACGATTGTACACCCTTGTACACACTTGTGCACCCTTGTACACACTTGTACACCCTTGTACACACTTGTACAACCTTTTACAAACTTGTACACACTTGTACAAACTTTTACATTCTTGTACATACTTGTACACTCTTGTAAACACTTGTACAACCTTGTACAAACCTGTACACCCTTGTACACACTTGTACAAGCTTGTACACACTTGTACACCCTTGTACAAACTTGTGCACCCTTGTACACTTTTGTACACCCTTGTATACATTTGTACAACCTTGTACAAACTTGTACACACTTGTACAAACTTGTACACACTTGTACAAACTTGTACACCCTTGTACACACTTGTACAACCTTGTACACACTTGTACAACCTTTTACACAATTGTACAACCTTGTACACACTTGTTCAACCTTGTACACACTTGTACAACCTTGTACACACTTTTACACCTTTGTACACACTTGTACAACCTTGTACACACTTGTACAACCTTGTACACACTTGTACAACCTTGTACACACTTGTACAACCTTGTACACACTTGTACACACTTGTACAAACTTGTACATTCTTGTACATACTCGTACACCCTTGTAAACACTTGTACAACCTTGTACAAACCTGTACACCCTTGTACAAACCTGTACACCCTTGTACACACTTGTACACCCTTGTACAAACTTGTGCACCCTTGTACACTTTTGTACACCCTTGTATACATTTGTACAACCTTGTACAAACTTGTACACACTTGTACAAACTTGTACACACTTGTACAAACTTGTACACCCTTGTACTCACTTGTACAACCTTGTACACACTTGTACAACCTTGTACACACTTGTACAACCTTGTACACAATTGTACAACCTTGTACAACCTTGTACACACTTGTACAACCTTGTACACACTTGTACAACCTTGTACACACTTGTACAACCTTGTACACAATTTTACACCTTTGTACACACTTGTACAACCTTGTACACACTTGTACAACCTTGTACACACTTGTACAACCTTGTACACAATTTTTCAACCTTGTACACACTTATACAACCTTGTACACACTTGTACAACCTTGTACACACTTGTACAACCTTGTACACACTTGTACAACCTTGTAAAAACTTGTACAACCTTGTACACACTTGTACACCCTTGTACACACTTGTACAAGCTTGTACACACTTGTACACCCTTGTACACACTTGTACAAGCTTGTACACACTTGTACAACCTTGTACACACTTGTACACCCTTGTACACACTTGTACAACCTTTTACAAACTTGTACACACTTGTACAAAATTGTACATTCTTGTACATACTTGTACATCCTTGTACACACTTGTACAACCTTGTACAAACCTGTACACCCTTGTACACACTTGTACAAGCTTGTACACACTTGTGCACCCTTGTACACACTTGTACACCCTTGTACACACTTGTACAACCTTTTACAAACTTGTACACACTTGTACAAACTTGTACATTCTTGTACATACTTGTACACCCTTGTAAACACTTGTACAACCTTGTACAAACCTGTACACCCTTGTACACACTTGTACAAGCTTGTACACAATTGTACAAGCTTGTACACACTTGTACACCCTTGTACAAACTTGTGCACCCTTGTACACTTTTGTACACCCTTGTATACATTTGTACAACCTTGTACAAACTTGTACACAATTGTACAAACTTGTACACACTTGTACAAACTTGTACACCCTTGTACACACTTTTACAACCTTGTACACAATTGTACAACCTTGTACAACCTTGTACACACTTGTACAACCTTGTACACACTTGTAGAACCTTGTACACACTTGTACAACCTTGTACACACTTGTACAACCTTGTACACACTTGTACAACCTTGTACACACTTGTACACCTTTGTACACACTTGTACAACCTTGTACACACTTGTACAACCATGTACACACTTGTACAACCTTGTACACACTTTTTCAACCTTGTACACACTTATACAACCTTGTACACACTTGTACAACCTTGTACACACTTGTACAACCTTGTACACACTTGTACAACCTTGTACACACTTGTACAACCTTGTACACACTTGTACAACCTTGTAAAAACTTGTACAACCTTGTACACACTTGTACACCCTTGTACACACTTGTACAAGCTTGTACACACTTGTACAACCTTGTACACACTTGTTCACCCTTGTACACACTTGTACAACCTTTTACAAACTTGTACACACTTGTACAAAATTGTACATTCTTGTACATACTTGTACATCCTTGTACACATTTGTACAACCTTGTACAAACCTGTACACCCTTGTACACACTTGTACAAGCTTGTACACACTTGTACACCCTTGTACAAACTTGTGCACCCTTGTACACTTTTGTACACCCTTGTACACAATTGTACAACCTTGTACAAACTTAAACACACTTGTACAAACATGTACACACTTGAACAACCATGTACACACTTGTACAACCTTGTACACACTTGTACAAGCTTGTACACACTTGTACAAACTTGTACACACTTGTACAACCTTGTACACACTTATACAACCTTGTACACAATTGTAAAACCTTGTACACACTTGTACAACCTTGTACAAACCTGTACACCCTTGTACACACTTGTACAAGCTTGTACACGATTGTACACTCTTGTACACACTTGTGCAACCTTGTACACACTTGTACAACCTTGTAAACACTTGTACAACCTTGTACAAACCTGTACACCCTTGTACACACTTGTACACCCTTGTACAAACTTGTGCACCCTTGTACACTTTTGTACACCCTTGTACACATTTGTACAACCTTGTACAAACTTGTACACACTTGTACAAACTTGTACACACTTGTACAACCTTGTACACACTTGTACAACCTTGTACACACTTGTACAACCTTGTACACACTTGTACAACCTTGTACACAATTGTAAAACATTGTACACACTTGTACAACCTTGTACAAACTTGTACACACTTGTATAAACTTTTACATCCTTGTACACATTTGTACACCCTTGTACACACTTGTACAACCTTGTACAAACCTGTAAACCCTTGTACAAACTTGTACACACTTGTACAAGCTTGTACACACTTGTACACCCTTGTACAAACTTGTGCACCCTTGTACACTTTTGTACACCCTTGTACACATTTGTACAACCTTGTACAAACTTGTACACACTTGAACAAACTTGTACACACTTGTACAACCTTGTACACACTTGTACAACCTTGTACACACTTGTACAACCTTGTACACGCTTGTACAACCTTGTACACACTTGTACAACCTTTTACACAATTGTAAAACCTTGTACACACTTGTACATTCTTGTACAAACTTGTACTTACTTGTACAACCTTGTACAAACTTGTACACACTTGTACAAACTTTTACATCCTTGTACACATTTGTACACCCTTGTACACACTTGTACAACCTTGTACAAACCTGTACACCCTTGTACACACTTGTACAAGCTTGTACACGATTGTACACCCTTGTACACACTTGTGCACCCTTGTATACATTTGTACAACCTTGTACAAACTTGTACACAATTGTACAAACTTGTACACACTTGTACAAACTTGTACACCCTTGTACACACTTGTACAACCTTGTACACACTTGTACAAACTTGTACACCCTTGTACACACTTGTACAACCTTGTACACACTTGTACAACCTTGTACACACTTGTACAACCTTGTACACACTTGTACAACATTGTACACAATTGTACAACCTTGTACAACCTTGTACACACTTGTACAACCTTGTACACACTTGTACAACCTTGTACACACTTGTACAACCTTGTACACACTTGTACAACCTTGTAAAAACTTGTACAACCTTGTACACACTTGTACACCCTTGTACACACTTGTACAAGCTTGTACACACTTGTACAACCTTGTACACACTTGTTCACCCTTGTACACACTTGTACAACCTTTTACAAACTTGTACACACTTGTACAAAATTGTACATTCTTGTACATACTTGTACATCCTTGTACACATTTGTACAACCTAGTACAAACCTGTACACCATTGTACACACTTGTACAAGCTTGTACACACTTGTACACCCTTGTACAAACTTGTGCACCCTTGTACACTTTTGTACACCCTTGTACACATTTGTACAACCTTGTACAAACTTAAACACACTTTTACAAACATGTACACACTTGAACAACCATGTACACACTTGTACAACCTTGTACACACTTGTACAACCTTGTACACACTTGTACACCTTTGTACACACTTGTTCAACCTTGTACACACTTGTACAACCTTGTACGCACTTGTACAACCTTGTACACACTTGTACAACCTTGTACACACTTGTACACACTTGTACAAACTTGTACATTCTTGTACATACTTGTACTCCCTTGTAAACACTTGTACAACCTTGTACAAACCTGTACACCCTTGTACACACTTGTACAAGCTTGTACACACTTCTACAAGCTTGTACACACTTGTACACCCTTGTACAAACTTGTGCACCCTTGTACACTTTTGTACACCCTTGTATACATTTGTACAACCTTGTACAAACTTGTACACACTTGTACAAACTTGTACACACTTGTACAAACTTGTACACCCTTGTACAAACTTGTACACACTTGTACAACCTTGTACACACTTATACAACCTTGTACACAATTGTACAACCTTGTACAAACTTAAACACACTTGTACAAACATGTACACACTTGAACAACCATGTACACACTTGTACAACCTTGTACACACTTGTACAAGCTTGTACACACTTGTACAAACTTGTACACACTTGTACAACCTTGTACACACTTATACAACCTTGTACACAATTGTAAAACCTTGTACACACTTGTACAACCTTGTACAAACCTGTACACCCTTGTACACACTTGTACAAGCTTGTACACGATTGTACACTCTTGTACACACTTGTGCAACCTTGTACACACTTGTACAACCTTGTAAACACTTGTACAACCTTGTACAAACCTGTACACCCTTGTACACACTTGTACACCCTTGTACAAACTTGTGCACCCTTGTACACTTTTGTACACCCTTGTACACATTTGTACAACCTTGTACAAACTTGTACACACTTGTACAAACTTGTACACACTTGTACAACCTTGTACACACTTGTACAACCTTGTACACACTTGTACAACCTTGTACACACTTGTACAACCTTGTACACAATTATAAAACATTGTACACACTTGTACAACCTTGTACAAACTTGTACACACTTGTATAAACTTTTACATCCTTGTACACATTTGTACACCCTTGTACACACTTGTACAACCTTGTACAAACCTGTAAACCCTTGTACAAACTTGTACACACTTGTACAAGCTTGTACACACTTGTACACCCTTGTACAAACTTGTGCACCCTTGTACACTTTTGTACACCCTTGTACACATTTGTACAACCTTGTACAAACTTGTACACACTTGAACAAACTTGTACACACTTGTACAACCTTGTACACACTTGTACAACCTTGTACACACTTGTACAACCTTGTACACGCTTGTACAACCTTGTACACACTTGTACAACCTTTTACACAATTGTAAAACCTTGTACACACTTGTACATTCTTGTACAAACTTGTACTTACTTGTACAACCTTGTACAAACTTGTACACACTTGTACAAACTTTTACATCCTTGTACACATTTGTACACCCTTGTACACACTTGTACAACCTTGTACAAACCTGTACACCCTTGTACACACTTGTACAAGCTTGTACACGATTGTACACCCTTGTACACACTTGTGCACCCTTGTATACATTTGTACAACCTTGTACAAACTTGTACACAATTGTACAAACTTGTACACACTTGTACAAACTTGTACACCCTTGTACACACTTGTACAACCTTGTACACACTTGTACAAACTTGTACACCCTTGTACACACTTGTACAACCTTGTACACACTTGTACAACCTTGTACACACTTGTACAACCTTGTACACACTTGTACAACATTGTACACAATTGTACAACCTTGTACAACCTTGTACACACTTGTACAACCTTGTACACACTTGTACAACCTTGTACACACTTGTACAACCTTGTACACACTTGTACAACCTTGTAAAAACTTGTACAACCTTGTACACACTTGTACACCCTTGTACACACTTGTACAAGCTTGTACACACTTGTACAACCTTGTACACACTTGTTCACCCTTGTACACACTTGTACAACCTTTTACAAACTTGTACACACTTGTACAAAATTGTACATTCTTGTACATACTTGTACATCCTTGTACACATTTGTACAACCTAGTACAAACCTGTACACCATTGTACACACTTGTACAAGCTTGTACACACTTGTACACCCTTGTACAAACTTGTGCACCCTTGTACACTTTTGTACACCCTTGTACACATTTGTACAACCTTGTACAAACTTAAACACACTTTTACAAACATGTACACACTTGAACAACCATGTACACACTTGTACAACCTTGTACACACTTGTACAACCTTGTACACACTTGTACACCTTTGTACACACTTGTTCAACCTTGTACACACTTGTACAACCTTGTACGCACTTGTACAACCTTGTACACACTTGTACAACCTTGTACACACTTGTACACACTTGTACAAACTTGTACATTCTTGTACATACTTGTACTCCCTTGTAAACACTTGTACAACCTTGTACAAACCTGTACACCCTTGTACACACTTGTACAAGCTTGTACACACTTCTACAAGCTTGTACACACTTGTACACCCTTGTACAAACTTGTGCACCCTTGTACACTTTTGTACACCCTTGTATACATTTGTACAACCTTGTACAAACTTGTACACACTTGTACAAACTTGTACACACTTGTACAAACTTGTACACCCTTGTACACACTTGTACAACCTTGTACACACTTGTACAACCTTGTACACACTTGTACAACCTTGTACACAATTGTACAACCTTGTACAACCTTGTACACACTTGTACAACCTTGTACACACTTGTACAACCTTGTACACACTTGTACAACCTTGTACACACTTGTACACCTTTGTACACACTTGTACAACCTTGTACACTCTTGTACAAACTTGTACACACTTTTACAACCTTGTACACACTTGTACAACCTTGTACACACTTGTACAACCTTGTACACACTTGTACAACCTTGTACACAATTGTAAAACATTGTACACACTTGTACAACCTTGTACAACCTTGTACACACTTGTACAAACTTTTACATCCTTGTACACATTTGTACACCCTTGTACACACTTGTACAACCTTGTACAAACCTGTAAACCCTTGTACACACTTGTAAAAGCTTGTACACGATTGTACAAGCTTGTACACGATTGTACACCCTTGTACACACTTGTGCACCCTTGTACACACTTGTAAAACCTTGTACACACTTGTACAACCTTGTACACACTTGTACAACCTTGTACACACTTGTACAACCTTGTACACACTTGTACAATCATGTACACACTTGTACAACCTTGTACACACTTGTACAACCTTGTACACAATTGTACACGTTTGTACAACCTTGTACAAACTTGTACACACTTGTACAACCTTGTACAAACTTGTACACCCTTGTACACACTTGTACAACCTTGTACACACTTGTACAACCTTGTACACAATTGTACAACCTTGTACAACCATGTACACACTTGTACAACTTTGTACACACTTGTACAACCTTGTACACACTTGTACACCTTTGTACACACTTGTACAACCTTGTACACTATGGTACAACCTTGTACACACTTGTACAACCTTGTACACACTTGTACAACCTTGTACACACTTGTACAACCTTGTACACACTTGTACAACCTTGTACACACTTGTACAACCTTGTACACACTTGTACAACCTTGTACACACTTGTACAACCTTGTAAAAACTTGTACAAGCTTGTACACGATTGTACACCCTTGTACACACTTGTGCACCCTTGTACACACTTGTACAACCTTGTACACACTTGTACAACCTTGTACACACTTGTACAACCATGTACACACTTGTACAACCTTGTACACACTTGTACAACCTTGTACACACTTGTACAACCTTGTACACACTTGTACAACCTTGTACACACTTGTACAAGCTTGTACACACTTGTACAACCTTGTACACACTTGTACAAGCTTGTACACACTTGTACAACCTTGTACACACTTGTGCACCCTTGTACAAACTTGTACTTACTTGTACAACCTTGTACAAACTTGTACACACTTGTACAAACTTTTACATCCTTGTACACATTTGTACACCCTTGTACACACTTGTACAACCTTGTACAAACCTGTACACCCTTGTACACACTTGTGCACCCTTGTACACACTTGTACACCCTTGTACACACTTGTACACCCTTCTACACACTTGTACAACCTTTTACAAACTTGTACATTCTTGTACATACTTGTACACCCTTGTAAACACTTGTACAAACTTGTACAAACCTGTACACCCTTGTACACCCTTGTAAACACTTGTACAAACTTGTACAAACCTGTACACCCTTGTACACACTTGTACAAGCTTGTACACACTTGTACAAGCTTGTACACACTTGTACAAGCTTGTACACACTTGTACAAGCTTGTACACACTTGTACACCCTTGTACAAACTTGTGCACCCTTGTTTACTTTTGTACACCCTTGTATACATTTGTACAACCTTGTACAAACTTGTACACAATTGTACAAACTTGTACACACTTGTACAAACTTGTACACCCTTGTACACACTTGTACAACCTTGTACACACTTGTACAACCTTGTACAAACCTGTACACCCTTGTACACACTTGTACAAGATTGTACACGATTGTACACCCTTGTACACACTTGTGCACCCTTGTACACACTTGTACACCCTTGTACACACTTGTACAACCTTTTACAAACTTGTACACTCTTGTACAAACTTTTACATTCTTGTACATACTTGTACACCCTTGTAAACACTTGTACAACCTTGTACAAACCTGTACACCCTTGTACACACTTGTACAAGCTTGTACACACTTGTACACCCTTGTACAAACTTGTGCACCCTTGTACACTTTTGTACACCCTTGTATACATTTGTACAACCTTGTACAAACTTGTACACACTTGTACAAACTTGTACACACTTGTACAAACTTGTACTCCCTTGTACACACTTGTACAACCTTGTACACACTTGTACAACCTTGTACACAATTAAACAACCTTGTACAACCTTGTACACACTTGTTCAACCTTGTACACACTTGTACAACCTTGTACACACTTGTACACCTTTGTACACACTTGTACAACCTTGTACACACTTGTACAACCTTGTACACACTTGTACAACCTTGTACACACTTGTACAACCTTGTACCACTTGTACACACTTGTACAAACTTGTACATTCTTGTACATACTTGTACACCCTTGTAAACACTTGTACAACCTTGTACAAACCTGTACACCCTTGTACACACTTGTACAAGCTTGTACACACTTGTACAAGCTTGTACACACTTGTACACCCTTGTACAAACTTGTGCACCCTTGTACACTTTTGTACACCCTTGTATATATTTGTACAACCTTGTACAAACTTGTACACACTTGTACAAACTTGTACACACTTGTACAAACTTGTACACCATTGTACTCACTTGTACAACCTTGTACACACTTGTACAACCTTGTACACACTTGTACAACCTTGTACACAATTGTACAACCTTGTACAACCTTGTACACACTTGTACAACCTTGTACACAATTGTACACCTTTGTACACACTTGTACAACCTTGTACACACTTGTACAACCTTGTACACACTTGTACAACCTTGTACACACTTTTTTCAACCTTGTACACACTTATACAACCTTGTACAACCTTGTACACACTTGTACAACCTTGTACACACTTGTACAACCTTGTACACACCTGTACAACCTTGTACACACTTGTACAACCTTGTAAAAACTTGTACAACCTTGTACACACTTGTACACCCTTGTACACACTTGTACAAGCTTGTACACACTTGTACACCCTTGTACACACTTGTACAAGCTTGTACACACTTGTACACCCTTGTACACACTTGTACAAGCTTGTACACACTTGTACAACCTTGTACACACTTGTACACCCTTGTACACACTTGTACAACCTTTTACAAACTTGTACACACTTGTACAAAATTGTACATTCTTGTACATACTTGTACATCCTTGTACACACTTGTACAACCTTGTACAAACCTGTACACCCTTGTACACACTTGTACACCCTTGTACACACTTGTACAACCTTTTACAAACTTGTACACACTTGTACAAACTTGTACATTCTTGTACATACTTGTACACCCTTGTAAACACTTGTACATTCTTGTACATACTTGTACACCCTTGTAAACACTTGTACAACCTTGTACAAACCTGTACACCCTTGTACACACTTGTACAAGCTTGTACACACTTGTACAAGCTTGTACACACTTGTACACCCTTGTACAAACTTGTGCACCCTTGTACACTTTTGTACACCCTTGTATACATTTGTACAACCTTGTACAAACTTGTACACAATTGTACAAACGTGTACACACTTGTACAAACTTGTACACCCTTGTACACACTTGTACAACCTTGTACATACTTCTACAACCTTGTACACACATGTACAACCTTGTACACAATTGTACAACCTTGTACAACCTTGTACACACTTGTACAACCTTGTACACACTTGTACAACCTTGTACACACTTGTACAACCTTGTACACACTTGTACACCTTTGTACACACTTGTACAACCTTGTACACACTTGTACAACCTTGTACACACTTGTACAACCTTGTACACACTTTTTCAACCTTGTACACACTTGTGCACCCTTGTACACTTTTGTACACCCTTGTATACATTTGTACAACCTTGTACAAACTTGTACACACTTGTACAAACTTGTACACACTTGTACAAACTTGTACACCCTTGTACACATTGTACAACCTTGTACACACTTGTACAACCTTGTAGACAATTGTACAACCTTGTACAACCATGTACACACTTGTACAACCTTGTACACACTTGTACAACCTTGTACACACTTGTACAACCTTGTACACACTTGTACACCTTTGTACACACTTATACAACCTTGTACACACTTGTACAACCTTGTACACACTTGTACAACCTTGTACACACTTGTACAACCTTGTACACACTTGTACAACCTTGTACACACTTGTACAACCTTGTACACACTTGTACAACCTTGTACACACTTGTACAACCTTGTACACACTTGTACAACCTTGTAAAAACTTGTACAAGCTTGTACACGATTGTACACCCTTGTACACACTTGTGCACCCTTGTACACACTTGTACAACCTTGTACACACTTGTACAAGCTTGTACACACTTGTACAAACTTGTACACACTTGTACAACCTTGTACACACTTATACAACCTTGTACACAATTGTAAAACCTTGTACACACTTGTACAACCTTGTACAAACCTGTACACCCTTGTACACACTTGTACAAGCTTGTACACGATTGTACACTCTTGTACACACTTGTGCAACCTTGTACACACTTGTACAACCTTGTAAACACTTGTACAACCTTGTACAAACCTGTACACCCTTGTACACACTTGTACACCCTTGTACAAACTTGTGCACCCTTGTACACTTTTGTACACCCTTGTACACATTTGTACAACCTTGTACAAACTTGTACACACTTGTACAAACTTGTACACACTTGTACAACCTTGTACACACTTGTACAACCTTGTACACACTTGTACAACCTTGTACACACTTGTACAACCTTGTACACAATTATAAAACATTGTACACACTTGTACAACCTTGTACAAACTTGTACACACTTGTATAAACTTTTACATCCTTGTACACATTTGTACACCCTTGTACACACTTGTACAACCTTGTACAAACCTGTAAACCCTTGTACAAACTTGTACACACTTGTACAAGCTTGTACACACTTGTACACCCTTGTACAAACTTGTGCACCCTTGTACACTTTTGTACACCCTTGTACACATTTGTACAACCTTGTACAAACTTGTACACACTTGAACAAACTTGTACACACTTGTACAACCTTGTACACACTTGTACAACCTTGTACACACTTGTACAACCTTGTACACGCTTGTACAACCTTGTACACACTTGTACAACCTTTTACACAATTGTAAAACCTTGTACACACTTGTACATTCTTGTACAAACTTGTACTTACTTGTACAACCTTGTACAAACTTGTACACACTTGTACAAACTTTTACATCCTTGTACACATTTGTACACCCTTGTACACACTTGTACAACCTTGTACAAACCTGTACACCCTTGTACACACTTGTACAAGCTTGTACACGATTGTACACCCTTGTACACACTTGTGCACCCTTGTATACATTTGTACAACCTTGTACAAACTTGTACACAATTGTACAAACTTGTACACACTTGTACAAACTTGTACACCCTTGTACACACTTGTACAACCTTGTACACACTTGTACAAACTTGTACACCCTTGTACACACTTGTACAACCTTGTACACACTTGTACAACCTTGTACACACTTGTACAACCTTGTACACACTTGTACAACATTGTACACAATTGTACAACCTTGTACAACCTTGTACACACTTGTACAACCTTGTACACACTTGTACAACCTTGTACACACTTGTACAACCTTGTACACACTTGTACAACCTTGTAAAAACTTGTACAACCTTGTACACACTTGTACACCCTTGTACACACTTGTACAAGCTTGTACACACTTGTACAACCTTGTACACACTTGTTCACCCTTGTACACACTTGTACAACCTTTTACAAACTTGTACACACTTGTACAAAATTGTACATTCTTGTACATACTTGTACATCCTTGTACACATTTGTACAACCTAGTACAAACCTGTACACCATTGTACACACTTGTACAAGCTTGTACACACTTGTACACCCTTGTACAAACTTGTGCACCCTTGTACACTTTTGTACACCCTTGTACACATTTGTACAACCTTGTACAAACTTAAACACACTTTTACAAACATGTACACACTTGAACAACCATGTACACACTTGTACAACCTTGTACACACTTGTACAACCTTGTACACACTTGTACACCTTTGTACACACTTGTTCAACCTTGTACACACTTGTACAACCTTGTACGCACTTGTACAACCTTGTACACACTTGTACAACCTTGTACACACTTGTACACACTTGTACAAACTTGTACATTCTTGTACATACTTGTACTCCCTTGTAAACACTTGTACAACCTTGTACAAACCTGTACACCCTTGTACACACTTGTACAAGCTTGTACACACTTCTACAAGCTTGTACACACTTGTACACCCTTGTACAAACTTGTGCACCCTTGTACACTTTTGTACACCCTTGTATACATTTGTACAACCTTGTACAAACTTGTACACACTTGTACAAACTTGTACACACTTGTACAAACTTGTACACCCTTGTACACACTTGTACAACCTTGTACACACTTGTACAACCTTGTACACACTTGTACAACCTTGTACACAATTGTACAACCTTGTACAACCTTGTACACACTTGTACAACCTTGTACACACTTGTACAACCTTGTACACACTTGTACAACCTTGTACACACTTGTACACCTTTGTACACACTTGTACAACCTTGTACACTCTTGTACAAACTTGTACACACTTTTACAACCTTGTACACACTTGTACAACCTTGTACACACTTGTACAACCTTGTACACACTTGTACAACCTTGTACACAATTGTAAAACATTGTACACACTTGTACAACCTTGTACAACCTTGTACACACTTGTACAAACTTTTACATCCTTGTACACATTTGTACACCCTTGTACACACTTGTACAACCTTGTACAAACCTGTAAACCCTTGTACACACTTGTAAAAGCTTGTACACGATTGTACAAGCTTGTACACGATTGTACACCCTTGTACACACTTGTGCACCCTTGTACACACTTGTAAAACCTTGTACACACTTGTACAACCTTGTACACACTTGTACAACCTTGTACACACTTGTACAACCTTGTACACACTTGTACAATCATGTACACACTTGTACAACCTTGTACACACTTGTACAACCTTGTACACAATTGTACACGTTTGTACAACCTTGTACAAACTTGTACACACTTGTACAACCTTGTACAAACTTGTACACACTTGTACAACCTTGTACAAACTTGTACACACTTGTACAACCTTGTACAAACTTGTGCACCCTTGTACACTTTTGTACACCCTTGTGTACATTTGTACAACCTTGTACAAACTTGTACACACTTGTACAAACTTGTACACACTTGTACAAACTTGTACACCCTTGTACACACTTGTACAACCTTGTACACACTTGTACAACCTTGTACACAATTGTACAACCTTGTACAACCATGTACACACTTGTACAACTTTGTACACACTTGTACAACCTTGTACACACTTGTACACCTTTGTACACACTTGTACAACCTTGTACACTATGGTACAACCTTGTACACACTTGTACAACCTTGTACACACTTGTACAACCTTGTACACACTTGTACAACCTTGTACACACTTGTACAACCTTGTACACACTTGTACAACCTTGTACACACTTGTACAACCTTGTACACACTTGTACAACCTTGTAAAAACTTGTACAAGCTTGTACACGATTGTACACCCTTGTACACACTTGTGCACCCTTGTACACACTTGTACAACCTTGTACACACTTGTACAACCTTGTACACACTTGTACAACCATGTACACACTTGTACAACCTTGTACACACTTGTACAACCTTGTACACACTTGTACAACCTTGTACACACTTGTACAACCTTGTACACACTTGTACAAGCTTGTACACACTTGTACAACCTTGTACACACTTGTACAAGCTTGTACACACTTGTACAACCTTGTACACACTTGTGCACCCTTGTACAAACTTGTACTTACTTGTACAACCTTGTACAAACTTGTACACACTTGTACAAACTTTTACATCCTTGTACACATTTGTACACCCTTGTACACACTTGTACAACCTTGTACAAACCTGTACACCCTTGTACACACTTGTGCACCCTTGTACACACTTGTACACCCTTGTACACACTTGTACACCCTTCTACACACTTGTACAACCTTTTACAAACTTGTACATTCTTGTACATACTTGTACACCCTTGTAAACACTTGTACAAACTTGTACAAACCTGTACACCCTTGTACACCCTTGTAAACACTTGTACAAACTTGTACAAACCTGTACACCCTTGTACACACTTGTACAAGCTTGTACACACTTGTACAAGCTTGTACACACTTGTACAAGCTTGTACACACTTGTACAAGCTTGTACACACTTGTACACCCTTGTACAAACTTGTGCACCCTTGTTTACTTTTGTACACCCTTGTATACATTTGTACAACCTTGTACAAACTTGTACACAATTGTACAAACTTGTACACACTTGTACAAACTTGTACACCCTTGTACACACTTGTACAACCTTGTACACACTTGTACAACCTTGTACAAACCTGTACACCCTTGTACACACTTGTACAAGATTGTACACGATTGTACACCCTTGTACACACTTGTGCACCCTTGTACACACTTGTACACCCTTGTACACACTTGTACAACCTTTTACAAACTTGTACACTCTTGTACAAACTTTTACATTCTTGTACATACTTGTACACCCTTGTAAACACTTGTACAACCTTGTACAAACCTGTACACCCTTGTACACACTTGTACAAGCTTGTACACACTTGTACACCCTTGTACAAACTTGTGCACCCTTGTACACTTTTGTACACCCTTGTATACATTTGTACAACCTTGTACAAACTTGTACACACTTGTACAAACTTGTACACACTTGTACAAACTTGTACTCCCTTGTACACACTTGTACAACCTTGTACACACTTGTACAACCTTGTACACAATTAAACAACCTTGTACAACCTTGTACACACTTGTTCAACCTTGTACACACTTGTACAACCTTGTACACACTTGTACACCTTTGTACACACTTGTACAACCTTGTACACACTTGTACAACCTTGTACACACTTGTACAACCTTGTACACACTTGTACAACCTTGTACCACTTGTACACACTTGTACAAACTTGTACATTCTTGTACATACTTGTACACCCTTGTAAACACTTGTACAACCTTGTACAAACCTGTACACCCTTGTACACACTTGTACAAGCTTGTACACACTTGTACAAGCTTGTACACACTTGTACACCCTTGTACAAACTTGTGCACCCTTGTACACTTTTGTACACCCTTGTATATATTTGTACAACCTTGTACAAACTTGTACACACTTGTACAAACTTGTACACACTTGTACAAACTTGTACACCATTGTACTCACTTGTACAACCTTGTACACACTTGTACAACCTTGTACACACTTGTACAACCTTGTACACAATTGTACAACCTTGTACAACCTTGTACACACTTGTACAACCTTGTACACAATTGTACACCTTTGTACACACTTGTACAACCTTGTACACACTTGTACAACCTTGTACACACTTGTACAACCTTGTACACACTTTTTTCAACCTTGTACACACTTATACAACCTTGTACAACCTTGTACACACTTGTACAACCTTGTACACACTTGTACAACCTTGTACACACCTGTACAACCTTGTACACACTTGTACAACCTTGTAAAAACTTGTACAACCTTGTACACACTTGTACACCCTTGTACACACTTGTACAAGCTTGTACACACTTGTACACCCTTGTACACACTTGTACAAGCTTGTACACACTTGTACACCCTTGTACACACTTGTACAAGCTTGTACACACTTGTACAACCTTGTACACACTTGTACACCCTTGTACACACTTGTACAACCTTTTACAAACTTGTACACACTTGTACAAAATTGTACATTCTTGTACATACTTGTACATCCTTGTACACACTTGTACAACCTTGTACAAACCTGTACACCCTTGTACACACTTGTACACCCTTGTACACACTTGTACAACCTTTTACAAACTTGTACACACTTGTACAAACTTGTACATTCTTGTACATACTTGTACACCCTTGTAAACACTTGTACATTCTTGTACATACTTGTACACCCTTGTAAACACTTGTACAACCTTGTACAAACCTGTACACCCTTGTACACACTTGTACAAGCTTGTACACACTTGTACAAGCTTGTACACACTTGTACACCCTTGTACAAACTTGTGCACCCTTGTACACTTTTGTACACCCTTGTATACATTTGTACAACCTTGTACAAACTTGTACACAATTGTACAAACGTGTACACACTTGTACAAACTTGTACACCCTTGTACACACTTGTACAACCTTGTACATACTTCTACAACCTTGTACACACATGTACAACCTTGTACACAATTGTACAACCTTGTACAACCTTGTACACACTTGTACAACCTTGTACACACTTGTACAACCTTGTACACACTTGTACAACCTTGTACACACTTGTACACCTTTGTACACACTTGTACAACCTTGTACACACTTGTACAACCTTGTACACACTTGTACAACCTTGTACACACTTTTTCAACCTTGTACACACTTGTGCACCCTTGTACACTTTTGTACACCCTTGTATACATTTGTACAACCTTGTACAAACTTGTACACACTTGTACAAACTTGTACACACTTGTACAAACTTGTACACCCTTGTACACATTGTACAACCTTGTACACACTTGTACAACCTTGTAGACAATTGTACAACCTTGTACAACCATGTACACACTTGTACAACCTTGTACACACTTGTACAACCTTGTACACACTTGTACAACCTTGTACACACTTGTACACCTTTGTACACACTTATACAACCTTGTACACACTTGTACAACCTTGTACACACTTGTACAACCTTGTACACACTTGTACAACCTTGTACACACTTGTACAACCTTGTACACACTTGTACAACCTTGTACACACTTGTACAACCTTGTACACACTTGTACAACCTTGTACACACTTGTACAACCTTGTAAAAACTTGTACAAGCTTGTACACGATTGTACACCCTTGTACACACTTGTGCACCCTTGTACACACTTGTACAACCTTGTACACACTTGTACAACCTTGTACACACTTGTACAACCATGTACACACTTGTACAACCTTGTACACACTTGTACAACCTTGTACACACTTGTACAACCTTGTACACACTTGTACAACCTTGTACACACTTGTACAAGCTTGTACACACTTGTACAACCTTGTACACACTTGTACAAGCTTGTACACACTTGTACAACCTTGTACACACTTGTGCACCCTTGTACAAACTTGTACTTACTTGTACAACCTTGTACAAACTTGTACACACTTGTACAAACTTTTACATCCTTGTACACATTTGTACACCCTTGTACACACTTGTACAACCTTGTACAAACCTGTACACCCTTGTACACACTTGTGCACCCTTGTACACACTTGTACACCCTTGTACACACTTGTACACCCTTCTACACACTTGTACAACCTTTTACAAACTTGTACATTCTTGTACATACTTGTACACCCTTGTAAACACTTGTACAAACTTGTACAAACCTGTACACCCTTGTAGACCCTTGTAAACACTTGTACAAACTTGTACAAACCTGTACACCCTTGTACACACTTGTACAAGCTTGTACACACTTGTACAAGCTTGTACACACTTGTACAAGCTTGTACACACTTGTACACCCTTGTACAAACTTGTGCACCCTTGTTTACTTTTGTACACCCTTGTATACATTTGTACAACCTTGTACAAACTTGTACACAATTGTACAAACTTGTACACACTTGTACAAACTTGTACACCCTTGTACACACTTGTACAACCTTGTACACACTTGTACAACCTTGTACAAACCTGTACACCCTTGTACACACTTGTACAAGATTGTACACGATTGTACACCCTTGTACACACTTGTGCACCCTTGTACACACTTGTACACCCTTGTACACACTTGTACAACCTTTTACAAACTTGTACACTCTTGTACAAACTTTTACATTCTTGTACATACTTGTACACCCTTGTAAACACTTGTACAACCTTGTACAAACCTGTACACCCTTGTACACACTTGTACAAGCTTGTACACACTTGTACACCCTTGTACAAACTTGTGCACCCTTGTACACTTTTGTACACCCTTGTATACATTTGTACAACCTTGTACAAACTTGTACACACTTGTACAAACTTGTACACACTTGTACAAGCTTGTACTCCCTTGTACACACTTGTACAACCTTGTACACACTTGTACAACCTTGTACACAATTAAGAAACCTTGTACAACCTTGTACACACTTGTTCAACCTTGTACACACTTGTACAACCTTGTACACACTTGTACACCTTTGTACACACTTGTACAACCTTGTACACACTTGTACAACCTTGTACACACTTGTACAACCTTGTACACACTTGTACAACCTTGTACACACTTGTACACACTTGTACAAACTTGTACATTCTTGTACATACTTGTACACCCTTGTAAACACTTGTACAACCTTGTACAAACCTGTACACCCTTGTACACACTTGTACAAGCTTGTACACACTTGTACAAGCTTGTACACACTTGTACACCCTTGTACAAACTTGTGCACCCTTGTACACTTTTGTACACCCTTGTATATATTTGTACAACCTTGTACAAACTTGTACACACTTGTACAAACTTGTACACACTTGTACAAACTTGTACACCATTGTACTCACTTGTACAACCTTGTACACACTTGTACAACCTTGTACATACTTGTACAACCTTGTACACAATTGTACAACCTTGTACAACCTTGTACACACTTGTACAACCTTGTACACAATTGTACACCTTTGTACACACTTGTACAACCTTGTACACACTTGTACAACCTTGTACACACTTGTACAACCTTGTACACACTTTTTTCAACCTTGTACACACTTATACAACCTTGTACAACCTTGTACACACTTGTACAACCTTGTACACACTTGTACAACCTTGTACACACCTGTACAACCTTGTACACACTTGTACAACCTTGTAAAAACTTGTACAACCCTGTACACACTTGTACACCCTTGTACACACTTGTACAAGCTTGTACACACTTGTACACCCTTGTACACACTTGTACAAGCTTGTACACACTTGTACACCCTTGTACACACTTGTACAAGCTTGTACACACTTGTACAACCTTGTACACACTTGTACACCCTTGTACACACTTGTACAACCTTTTACAAACTTGTACACACTTGTACAAAATTGTACATTCTTGTACATACTTGTACATCCTTGTACACACTTGTACAACCTTGTACAAACCTGTACACCCTTGTACACACTTGTACACCCTTGTACACACTTGTACAACCTTTTACAAACTTGTACACACTTGTACAAACTTGTACATTCTTGTACATACTTGTACACCCTTGTAAACACTTGTACATTCTTGTACATACTTGTACACCCTTGTAAACACTTGTACAACCTTGTACAAACCTGTACACCCTTGTACACACTTGTACAAGCTTGTACACACTTGTACAAGCTTGTACACACTTGTACACCCTTGTACAAACTTGTGCACCCTTGTACACTTTTGTACACCCTTGTATACATTTGTACAACCTTGTACAAACTTGTACACAATTGTACAAACGTGTACACACTTGTACAAACTTGTACACCCTTGTACACACTTGTACAACCTTGTACACACTTCTACAACCTTGTACACACATGTACAACCTTGTACACAATTGTACAACCTTGTACAACCTTGTACACACTTGTACAACCTTGTACACACTTGTACAACCTTGTACACACTTGTACAACCTTGTACACACTTGTACACCTTTGTACACACTTGTACAACCTTGTACACACTTGTACAACCTTGTACACACTTGTACAACCTTGTACACACTTTTTCAACCTTGTACACACTTATACAACCTTGTACACACTTGTACAACCTTGTACACACTTGTACAACCTTGTACACACTTGTACAACCTTGTACACACTTGTACAACCTTGTACACACTTGTACAACCTTGTAAAAACTTGTACAACCTTGTACACACTTGTACACCCTTGTACACACTTGTACAAGCTTGTACACACTTGTACAACCTTGTACACACTTGTTCACCCTTGTACACACTTGTACAACCTTTTACAAACTTGTACACACTTGTACAAAATTGTACATTCTTGTACATACTTGTACATCCTTGTACACATTTGTACCACCTTGTACAAACCTGTACACCCTTGTACACACTTGTACAAGCTTGTACACACTTGTACACCCTTGTACAAACTTGTGCACCCTTGTACACTTTTGTACACCCTTGTACACATTTGTACAACCTTGTACAAACTTAAACACACTTGTACAAACATGTACACACTTGAACAACCATGTACACTCTTGTACAACCTTGTACACACTTGTACAAGCTTGTACACACTTGTACAAACTTGTACACACTTGTACAACCTTGTACACACTTGTACAACCTTGTACACAATTGTAAAACCTTGTACACACTTGTACAACCTTGTACACACTTGTACAACCTTGTACACAATTGTAAAACCTTGTACACACTTGTACAACCTTGTACAAACCTGTACACCCTTGTACACACTTGTACAAGCTTGTACACGATTGTACACTCTTGTACACACTTGTGCAATTTTGTACACACTTGTACAACCTTGTAAACACTTGTACAACCTTGTACAAACCTGTACACCCTTGTACACACTTGTACACCCTTGTACAAACTTGTGCACCCTTGTACACTTTTGTACACCCTTGTACACATTTGTACAACCTTGTACAAACTTGTACACACTTGTACAAACTTGTACACTTTTACAACCTTGTACACACTTGTACAACCTTGTACACACTTGTACAAACTTGTACACACTTGTACAACCTTGTACACAATTGTAAAACATTGTACACACTTGTACAACCTTGTACAACCTTGTACAAACTTGTACACACTTGTACAAACTTTTACATCCTTGTACACATTTGTACACCCTTGTACACACTTGTACAAACTTGTACATTCTTGTACATACTTGTACACCCTTGTACACACTTGTACAAACTTGTACATTCTTGTACATACTTGTACACCCTTGTACACACTTGTACAACCTTGTACAAACCTGTAAACCCTTGTACAAGCTTGTACACACTTGTACAAGCTTGTACACACTTGTACACCCTTGTACAAACTTGTGCACCCTTGTACACTTTTGTACACCCTTGTACACATTTGTACAACCTTGTACAAACTTGTACACACTTGAACAAACTTGTACACACTTGTACAACCTTGTACACACTTGTACAACCTTGTACACACTTGTACAACCTTGTTCACGCTTGTACAACCTTGTACACACTTGTACAACCTTTTACACAATTGTAAAACCTTGTACACACTTGTACATTCTTGTACAAACTTGTACTTACTTGTACAACCTTGTACAAACCTGTACACCCTTGTACACACTTGTACAAGCTTGTACACGATTGTACACCCTTGTACACACTTGTGCACCCTTGTATACATTTGTACAACCTTGTACAATTTTGTACACAATTGTACAAACTTGTACACACTTGTACAAACTTGTACACCCTTGTACACACTTGTACAACCTTGTACACACTTGTACAAACTTGTACACCCTTGTACACACTTGTACAACCTTGTACACACTTGTACAACCTTGTACACACTTGTACAACCTTGTACACACTTGTACAACCTTGTACACAATTGTACAACCTTGTACAACCTTGTACTTACTTGTACAACCTTGTACACACTTGTACAACCTTGTACACACTTGTACAACCTTGTAAAAACTTGTACAACCTTGTACACACTTGTACACCCTTGTACACACTTGTACAAGCTTGTACACACTTGTACAACCTTGTACACACTGGTTCACCCTTGTACACACTTGTACAACCTTTTACAAACTTGTACACACTTGTACAAAATTGTACATTATTGTACATACTTGTACATCCTTGTACACATTTGTACAACCTAGTACAAACCTGTACACCATTGTACACACTTGTACAACCTTGTACAAACTTGTACACACTTGTACAAACTTTTACATCCTTGTACACATTTGTACACCCTTGTACACACTTGTACAACCTTGTACAAACCTGTACACCCTTGTACACACTTGTACAAGCTTGTAGACGATTGTACACCCTTGTACACACTTGTGCACCCTTGTATACATTTGTACAACCTTGTACAAACTTGTACACAATTGTACAAACTTGTACACACTTGTACAAACTTGTACACCCTTGTACACCCTTGTACAACCTTGTACACACTTGTACAAACTTGTACACCCTTGTACACACTTGTACAACCTTGTACACACTTGTACAACCTTGTACACACTTGTACAACCTTGTATACACTTGTACAACCTTGTACACAATTGTACAACCAACCTTGTACACACTTGTACAACCTTGTACACACTTGTACAACCTTGTACACACTTGTACAACCTTGTAAAAACTTGTACAACCTTGTACACACTTGTACACCCTTGTACACACTTGTACAAGCTTGTACACACTTGTACAACCTTGTACACACTTGTTCACCCTTGTACACACTTGTACAACCTTTTACAAACTTGTACACACTTGTACAAAATTGTACATTCTTGTACATACTTGTACATCCTTGTACACATTTGTACAACCTAGTACAAACCTGTACACCATTGTACACACTTGTACAAGCTTGTAAACACTTGTACACCCTTGTACAAACTTGTGCACCCTTGTACACTTTTGTACACCCTTGTACACATTTGTACAACCTTGTACAAACTTAAACACACTTGTACAAACATGTACACACTTGAACAACCATGTACACACTTGTACAACCTTGTACACACTTGTACAAGCTTGTACACACTTGTACAACCTTGTACACACTTGTACAACCTTGTACACACTTGTACACCTTTGTACACACTTGTTCAACCTTTTACACACTTGTACAACCTTGTACACACTTGTACAACCTTGTACACACTTGTACAACCTTGTACACACTTGTACACACTTGTACAAACTTGTACATTCTTGTACATACTTGTACTCCCTTGTAAACACTTGTACAACCTTGTACAAACCTGTACACCCTTGTACACACTTGTACAAGCTTGTACACACTTCTACAAGCTTGTACACACTTGTACACCCTTGTACAAACTTGTGCACCCTTGTACACTTTTGTACACCCTTGTATACATTTGTACAACCTTGTACAAACTTGTACACACTTGTACAAACTTGTACATACTTGTACAAACTTGTACACCCTTGTACACACTTGTACAACCTTGTACACACTTGTACAACCTTGTACACACTGTACAAACTTGTACACAATTGTACAACCTTGTACAACCTTGTACACACTTGTACAACCTTGTACACACTTGTACAACCTTGTACACACTTGTACAACCTTGTACACACTTGTACACCTTTGTACACACTTGTACAACCTTGTACACACTTGTACAAACTTGTACACACTTGTACAACCTTGTACACACTTGTACAACTTTGTACACACTTGTACAACCTTGTACACACTTGTACAACCTTGTACACAATTGTAAAACATTGTACACACTTGTACAACCTTGTACAAACTTGTACACACTTGTACAAACTTTTACATCCTTGTACACATTTGTACACCCTTGTACACACTTGTACAACCTTGTACAAACCTGTAAACCCTTGTACACACTTGTACAAGCTTGTACACGATTGTACAAGCTTGTACACGATTGTACACCCTTGTACACACTTGTGCACCCTTGTACACACTTGTACAACCTTGTACACACTTGTACAACCTTGTACACACTTGTACAACCTTGTACACACTTGTACAACCTTGTACACACTTGTACAACCTTGTACACACTTGTACAACCTTGTACAAGCTTGTACACACTTGTACAAGCTTGTACACACTTGTACACCCTTGTACAAACTTGTGCACCCTTGTTTACTTTTGTACACCCTTGTATACATTTGTACAACCTTGTACAAACTTGTACACAATTGTACAAACTTGTACACACTTGTACAAACTTGTACAGCCTTGTACACACTTGTACAACCTTGTACACACTTGTACAACCTTGTACAAACCTGTACACCCTTGTACACACTTGTACAAGATTGTACACGATTGTACACCCTTGTACACACTTGTGCACCCTTGTACACACTTGTACACCCTTGTACACACTTGTACAACCTTTTACAAACTTGTACACACTTGTACAAACTTTTACATTCTTGTACATACTTGTACACCCTTGTAAACACTTGTACAACCTTGTACAAACCTGTACACCCTTGTACACACTTGTACAAGCTTGTACACACATGTACACCCTTGTACAAACTTGTGCACCCTTGTACACTTTTGTACACCCTTGTATACATTTGTACAACCTTGTACAAACTTGTACACACTTGTACAAACTTGTACACACTTGTACAAACTTGTACACCCTTGTACACACTTGTACAACCTTGTACACACTTGTACAACCTTGTACACAATTGTACAACGTTGTACAACCTTGTACACACTTGTTCAACCTTGTACACACTTGTACAAGCTTGTACACACTTTTACACCTTTGTACACACTTGTACAACCTTGTACACACTTGTACAACCTTGTACACACTTGTACAACCTTGTACACACTTGTACACACTTGTACAAACTTGTACATTCTTGTACATACTTGTACACCCTTGTAAACACTTGTACAACCTTGTACAAACCTGTACACCCTTGTACACACTTGTACAAGCTTGTACACACCTGTACACCCTTGTACACACTTGTACAAGCTTGTACACACTTGTACAAGCTTGTACACACTTGTACACCCTTGTACAAACTTGTGCACCCTTGTACACTTTTGTACACCCTTGTATACATTTGTACAACCTTGTACAAACTTGTACACACTTGTACAAACTTGTACACATTTGTACAAACTTGTACACCCTTGTACTCACTTGTACAACCTTGTACACACTTGTACAACCTTGTACACACTTGTACAACCTTGTACACAATTGTACAACCTTGTACAACCTTGTACACACTTGTACAACCTTGTACACACTTGTACAACCTTGTACACACTTGTACAACCTTGTACACAATTGTACACCTTTGTACATACTTGTACATCCTTGTACACATTTGTACAACCTTGTACAAACCTGTACACCCTTGTACACACTTGTACAAGCTTGTACACACTTGTACACCCTTGTACAAACTTGTGCACCCTTGTACACTTTTGTACACCCTTGTACACAATTGTACAACCTTGTACAAACTTAAACACACTTGTACAAACATGTACACACTTGAACAACCTTGTACACACTTGTACAACCTTGTACACACTTGTACAACCTTGTACACACTTGTACAACCTTGTAAAAACTTGTACAACCTTGTACACACTTGTACACCCTTGTACACACTTGTACAAGCTTGTACACACTTGTACAACCTTGTACACACTTGTTCACCCTTGTACACACTTGTACAACCTTTTACAAACTTGTACACACTTGTACAAAATTGTACATTCTTGTACATACTTGTACATCCTTGTACACATTTGTACAACCTTGTACAAACCTGTACACCCTTGTACACACTTGTACAACCTTGTACACACTTGTACAACCTTGTACACACTTGTACAACCTTGTACACACTTGTACAACCTTGTACACACTTGTACACCTTTGTACACACTTGTACAACCTTGTACACACTTGTACAACCTTGTACACACTTGTACAACCTTGTACAAACTTTTTCAACCTTGTACACACTTATACAACCTTGTACACACTTTTACAACCTTGTACACACTTGTACAACCTTGTACACACTTGTACAACCTTGTACACACTTGTACAACCTTGTAAAAACTTGTACAACCTTGTACACACTTGTACACCCTTGTACACACTTGTACAAGCTTGTACACACTTGTACAACCTTGTACACACTTGTTCACCCTTGTACACACTTGTACAACCTTTTACAAACTTGTACACACTTGTACAAAATTGTACATTCTTGTACATACTTGTACATCCTTGTACACATTTGTACAACCTTGTACAAACCTGTGCACCCTTGAACACTTTTGTACACCCTTGTACACATTTGTACAACCTTGTACAAACTTAAACACACTTGTACAAACATGTACACACTTGAACAACCTTGTACACACTTGTACAACCTTGTACACACTTGTACAACCTTGTACACACTTGTACAACCTTGTACACACTTGTACAACCTTGTACACACTTGTACACACTTGTACAAACTTGTACATTCTTGTACATACTTGTACACCCTTGTAAACACTTGTACAACCTTGTACAAACCTGTACACCCTTGTACACACTTGTACAAGCTTGTACACACTTGTACAAGCTTGTACACACTTGTACACCCTTGTACAAACTTGTGCACCCTTGTACACTTTTGTACACCCTTGTATACATTTGTACAACCTTGTACAAACTTGTACACACTTGTACAAACTTGTACACATTTGTACAAACTTGTACACCCTTGTACTCACTTGTACAACCTTGTACACACTTGTACAACCTTGTACACACTTGTACAACCTTGTACACAATTGTACAACCTTGTACAACCTTGTACACACTTGTACAACCTTGTACACACTTGTACAACCTTGTACACACTTGTACAACCTTGTACACAATTGTACACCTTTGTACATACTTGTACATCCTTGTACACATTTGTACAACCTTGTACAAACTTGTACACACTTGTACAAACTTGTACACACTTGTACAAACTTGTACACCCTTGTACACATTGTACAACCTTGTACACACTTGTACAACCTTGTAGACAATTGTACAACCTTGTACAACCATGTACACACTTGTACAACCTTGTACACACTTGTACAACCTTGTACACACTTGTACAACCTTGTACACACTTGTACACCTTTGTACACACTTATACAACCTTGAACACACTTGTACAATCTTGTACACACTTGTACAACCTTGTACACACTTGTACAACCTTGTACACACTTGTACAACCTTGTACACACTTGTACAACCTTGTACACACTTGTACAACCTTGTACACACTTGTACAACCTTGTACACACTTGTACAACCTTGTAAAAACTTGTACAAGCTTGTACACGATTGTACACCCTTGTACACACTTGTGCACCCTTGTACACACTTGTACAACCTTGTACACACTTGTACAACCTTGTACACACTTGTACAACCATGTACACACTTGTACAACCTTGTACACACTTGTACAACCTTGTACACACTTGTACAACCTTGTACACACTTGTACAACCTTGTACACACTTGTACAAGCTTGTACACACTTGTACAACCTTGTACACACTTGTACAAGCTTGTACACACTTGTACAACCTTGTACACACTTGTGCACCCTTGTACAAACTTGTACTTACTTGTACAACCTTGTACAAACTTGTACACACTTGTACAAACTTTTACATCCTTGTACACATTTGTACACCCTTGTACACACTTGTACAACCTTGTACAAACCTGTACACCCTTGTACACACTTGTGCACCCTTGTACACACTTGTACACCCTTGTACACACTTGTACACCCTTCTACACACTTGTACAACCTTTTACAAACTTGTACATTCTTGTACATACTTGTACACCCTTGTAAACACTTGTACAAACTTGTACAAACCTGTACACCCTTGTACACCCTTGTAAACACTTGTACAAACTTGTACAAACCTGTACACCCTTGTACACACTTGTACAAGCTTGTACACACTTGTACAAGCTTGTACACACTTGTACAAGCTTGTACACACTTGTACACCCTTGTACAAACTTGTGCACCCTTGTTTACTTTTGTACACCCTTGTATACATTTGTACAACCTTGTACAAACTTGTACACAATTGTACAAACTTGTACACACTTGTACAAACTTGTACACCCTTGTACACACTTGTACAACCTTGTACACACTTGTACAACCTTGTACAAACCTGTACACCCTTGTACACACTTGTACAAAATTGTACACGATTGTACACCCTTGTACACACTTGTGCACCCTTGTACACACTTGTACACCCATGTACACACTTGTACAACCTTTTACAAACTTGTACACTCTTGTACAAACTTTTACATTCTTGTACATACTTGTACACCCTTGTAAACACTTGTACAACCTTGTACAAACCTGTACACCCTTGTACACACTTGTACAAGCTTGTACACACTTGTACACCCTTGTACAAACTTGTGCACCCTTGTACACTTTTGTACACCCTTGTATACATTTGTACAACCTTGTACAAACTTGTACACACTTGTACAAACTTGTACACACTTGTACAAGCTTGTACTCCCTTGTACACACTTGTACAACCTTGTACACACTTGTACAACCTTGTACACAATTAAGAAACCTTGTACAACCTTGTACACACTTGTTCAACCTTGTACACACTTGTACAACCTTGTACACACTTGTACACCTTTGTACACACTTGTACAACCTTGTACACACTTGTACAACCTTGTACACACTTGTACAACCTTGTACACACTTGTACAACCTTGTACACACTTGTACACACTTGTACAAACTTGTACATTCTTGTACATACTTGTACACCCTTGTAAACACTTGTACAACCTTGTACAAACCTGTACACCCTTGTACACACTTGTACAAGCTTGTACACACTTGTACAAGCTTGTACACACTTGTACACCCTTGTACAAACTTGTGCACCCTTGTACACTTTTGTACACCCTTGTATATATTTGTACAACCTTGTACAAACTTGTACACACTTGTACAAACTTGTACACACTTGTACAAACTTGTACACCATTGTACTCACTTGTACAACCTTGTACACACTTGTACAACCTTGTACACACTTGTACAACCTTGTACACAATTGTACAACCTTGTACAACCTTGTACACACTTGTACAACCTTGTACACAATTGTACACCTTTGTACACACTTGTACAACCTTGTACACACTTGTACAACCTTGTACACACTTGTACAACCTTGTACACACTTTTTTCAACCTTGTACACACTTATACAACCTTGTACAACCTTGTACACACTTGTACAACCTTGTACACACTTGTACAACCTTGTACACACCTGTACAACCTTGTACACACTTGTACAACCTTGTAAAAACTTGTACAACCTTGTACACACTTGTACACCCTTGTACACACTTGTACAAGCTTGTACACACTTGTACACCCTTGTACACACTTGTACAAGCTTGTACACACTTGTACACCCTTGTACACACTTGTACAAGCTTGTACACACTTGTACAACCTTGTACACACTTGTACACCCTTGTACACACTTGTACAACCTTTTACAAACTTGTACACACTTGTACAAAATTGTACATTCTTGTACATACTTGTACATCCTTGTACACACTTGTACAACCTTGTACAAACCTGTACACCCTTGTACACACTTGTACACCCTTGTACACACTTGTACAACCTTTTACAAACTTGTACACACTTGTACAAACTTGTACATTCTTGTACATACTTGTACACCCTTGTAAACACTTGTACATTCTTGTACATACTTGTACACCCTTGTAAACACTTGTACAACCTTGTACAAACCTGTACACCCTTGTACACACTTGTACAAGCTTGTACACACTTGTACAAGCTTGTACACACTTGTACACCCTTGTACAAACTTGTGCACCCTTGTACACTTTTGTACACCCTTGTATACATTTGTACAACCTTGTACAAACTTGTACACAATTGTACAAACGTGTACACACTTGTACAAACTTGTACACCCTTGTACACACTTGTACAACCTTGTACACACTTCTACAACCTTGTACACACATGTACAACCTTGTACACAATTGTACAACCTTGTACAACCTTGTACACACTTGTACAACCTTGTACACACTTGTACAACCTTGTACACACTTGTACAACCTTGTACACACTTGTACACCTTTGTACACACTTGTACAACCTTGTACACACTTGTACAACCTTGTACACACTTGTACAACCTTGTACACACTTTTTCAACCTTGTACACACTTATACAACCTTGTACACACTTGTACAACCTTGTACACACTTGTACAACCTTGTACACACTTGTACAACCTTGTACACACTTGTACAACCTTGTACACACTTGTACAACCTTGTAAAAACTTGTACAACCTTGTACACACTTGTACACCCTTGTACACACTTGTACAAGCTTGTACACACTTGTACAACCTTGTACACACTTGTTCACCCTTGTACACACTTGTACAACCTTTTACAAACTTGTACACACTTGTACAAAATTGTACATTCTTGTACATACTTGTACATCCTTGTACACATTTGTACCACCTTGTACAAACCTGTACACCCTTGTACACACTTGTACAAGCTTGTACACACTTGTACACCCTTGTACAAACTTGTGCACCCTTGTACACTTTTGTACACCCTTGTACACATTTGTACAACCTTGTACAAACTTAAACACACTTGTACAAACATGTACACACTTGAACAACCATGTACACTCTTGTACAACCTTGTACACACTTGTACAAGCTTGTACACACTTGTACAAACTTGTACACACTTGTACAACCTTGTACACACTTGTACAACCTTGTACACAATTGTAAAACCTTGTACACACTTGTACAACCTTGTACACACTTGTACAACCTTGTACACAATTGTAAAACCTTGTACACACTTGTACAACCTTGTACAAACCTGTACACCCTTGTACACACTTGTACAAGCTTGTACACGATTGTACACTCTTGTACACACTTGTGCAATTTTGTACACACTTGTACAACCTTGTAAACACTTGTACAACCTTGTACAAACCTGTACACCCTTGTACACACTTGTACACCCTTGTACAAACTTGTGCACCCTTGTACACTTTTGTACACCCTTGTACACATTTGTACAACCTTGTACAAACTTGTACACACTTGTACAAACTTGTACACTTTTACAACCTTGTACACACTTGTACAACCTTGTACACACTTGTACAAACTTGTACACACTTGTACAACCTTGTACACAATTGTAAAACATTGTACACACTTGTACAACCTTGTACAACCTTGTACAAACTTGTACACACTTGTACAAACTTTTACATCCTTGTACACATTTGTACACCCTTGTACACACTTGTACAAACTTGTACATTCTTGTACATACTTGTACACCCTTGTACACACTTGTACAAACTTGTACATTCTTGTACATACTTGTACACCCTTGTACACACTTGTACAACCTTGTACAAACCTGTAAACCCTTGTACAAGCTTGTACACACTTGTACAAGCTTGTACACACTTGTACACCCTTGTACAAACTTGTGCACCCTTGTACACTTTTGTACACCCTTGTACACATTTGTACAACCTTGTACAAACTTGTACACACTTGAACAAACTTGTACACACTTGTACAACCTTGTACACACTTGTACAACCTTGTACACACTTGTACAACCTTGTTCACGCTTGTACAACCTTGTACACACTTGTACAACCTTTTACACAATTGTAAAACCTTGTACACACTTGTACATTCTTGTACAAACTTGTACTTACTTGTACAACCTTGTACAAACTTGTACACACTTGTACAAACTTTTACATCCTTGTACACATTTCTACACCCTTGTACACACTTGTACAACCTTGTACAAACCTGTACACCCTTGTACACACTTGTACAAGCTTGTACACGATTGTACACCCTTGTACACACTTGTGCACCCTTGTATACATTTGTACAACCTTGTACAAATTTGTACACAATTGTACAAACTTGTACACACTTGTACAAACTTGTACACCCTTGTACACACTTGTACAACCTTGTACACACTTGTACAAACTTGTACACCCTTGTACACACTTGTACAACCTTGTACACACTTGTACAACCTTGTACACACTTGTACAACCTTGTACACACTTGTACAACCTTGTACACAATTGTACAACCTTGTACAACCTTGTACTTACTTGTACAACCTTGTACACACTTGTACAACCTTGTACACACTTGTACAACCTTGTAAAAACTTGTACAACCTTGTACACACTTGTACACCCTTGTACACACTTGTACAAGCTTGTACACACTTGTACAACCTTGTACACACTGGTTCACCCTTGTACACACTTGTACAACCTTTTACAAACTTGTACACACTTGTACAAAATTGTACATTATTGTACATACTTGTACATCCTTGTACACATTTGTACAACCTAGTACAAACCTGTACACCATTGTACACACTTGTACAACCTTGTACAAACTTGTACACACTTGTACAAACTTTTACATCCTTGTACACATTTGTACACCCTTGTACACACTTGTACAACCTTGTACAAACCTGTACACCCTTGTACACACTTGTACAAGCTTGTAGACGATTGTACACCCTTGTACACACTTGTGCACCCTTGTATACATTTGTACAACCTTGTACAAACTTGTACACAATTGTACAAACTTGTACACACTTGTACAAACTTGTACACCCTTGTACACCCTTGTACAACCTTGTACACACTTGTACAAACTTGTACACCCTTGTACACACTTGTACAACCTTGTACACACTTGTACAACCTTGTACACACTTGTACAACCTTGTATACACTTGTACAACCTTGTACACAATTGTACAACCAACCTTGTACACACTTGTACAACCTTGTACACACTTGTACAACCTTGTACACACTTGTACAACCTTGTAAAAACTTGTACAACCTTGTACACACTTGTACACCCTTGTACACACTTGTACAAGCTTGTACACACTTGTACAACCTTGTACACACTTGTTCACCCTTGTACACACTTGTACAACCTTTTACAAACTTGTACACACTTGTACAAAATTGTACATTCTTGTACATACTTGTACATCCTTGTACACATTTGTACAACCTAGTACAAACCTGTACACCATTGTACACACTTGTACAAGCTTGTAAACACTTGTACACCCTTGTACAAACTTGTGCACCCTTGTACACTTTTGTACACCCTTGTACACATTTGTACAACCTTGTACAAACTTAAACACACTTGTACAAACATGTACACACTTGAACAACCATGTACACACTTGTACAACCTTGTACACACTTGTACAAGCTTGTACACACTTGTACAACCTTGTACACACTTGTACAACCTTGTACACACTTGTACACCTTTGTACACACTTGTTCAACCTTTTACACACTTGTACAACCTTGTACACACTTGTACAACCTTGTACACACTTGTACAACCTTGTACACACTTGTACACACTTGTACAAACTTGTACATTCTTGTACATACTTGTACTCCCTTGTAAACACTTGTACAACCTTGTACAAACCTGTACACCCTTGTACACACTTGTACAAGCTTGTACACACTTCTACAAGCTTGTACACACTTGTACACCCTTGTACAAACTTGTGCACCCTTGTACACTTTTGTACACCCTTGTATACATTTGTACAACCTTGTACAAACTTGTACACACTTGTACAAACTTGTACATACTTGTACAAACTTGTACACCCTTGTACACACTTGTACAACCTTGTACACACTTGTACAACCTTGTACACACTGTACAAACTTGTACACAATTGTACAACCTTGTACAACCTTGTACACACTTGTACAACCTTGTACACACTTGTACAACCTTGTACACACTTGTACAACCTTGTACACACTTGTACACCTTTGTACACACTTGTACAACCTTGTACACACTTGTACAAACTTGTACAC
This sequence comes from Macrosteles quadrilineatus, assembly GCF_028750875.1. Taxonomy (NCBI): domain Eukaryota; kingdom Metazoa; phylum Arthropoda; class Insecta; order Hemiptera; family Cicadellidae; genus Macrosteles; species Macrosteles quadrilineatus. The sequence goes on along the minus strand of NW_026542659.1, from coordinate 37,618 downwards.
ACTTGTACAACCTTGTACACACTTGTACAACCTTGTACACACTTGTACAACCTTGTACACACTTGTACAACCTTGTACACAATTGTAAAACATTGTACACACTTGTACAACCTTGTACAAACTTGTACACACTTGTACAAACTTTTACATCCTTGTACACATTTGTACACCCTTGTACACACTTGTACAACCTTGTACAAACCTGTAAACCCTTGTACACACTTGTACAAGCTTGTACACGATTGTACAAGCTTGTACACGATTGTACACCCTTGTACACACTTGTGCACCCTTGTACACACTTGTACAACCTTGTACACACTTGTACAACCTTGTACACACTTGTACAACCTTGTACACACTTGTACAACCTTGTACACACTTGTACAACCTTGTACACACTTGTACAACCTTGTACACACTTGTACAACCTTGTACAAGCTTGTACACACTTGTACAAGCTTGTACACACTTGTACACCCTTGTACAAACTTGTGCACCCTTGTTTACTTTTGTACACCCTTGTATACATTTGTACAACCTTGTACAAACTTGTACACAATTGTACAAACTTGTACACACTTGTACAAACTTGTACAGCCTTGTACACACTTGTACAACCTTGTACACACTTGTACAACCTTGTACAAACCTGTACACCCTTGTACACACTTGTACAAGATTGTACACGATTGTACACCCTTGTACACACTTGTGCACCCTTGTACACACTTGTACACCCTTGTACACACTTGTACAACCTTTTACAAACTTGTACACACTTGTACAAACTTTTACATTCTTGTACATACTTGTACACCCTTGTAAACACTTGTACAACCTTGTACAAACCTGTACACCCTTGTACACACTTGTACAAGCTTGTACACACATGTACACCCTTGTACAAACTTGTGCACCCTTGTACACTTTTGTACACCCTTGTATACATTTGTACAACCTTGTACAAACTTGTACACACTTGTACAAACTTGTACACACTTGTACAAACTTGTACACCCTTGTACACACTTGTACAACCTTGTACACACTTGTACAACCTTGTACACAATTGTACAACGTTGTACAACCTTGTACACACTTGTTCAACCTTGTACACACTTGTACAACCTTGTACACACTTGTACAACCTTGTACACACTTGTACAACCTTGTACACACTTGTACAACCTTGTACAAACTTTTTCAACCTTGTACACACTTATACAACCTTGTACACACTTTTACAACCTTGTACACACTTGTACAACCTTGTACACACTTGTACAACCTTGTACACACTTGTACAACCTTGTAAAAACTTGTACAACCTTGTACACACTTGTACACCCTTGTACACACTTGTACAAGCTTGTACACACTTGTACAACCTTGTACACACTTGTTCACCCTTGTACACACTTGTACAACCTTTTACAACCTTGTACACACTTGTACAACCTTGTACACACTTGTACAACCTTGTACACACTTGTACAACCTTGTACACACTTGTACACACTTGTACAAACTTGTACATTCTTGTACATACTTGTACACCCTTGTAAACACTTGTACAACCTTGTACAAACCTGTACACCCTTGTACACACTTGTACAAGCTTGTACACACTTGTACAAGCTTGTACACACTTGTACACACTTGTACAAACTTGTGCACCCTTGTACACTTTTGTACACCCTTGTATACATTTGTACAACCTTGTACAAACTTGTACACACTTGTACAAACTTGTACACATTTGTACAAACTTGTACACCCTTGTACTCACTTGTACAACCTTGTACACACTTGTACAACCTTGTACACACTTGTACAACCTTGTACACAATTGTACAACCTTGTACAACCTTGTACACACTTGTACAACCTTGTACACACTTGTACAACCTTGTACACACTTGTACAACCTTGTACACAATTGTACACCTTTGTACATACTTGTACATCCTTGTACACATTTGTACAACCTTGTACAAACCTGTACACCCTTGTACACACTTGTACAAGCTTGTACACACTTGTACACCCTTGTACAAACTTGTGCACCCTTGTACTTTTTTGTACACCCTTGTACACAAATGTACAACCTTGTACAAACTTAAACACACTTGTACAAACATGTACACACTTGAACAACCTTGTACACACTTGTACAACCTTGTACACACTTGTACAACCTTGTACACACTTGTACAACCTTGTAAAAACTTGTACAACCTTGTACACACTTGTACACCCTTGTACACACTTGTACAAGCTTGTACACACTTGTACAACCTTGTACACACTTGTTCACCCTTGTACACACTTGTACAACCTTTTACAAACTTGTACACACTTGTACAAAATTGTACATTCTTGTACATACTTGTACATCCTTGTACACATTTGTACAACCTTGTACAAACCTGTACACCCTTGTACACACTTGTACAACCTTGTACACACTTGTACAACCTTGTACACACTTGTACAACCTTGTACACACTTGTACACCTTTGTACACACTTGTACAACCTTGTACACACTTGTACAACCTTGTACACACTTGTACAACCTTGTACAAACTTTTTCAACCTTGTACACACTTATACAACCTTGTACACACTTTTACAACCTTGTACACACTTGTACAACCTTGTACACACTTGTACAACCTTGTACACACTTGTACAACCTTGTAAAAACTTGTACAACCTTGTACACACTTGTACACCCTTGTACACACTTGTACAAGCTTGTACACACTTGTACAACCTTGTACACACTTGTTCACCCTTGTACACACTTGTACAACCTTTTACAAACTTGTACACACTTGTACAAAATTGTACATTCTTGTACATACTTGTACATCCTTGTACACATTTGTACAACCTTGTACAAACCTGTACACCCTTGTACACACTTGTACAAGCTTGTACACACTTGTACACCCTTGTACAAACTTGTGCACCCTTGTACACTTTTGTACACCCTTGTACACAATTGTACAACCTTGTACAAACTTAAACACACTTGTACAAACATGTACACACTTGAACAACCATGTACACACTTGTACAACCTTGTACACACTTGTACAAGCTTGTACACACTTGTACAAACTTGTACACACTTGTACAACCTTGTACACACTTGTACAACCTTGTACACAATTGTAAAACCTTGTACACACTTGTACAACCTTGTACAAACCTGTACACCCTTGTACACACTTGTACAAGCTTGTACACGATTGTACACTCTTGTACACACTTGTGCAACCTTGTACACACTTGTACAACCTTGTAAACACTTGTACACACTTGTACAAACCTGTACACCCTTTTACACACTTGTACACCCTTGTACAAACTTGTGCACCCTTGTACACTTTTGTACACCCTTGTACACATTTGTACAACCTTGTACAAACTTGTACACACTTGTACAACCTTGTACAAACCTGTAAACCCTTGTACAAACTTGTACACACTTGTACAAGCTTGTACACACTTGTACACCCTTGTACAAACTTGTGCACCCTTGTACACTTTTGTACACCCTTGTACACATTTGTACAACCTTGTTCAAACTTGTACACACTTGAACAAACTTGTACACACTTGTACAACCTTGTACACACTTGTACAACCTTGTACACACTTGTACAACCTTGTACACGCTTGTACAACCTTGTACACACTTGTACAACCTTTTACACAATTGTAAAACCTTGTACACACTTGTACATTCTTGTACAAACTTGTACTTACTTGTACAACCTTGTACAAACTTGTACACACTTGTACAAACTTTTACATCCTTGTACACATTTGTACACCCTTGTACACACTTGTACAACCTTGTACAAACCTGTACACCCTTGTACACACTTGTACAAGCTTGTACACGATTGTACACCCTTGTACACACTTGTGCACCCTTGTATACATTTGTACAACCTTGTACAAACTTGTACACAATTGTACAAACTTGTACACACTTGTACAAACTTGTACACCCTTGTACACACTTGTACAACCTTGTACACACTTGTACAAACTTGTACACCCTTGTACACACTTGTACAACCTTGTACACACTTGTACAACCTTGTACACACTTGTACAACCTTGTACACACTTGTACAACATTGTACACAATTGTACAACCTTGTACAACCTTGTACACACTTGTAACACCTTGTACACACTTGTACAACCTTGTACACACTTGTACAACCTTGTAAAAACTTGTACAACCTTGTACACACTTGTACACCCTTGTACACACTTGTACAAGCTTGTACACACTTGTACAACCTTGTACACACTTGTTCACCCTTGTACACACTTGTACAACCTTTTACAAACTTGTACACACTTGTACAAAATTGTACATTCTTGTACATACTTGTACATCCTTGTACACATTTGTACAACCTAGTACAAACCTGTACACCATTGTACACACTTGTACAAGCTTGTACACTATTGTACACCCTTGTACAAACTTGTGCACCCTTGTACACTTTTGTACACCCTTGTACACATTTGTACAACCTTGTACAAACTTAAACACACTTTTACAAACATGTACACACTTGAACAACCATGTACACACTTGTACAACCTTGTACACACTTGTACAACTTTGTACACACTTGTACACCTTTGTACACACTTGTTCAACCTTGTACACACTTGTACAACCTTGTACACACTTGTACAACCTTGTACACACTTGTACAACCTTGTACACACTTGTACACACTTGTACAAGCTTGTACATTCTTGTACATACTTGTACTCCCTTGTAAACACTTGTACAACCTTGTACAAACCTGTACACCCTTGTACACACTTGTACAAGCTTGTACACACTTCTACAAGCTTGTTCACACTTGTACACCCTTGTACAAACTTGTGCACCCTTGTACACTTTTGTACACCCTTGTATACATTTGTACAACCTTGTACAAACTTGTACACACTTGTACAAACTTGTACACACTTGTACAAACTTGTACACCCTTGTACACACTTGTACAACCTTGTACACACTTGTACAACCTTGTACACACTTGTACAACCTTGTACACAATTGTACAACCTTGTACAACCTTGTACACACTTGTACAACCTTGTACACACTTGTACAACCTTGTACACACTTGTACAACCTTGTACACACTTGTACACCTTTGTACACACTTGTACAACCTTGTACACACTTGTACAAACTTGTACACACTTGTACAACCTTGTACACACTTGTACAACCTTGTACACACTTGTACAACCTTGTACACACTTGTACAACCTTGTACACAATTGTAAAACATTGTACACACTTGTACAACCTTGTACAAACTTGTACACACTTGTACAAACTTTTACATCCTTGTACACTTTTGTACACCCTTGTACACACTTGTACAACCTTGTACAAACCTGTAAACCCTTGTACACACTTGTAAAAGCTTGTACACGATTTTACAAGCTTGTACACGATTGTACACCCTTGTACACACTTGTGCACCCTTGTACACACTTGTAAAACCTTGTACACACTTGTACAACCTTGTACACACTTGTACAACCTTGTACACACTTGTACAACCTTGTACACACTTGTACAATCATGTACACACTTGTACAACCTTGTACACACTTGTACAACCTTGTACACAATTGTACACGTTTGTACAACCTTGTACAAACTTGTACACACTTGTACAACCTTGTACAAACTTGTACACACTTGTACAACCTTGTACAAACTTGTGCACCCTTGTACACTTTTGTACACCCTTGTGTACATTTGTACAACCTTGTACAAACTTGTACACACTTGTACAAACTTGTACACACTTGTACAAACTTGTACACCCTTGTACACACTTGTACAACCTTGTACACACTTGTACAACCTTGTACACAATTGTACAACTTTGTACAACCATGTACACACTTGTACAACTTTGTACACACTTGTACAACCTTGTACACACTTGTACACCTTTGTACACACTTGTACAACCTTGTACACTATGGTACAACCTTGTACACACTTGTACAACCTTGTACTCACTTGTACAACCTTTTACAAACTTGTACACACTTGTACAAACTTGTACATTCTTTTGTACACCCTTGTAAACACTTGTACAACCTTGTACAAACCTGTACACCCTTGTACACACTTGTACAAGCTTGTACACACTTGTACAAGCTTGTACACACTTGTACACCCTTGTACAAACTTGTGCACCCTTGTACACTTTTGTACACTCTTGTATACATTTGTACAACCTTGTACAAACTTGTACACACTTGTACAAACTTGTACACACTTGTACAAACTTGTACACCCTTGTACACATTGCACAACCTTGTACACACTTGTACAACCTTGTAGACAATTGTACAACCTTGTACAACCATGTACACACTTGTACAACCTTGTACACACTTGTACAACCTTGTACACACTTGTACACCTTTGTACACACTTATACAACCTTGTACACACTTGTACAACCTTGTACACACTTGTACAACCTTGTACACACTTGTACAACCTTGTACACACTTGTACAACCTTGTACACACTTGAACAACCTTGTAAAAACTTGTACAAGCTTGTACACGATTGTACACCCTTGTACACACTTGTGCAACCTTGTACACACTTGTACAACCTTGTACACACTTGCTCAACCTTGTACACACTTGTACAACCATGTACACACTTGTACAACCTTGTACACACTTGTACAACCTTGTACACACTTGTACAACGTTGTACACACTTGTACAACGTTGTACACACTTGTACAACCTTGTACACACTTGTACAAGCTTGTACACACTTGTACAAACTTGTACACACTTGTGCACCCTTGTACAAACTTGTACTTACTTGTACAACCTTGTACAAACTTGTACACACTTGTACAAACTTTTACATCCTTGTACACATTTGTACACCCTTGTACACACTTGTACAACCTTGTACAAACCTGTACACCCTTGTACACACTTGTGCACCCTTGTACACACTTGTACACCCTTTTACACACTTGTACAACCTTTTACAAACTTGTACATTCTTGTACATACTTGTACACCCTTGTAAACACTTGTACAAACTTGTACAAACCTGTACACCCTTGTACACCCTTGTAAACACTTGTACAAACTTGTACAAACCTGTACACCCTTGTACACACTTGTACAAGCTTGTACACACTTGTACAAGCTTGTACACACTTGTACACCCTTGTACAAACTTGTGCACCCTTGTTTACTTTTGTACACCCTTGTATACATTTGTACAACCTTGTACAAACTTGTACACAATTGTACAAACTTGTACACATTTGTACAAACTTGTACACCCTTGTACACACTTGTACAACCTTGTACACACTTGTACAACCTTGTACAAACCTGTACACCCTTGTACACACTTGTACAAGATTGTACACGATTGTACACCCTTGTACACACTTGTGCACCCTTGTACACACTTGTACACCCTTGTACACACTTGTACAACCTTTTACAAACTTGTACACTCTTGTACAAACTTTTACATTCTTGTACATACTTGTACACCCTTGTAAACACTTGTACAACCTTGTACAAACCTGTACACCCTTGTACACACTTGTACAAGCTTGTACACACTTGTACACCCTTGTACAAACTTGTGCACCCTTGTACACTTTTGTACACCCTTGTATACATTTGTACAACCTTGTACAAACTTGTACACACTTGTACAAACTTGTACACACTTGTACAAACTTGTACACCCTTGTACACACTTGTACAACCTTGTACACACTTGTACAACCTTGTACACAATTGAACAACCTTGTACAACCTTGTACACACTTGTTCAACCTTGTACACACTTGTACAACCTTGTACACACTTGTACACCTTTGTACACACTTGTACAACCTTGTACACACTTGTACAACCTTGTACACACTTGTACAACCTTGTACACACTTGTACAACCTTGTACACACTTGTACACACTTGTACAAACTTGTACATTCTTGTACATACTTGTACACCCTTGTAAACACTTGTACAACCTTGTACAAACCTGTACACCCTTGTACACACTTGTACAAGCTTGTACACACTTGTACAAGCTTGTACACACTTGTACACCCTTGTACAAACTTGTGCACCCTTGTACACTTTTGTACACCCTTGTATATATTTGTACAACCTTGTACAAACTTGTACACACTTGTACAAACTTGTACACACTTGTACAAACTTGTACACACTTGTACAAACTTGTACACACTTGTACAAACTTGTACACCATTGTACTCACTTGTACAACCTTGTACACACTTGTACAACCTTGTACACACTTGTACAACCTTGTACACAATTGTACAACCTTGTACAACCTTGTACACACTTGTACAACCTTGTACACACTTGTACAACCTTGTACACACTTGTACAACCTTGTACACAATTGTACACCTTTGTACACACTTGTACAACCTTGTACACACTTGTACAACCTTGTACACACTTGTACAACCTTGTACACACTTTTTCAACCTTGTACACACTTATACAACCTTGTACAACCTTGTACACACTTGTACAACCTTGTACACACTTGTACAACCTTGTACACACTTGTACAACCTTGTACACACTTGTACAACCTTGTAAAAACTTGTACAACCTTGTACACACTTGTACACCCTTGTACACACTTGTACAAGCTTGTACACACTTGTACACCCTTGTACACACTTGTACAAGCTTGTACACACTTGTACAACCTTGTACACACTTGTACACCCTTGTACACACTTGTACTACCTTTTACAAACTTGTACACACTTGTACAAAATTGTACATTCTTGTACATACTTGTACATCCTTGTACACACTTGTACAACCTTGTACAAACCTGTACACCCTTGTACACACTTGTACACCCTTGTACACACTTGTACAACCTTTTACAGACTTGTACACACTTGTACAAACTTGTACATTCTTGTACATACTTGTACACCCTTGTAAACACTTGTACATTCTTGTACATACTTGTACACCCTTGTAAACACTTGTACAACCTTGTACAAACCTGTACACCCTTGTACACACTTGTACAAGCTTGTACACACTTGTACAAGCTTGTACACACTTGTACACACTTGTACAAACTTGTGCACCCTTGTACACTTTTGTACACCCTTGTATACATTTGTACAACCTTGTACAAACTTGTACACAATTGTACAAACGTGTACACACTTGTACAAACTTGTACACCCTTGTACACACTTGTACAACCTTGTACACACTTCTACAACCTTGTACACACATGTACAACCTTGTACACAATTGTACAACCTTGTACAACCTTGTACACAATTGTACAACCTTGTACACACTTGTACAACCTTGTACACACTTGTACAACCTTGTACACACTTGTACACCTTTGTACACACTTTTACAACCTTGTACACACTTGTACAACCTTGTACACACTTGTACAACCTTGTACACACTTTTTCAACCTTGTACACACTTATACAACCTTGTACACACTTGTACAACCTTGTACACACTTGTACAACCTTGTACACACTTGTACAACCTTGTACACACTTGTACAACCTTGTACACACTTGTACAACCTTGTAAAAACTTGTACAACCTTGTACACACTTGTACACCCTTGTACACACTTGTACAAGCTTGTACACACTTGTACAACCTTGTACACACTTGTTCACCCTTGTACACACTTTTACAACCTTTTACAAACTTGTACACACTTGTACAAAATTGTACATTCTTGTACATACTTGTACATCCTTGTACACATTTGTACAACCTTGTACAAACCTGTACACCCTTGTACACACTTGTACAAGCTTGTACACACTTGTACAACCTTGTACAAACTTGTCCACCCTTGTACACTTTTGTATACCCTTGTACACATTTGTACAACCTTGTACAAACTTAAACACACTTGTACAAACATGTACACACTTGAACAACCATGTACACACTTGTACAACCTTGTACACACTTGTACAAGCTTGTACACACTTGTACAAACTTGTACACACTTGTACAACCTTGTACACACTTGTACAACCTTGTACACAATTGTAAAACCTTGTACACACTTGTACAACCTTGTACAAACCTGTACACCCTTGTACACACTTGCACAAGCTTGTACACGATTGTACACTCTTGTACACACTTGTGCAACCTTGTACACACTTGTACAACTTTGTAAACACTTGTACAACCTTGTACAAACCTGTACACCCTTGTACACACTTGTACACCCTTTTACAAACTTGTGCACCCTTGTACACTTTTGTACACCCTTGTACACATTTGTACAACCTTGTACAAACTTGTACACACTTGTACTAACTTGTACACATTTGTACAACCTTGTACACACTTGTACAACCTTGTACACACTTGTACAACCTTGTACACACTTGTACAACCTTGTACACAATTGTAAAACATTGTAAACACTTGTACAACCTTGTACAAACTTGTACACACTTGTATAAACTTTTACATCCTTGTACACATTTGTACACCCTTGTACACACTTGTACAACCTTGTACAAACCTGTAAACCCTTGTACAAACTTGTACAAGCATGTACACGATTGTACAAGCTTGTACACGATTGTACACCCTTGTACACACTTGTGCACCCTTGTACACACTTGTACAACCTTGTACACACTTTTACAACCTTGTACACACTTGTACAACCTTGTACACACTTGTACAACCTTGTACACACTTGTACAACCTTGTACAACCTTGTACAAACTTGTACACACTTGTACAAACTTTTACATCCTTGTACACATTTGTACACCCTTGTACACACTTGTACAAACTTGTACATTCTTGTACATACTTGTACTACCTTGTACACACTTGTACAAACTTGTACATTCTTGTACATACTTGTACACCCTTGTACACACTTGTACAACCTTGTACAAACCTGTAAACCCTTGTACAAGCTTGTACACACTTGTACAAGCTTGTACACACTTGTACACCCTTGTACAAACTTGTGCACCCTTGTACACTTTTGTACACCCTTGTACACATTTGTACAACCTTGTACAAACTTGTACACACTTGAACAAACTTGTACACACTTGTACAACCTTGTACACACTTGTACAACCTTGTACACACTTGTACAACCTTGTACACGCTTGTACAACCTTGTACACACTTGTACAACCTTTTACACAATTGTAAAACCTTGTACACACTTGTACATTCTTGTACAAACTTGTACTTACTTGTACAACCTTGTACAAACTTGTACACACTTGTACAAACTTTTACATCCTTGTACACATTTGTACACCCTTGTACACACTTGTACAACCTTTTTCAAACCTGTACACCCTTGTACACACTTGTACAAGCTTGTACACGATTGTACACCCTTGTACACACTTGTGCACCCTTGTATACATTTGTACAACCTTTTACAAACTTGTACACAATTGTACAACCTTGTACACACTTGTACAACCTTGTACACACTTGTACAACCTTGTAAAAACTTGTACAACCTTGTACACACTTGTACACCCTTGTACACACTTGTACAAGCTTGTACACAATTGTACAACCTTGTACAACCTTGTACACACTTGTACAACCTTGTACACACTTGTACAACCTTGTACACACTTGTACAACCTTGTAAAAACTTGTACAACCTTGTACACACTTGTACACCCTTGTACACACTTGTACAAGCTTGTACACACTTGTACAACCTTGTACACACTTGTTCACCCTTGTACACACTTGTACAACCTTTTACAAACTTGTACACACTTGTACAAAATTGTACATTCTTGTACATACTTGTACATCCTTGTACACATTTGTACAACCTAGTACAAACCTGTACACCATTGTACACACTTGTACAAGCTTGTACACACTTGTACACCCTTGTACAAACTTGTGCACCCTTGTACACTTTTGTACACCCTTGTACACATTTGTACAACCTTGTACAAACTTAAACACACTTGTACAAACATGTACACACTTGAACAACCATGTACACACTTGTACAACCTTGTACACACTTGTACAAGCTTGTACACACTTGTACAACCTTGTACACACTTGTACAACCTTGTACACACTTGTACAACCTTGTACACAATTGTAAAACCTTGTACACACTTGTACAACCTTGTACAAACCTGTACACCCTTGTACACACTTGTACAAGCTTGTACACGATTGTACACTCTTGTACAAACTTGTGCAACCTTGTACACACTTGTGCAACCTTGTACACACTTGTACAACCTTGTAAACACTTGTACAACCTTGTACACACTTGTACAACCTTGTACACACTTTTTCAACCTTGTACACACTTATACAACCTTGTACAACCTTGTACACACTTGTACAACCTTGTACACACTTGTACAACCTTGTACACACTTGTACAACCTTGTACACACTTGTACAACCTTGTAAAAACTTGTACAACCTTGTACACACTTGTACACCCTTGTACACACTTGTACAAGCTTGTACACACTTGTACACCCTTGTACACACTTGTACAAGCTTGTACACACTTGTACACCCTTGTACACACTTGTACAAGCTTGTACACACTTGTACAACCTTGTACACACTTGTACACCCTTGTACACACTTGTACAACCTTTTACAAACTTGTACACACTTGTACAAAATTGTACATTCTTGTACATACTTGTACATCCTTGTACACACTTGTACAACCTTGTACAAACCTGTACACCCTTGTACACACTTGTACACCCTTGTACACACTTGTACAACCTTTTACAGACTTGTACACACTTGTACAAACTTGTACATTCTTGTACATACTTGTACACCCTTGTAAACACTTGTACATTCTTGTACATACTTGTACACCCTTGTAAACACTTGTACAACCTTGTACAAACCTGTACACCCTTGTACACACTTGTACAAGCTTGTACACACTTGTACAAGCTTGTACACACTTGTACACCCTTGTACAAACTTGTGCACCCTTGTACACTTTTGTACACCCTTGTATACATTTGTACATTCTTGTACAAACTTGTACACAATTGTACAAACGTGTACACACTTGTACAAACTTGTACACCCTTGTACACACTTGTACAACCTTGTACACACTTCTACAACCTTGTACACACATGTACAACCTTGTACACAATTGTACAACCTTGTACAACCTTGTACACAATTGTACAACCTTGTACACACTTGTACAACCTTGTACACACTTGTACAACCTTGTACACACTTGTACACCTTTGTACACACTTGTACAACCTTGTACACACTTGTACAACCTTGTACACACTTGTACAACCTTGTACACACTTTTTCAACCTTGTACACACTTATACAACCTTGTACACACTTGTACAACCTTGTACACACTTGTACAACCTTGTACACACTTGTACAACCTTGTACACACTTGTACAACCTTGTACACACTTGTACAACCTTGTAAAAACTTGTACAACCTTGTACACACTTGTACACCCTTGTACACACTTGTACAAGCTTGTACACACTTGTACAACCTTGTACACACTTGTTCACCCTTGTACACACTTGTACAACCTTTTACAAACTTGTACACACTTGTACAAAATTGTACATTCTTGTACATACTTGTACATCCTTGTACACATTTGTACAACCTTGTACAAACCTGTACAACCTTGTACACACTTATACAACCTTGTACAACCTTGTACACACTTGTACAACCTTGTACACACTTGTACAACCTTGTACACACTTGTACAACCTTGTACACACTTGTACAACCTTGTAAAAACTTGTACAACCTTGTACACACTTGTACACCCTTGTACACACTTGTACAAGCTTGTACACACTTGTACACCCTTGTACACACTTGTACAAGCTTGTACACACTTGTACAACCTTGTACACACTTGTACACCCTTGTACACACTTGTACTACCTTTTACAAACTTGTACACACTTGTACAAAATTGTACATTCTTGTACATACTTGTACATCCTTGTACACACTTGTACAACCTTGTACAAACCTGTACACCCTTGTACACACTTGTACACCCTTGTACACACTTGTACAACCTTTTACAGACTTGTACACACTTGTACAAACTTGTACATTCTTGTACATACTTGTACACCCTTGTAAACACTTGTACATTCTTGTACATACTTGTACACCCTTGTAAACACTTGTACAACCTTGTACAAACCTGTACACCCTTGTACACACTTGTACAAGCTTGTACACACTTGTACAAGCTTGTACACACTTGTACACACTTGTACAAACTTGTGCACCCTTGTACACTTTTGTACACCCTTGTATACATTTGTACAACCTTGTACAAACTTGTACACAATTGTACAAACGTGTACACACTTGTACAAACTTGTACACCCTTGTACACACTTGTACAACCTTGTACACACTTCTACAACCTTGTACACACATGTACAACCTTGTACACAATTGTACAACCTTGTACAACCTTGTACACAATTGTACAACCTTGTACACACTTGTACAACCTTGTACACACTTGTACAACCTTGTACACACTTGTACACCTTTGTACACACTTTTACAACCTTGTACACACTTGTACAACCTTGTACACACTTGTACAACCTTGTACACACTTTTTCAACCTTGTACACACTTATACAACCTTGTACACACTTGTACAACCTTGTACACACTTGTACAACCTTGTACACACTTGTACAACCTTGTACACACTTGTACAACCTTGTACACACTTGTACAACCTTGTAAAAACTTGTACAACCTTGTACACACTTGTACACCCTTGTACACACTTGTACAAGCTTGTACACACTTGTACAACCTTGTACACACTTGTTCACCCTTGTACACACTTTTACAACCTTTTACAAACTTGTACACACTTGTACAAAATTGTACATTCTTGTACATACTTGTACATCCTTGTACACATTTGTACAACCTTGTACAAACCTGTACACCCTTGTACACACTTGTACAAGCTTGTACACACTTGTACAACCTTGTACAAACTTGTCCACCCTTGTACACTTTTGTATACCCTTGTACACATTTGTACAACCTTGTACAAACTTAAACACACTTGTACAAACATGTACACACTTGAACAACCATGTACACACTTGTACAACCTTGTACACACTTGTACAAGCTTGTACACACTTGTACAAACTTGTACACACTTGTACAACCTTGTACACACTTGTACAACCTTGTACACAATTGTAAAACCTTGTACACACTTGTACAACCTTGTACAAACCTGTACACCCTTGTACACACTTGCACAAGCTTGTACACGATTGTACACTCTTGTACACACTTGTGCAACCTTGTACACACTTGTACAACTTTGTAAACACTTGTACAACCTTGTACAAACCTGTACACCCTTGTACACACTTGTACACCCTTTTACAAACTTGTGCACCCTTGTACACTTTTGTACACCCTTGTACACATTTGTACAACCTTGTACAAACTTGTACACACTTGTACTAACTTGTACACATTTGTACAACCTTGTACACACTTGTACAACCTTGTACACACTTGTACAACCTTGTACACACTTGTACAACCTTGTACACAATTGTAAAACATTGTAAACACTTGTACAACCTTGTACAAACTTGTACACACTTGTATAAACTTTTACATCCTTGTACACATTTGTACACCCTTGTACACACTTGTACAACCTTGTACAAACCTGTAAACCCTTGTACAAACTTGTACAAGCATGTACACGATTGTACAAGCTTGTACACGATTGTACACCCTTGTACACACTTGTGCACCCTTGTACACACTTGTACAACCTTGTACACACTTTTACAACCTTGTACACACTTGTACAACCTTGTACACACTTGTACAACCTTGTACACACTTGTACAACCTTGTACAACCTTGTACAAACTTGTACACACTTGTACAAACTTTTACATCCTTGTACACATTTGTACACCCTTGTACACACTTGTACAAACTTGTACATTCTTGTACATACTTGTACTACCTTGTACACACTTGTACAAACTTGTACATTCTTGTACATACTTGTACACCCTTGTACACACTTGTACAACCTTGTACAAACCTGTAAACCCTTGTACAAGCTTGTACACACTTGTACAAGCTTGTACACACTTGTACACCCTTGTACAAACTTGTGCACCCTTGTACACTTTTGTACACCCTTGTACACATTTGTACAACCTTGTACAAACTTGTACACACTTGAACAAACTTGTACACACTTGTACAACCTTGTACACACTTGTACAACCTTGTACACACTTGTACAACCTTGTACACGCTTGTACAACCTTGTACACACTTGTACAACCTTTTACACAATTGTAAAACCTTGTACACACTTGTACATTCTTGTACAAACTTGTACTTACTTGTACAACCTTGTACAAACTTGTACACACTTGTACAAACTTTTACATCCTTGTACACATTTGTACACCCTTGTACACACTTGTACAACCTTTTTCAAACCTGTACACCCTTGTACACACTTGTACAAGCTTGTACACGATTGTACACCCTTGTACACACTTGTGCACCCTTGTATACATTTGTACAACCTTTTACAAACTTGTACACAATTGTACAACCTTGTACACACTTGTACAACCTTGTACACACTTGTACAACCTTGTAAAAACTTGTACAACCTTGTACACACTTGTACACCCTTGTACACACTTGTACAAGCTTGTACACAATTGTACAACCTTGTACAACCTTGTACACACTTGTACAACCTTGTACACACTTGTACAACCTTGTACACACTTGTACAACCTTGTAAAAACTTGTACAACCTTGTACACACTTGTACACCCTTGTACACACTTGTACAAGCTTGTACACACTTGTACAACCTTGTACACACTTGTTCACCCTTGTACACACTTGTACAACCTTTTACAAACTTGTACACACTTGTACAAAATTGTACATTCTTGTACATACTTGTACATCCTTGTACACATTTGTACAACCTAGTACAAACCTGTACACCATTGTACACACTTGTACAAGCTTGTACACACTTGTACACCCTTGTACAAACTTGTGCACCCTTGTACACTTTTGTACACCCTTGTACACATTTGTACAACCTTGTACAAACTTAAACACACTTGTACAAACATGTACACACTTGAACAACCATGTACACACTTGTACAACCTTGTACACACTTGTACAAGCTTGTACACACTTGTACAACCTTGTACACACTTGTACAACCTTGTACACACTTGTACAACCTTGTACACAATTGTAAAACCTTGTACACACTTGTACAACCTTGTACAAACCTGTACACCCTTGTACACACTTGTACAAGCTTGTACACGATTGTACACTCTTGTACAAACTTGTGCAACCTTGTACACACTTGTGCAACCTTGTACACACTTGTACAACCTTGTAAACACTTGTACAACCTTGTACACACTTGTACAACCTTGTACACACTTTTTCAACCTTGTACACACTTATACAACCTTGTACAACCTTGTACACACTTGTACAACCTTGTACACACTTGTACAACCTTGTACACACTTGTACAACCTTGTACACACTTGTACAACCTTGTAAAAACTTGTACAACCTTGTACACACTTGTACACCCTTGTACACACTTGTACAAGCTTGTACACACTTGTACACCCTTGTACACACTTGTACAAGCTTGTACACACTTGTACACCCTTGTACACACTTGTACAAGCTTGTACACACTTGTACAACCTTGTACACACTTGTACACCCTTGTACACACTTGTACAACCTTTTACAAACTTGTACACACTTGTACAAAATTGTACATTCTTGTACATACTTGTACATCCTTGTACACACTTGTACAACCTTGTACAAACCTGTACACCCTTGTACACACTTGTACACCCTTGTACACACTTGTACAACCTTTTACAGACTTGTACACACTTGTACAAACTTGTACATTCTTGTACATACTTGTACACCCTTGTAAACACTTGTACATTCTTGTACATACTTGTACACCCTTGTAAACACTTGTACAACCTTGTACAAACCTGTACACCCTTGTACACACTTGTACAAGCTTGTACACACTTGTACAAGCTTGTACACACTTGTACACCCTTGTACAAACTTGTGCACCCTTGTACACTTTTGTACACCCTTGTATACATTTGTACATTCTTGTACAAACTTGTACACAATTGTACAAACGTGTACACACTTGTACAAACTTGTACACCCTTGTACACACTTGTACAACCTTGTACACACTTCTACAACCTTGTACACACATGTACAACCTTGTACACAATTGTACAACCTTGTACAACCTTGTACACAATTGTACAACCTTGTACACACTTGTACAACCTTGTACACACTTGTACAACCTTGTACACACTTGTACACCTTTGTACACACTTGTACAACCTTGTACACACTTGTACAACCTTGTACACACTTGTACAACCTTGTACACACTTTTTCAACCTTGTACACACTTATACAACCTTGTACACACTTGTACAACCTTGTACACACTTGTACAACCTTGTACACACTTGTACAACCTTGTACACACTTGTACAACCTTGTACACACTTGTACAACCTTGTAAAAACTTGTACAACCTTGTACACACTTGTACACCCTTGTACACACTTGTACAAGCTTGTACACACTTGTACAACCTTGTACACACTTGTTCACCCTTGTACACACTTGTACAACCTTTTACAAACTTGTACACACTTGTACAAAATTGTACATTCTTGTACATACTTGTACATCCTTGTACACATTTGTACAACCTTGTACAAACCTGTACAACCTTGTACACACTTGTACAAGCTTGTACACACTTGTACAACCTTGTACAAACTTGTGCACCCTTGTACACTTTTGTACACCCTTGTACACATTTGTACAACCTTGTACAAACTTAAACACACTTGTACAAACATGTACACACTTGAACAACCATGTACACACTTGTACAACCTTGTACACACTTGTACAAGCTTGTACACACTTGTACAAACTTGTACACACTTGTACAACCTTGTACACACTTGTACAACCTTGTACACAATTGTAAAACCTTGTACACACTTGTACAACCTTGTACAAACCTGTACACCCTTGTACACACTTGCACAAGCTTGTACACGATTGTACACTCTTGTACACACTTGTGCAACCTTGTACACACTTGTACAACCTTGTAAAAACTTGTACAACCTTGTACAAACCTGTACACCCTTGTACACACTTGTACACCCTTGTACAAACTTGTGCACTCTTGTACACTTTTGTACACCCTTGTACACATTTGTACAACCTTGTACAAACTTGTACACACTTGTACTAACTTGTACACATTTGTACAACCTTGTACACACTTGTACAACCTTGTACACACTTGTACAACCTTGTACACACTTGTACAACCTTGTACACAATTGTAAAACATTGTACACACTTGTACAACCTTGTACAAACTTGTACACACTTGTATAAACTTTTACATCCTTGTACACATTTGTACACCCTTGTACACACTTGTACAACCTTGTACAAACCTGTAAACCCTTGTACAAACTTGTATAAGCATGTACACGATTGTACAAGCTTGTACACGATTGTACACCCTTGTACACACTTGTGCACCCTTGTACACACTTGTACAACCTTGTACACACTTTTACAACCTTGTACACACTTGTACAACCTTGTACACACTTGTACAACCTTGTACACACTTGTACAACCTTGTACAACCTTGTACAAACTTGTACACACTTGTACAAACTTTTACATCCTTGTACACATTTGTACAAACTTGTACATTCTTGTACATACTTGTACACCCTTGTACACACTTGTACAACCTTGTACAAACCTGTAAACCCTTGTACAAGCTTGTACACACTTGTACAAGCTTGTACACACTTGTACACCCTTGTACAAACTTGTGCACCCTTGTACACTTTTGTACACCCTTGTACACATTTGTACAACCTTGTACAAACTTGTACACACTTGAACAAACTTGTACACACTTGTACAACCTTGTACACACTTGTACAACCTTGTACACACTTGTACAACCTTTTACACGCTTGTACAACCTTGTACACACTTGTACAACCTTTTACACAATTGTAAAACCTTGTACACACTTGTACATTCTTGTACAAACTTGTACTTACTTGTACAACCTTGTACAAACTTGTACACACTTGTACAAACTTTTACATCCTTGTACACATTTGTACACCCTTGTACACACTTGTACAACCTTTTTCAAACCTGTACACCCTTGTACACACTTGTACAAGCTTGTACACGATTGTACACCCTTGTACACACTTGTGCACCCTTGTATACATTTGTACAACCTTTTACAAACTTGTACACAATTGTACAACCTTGTACACACTTGTACAACCTTGTACACACTTGTACAACCTTGTAAAAACTTGTACAACCTTGTACACACTTGTACACCCTTGTACACACTTGTACAAGCTTGTACACAATTGTACAACCTTGTACAACCTTGTACACACTTGTACAACCTTGTACACACTTGTACAACCTTGTACACACTTGTACAACCTTGTAAAAACTTGTACAACCTTGTACACACTTGTACACCCTTGTACACACTTGTACAAGCTTGTACACACTTGTACAACCTTGTACACACTTGTTCACCCTTGTACACACTTGTACAACCTTTTACAAACTTGTACACACTTGTACAAAATTGTACATTCTTGTACATACTTGTACATCCTTGTACACATTTGTACAACCTAGTACAAACCTGTACACCATTGTACACACTTGTACAAGCTTGTACACACTTGTACACCCTTGTACAAACTTGTGCACCCTTGTACACTTTTGTACACCCTTGTACACATTTGTACAACCTTGTACAAACTTAAACACACTTGTACAAACATGTACACACTTGAACAACCATGTACACACTTGTACAACCTTGTACACACTTGTACAAGCTTGTACACACTTGTACAACCTTGTACACACTTGTACAACCTTGTACACACTTGTACAACCTTGTACACAATTGTAAAACCTTGTACACACTTGTACAACCTTGTACAAACCTGTACACCCTTGTACACACTTGTACAAGCTTGTACACGATTGTACACTCTTGTACAAACTTGTGCAACCTTGTACACACTTGTGCAACCTTGTACACACTTGTACAACCTTGTAAACACTTGTACAACCTTGTACACACTTGTTCAAGCTTGTACACACTTGTACAACCTTGTACAAACCTGTACACCCTTGTACACACTTGTACACCCTTGTACAAACTTGTGCACCCTTGTACACTTTTGTACACTGAGCCGTGACTATTTCCACCGGGCGAATGTCACGACTCATGATCAATGGTTCAAGTGTTTTTTTTATAGTAGGCTAGTTCAGTGTCTCGTTGTCACTCCACGGCCCCGAACAAGGCTGTGGGTTTTGTTCTTATTACTCCCACCGCCGACGATTCAGAGGCTCCGAGACTTTCGTTAGCGCTGCATCGGCATAAATTTTGCATCGTCTTACATCTTAATTTTGTAGTATGTTTGCGTTGTATTTTTGCCTTTTTCTTACTTGTGTGAAGATATTCTCTACTATGCAGTAAATTAAGAGCGCCCAGCGCGCTTGATGGGGCCCGTGAGGAGGAACATGTAGCAGCCGCATCAGCATTGACGGAGTGGATTCTACTGCTCTTGGCCACCCCTGGATCATGGCCCCCCTCTTCCGTCATGCTCGTTTCCCCCTCCGGTGCTGCTTGCCCAGAACCATTGAACTGAACGCCCTACCGCAAGTTACTTAGACCTAATTTATTGTTACCGCTATGGACTGAGGGATTTTAATTGTTATTTTGTTAATTTGTGCACAGATCTCTATTAATTGTTATTCCTTTTAAATTTTAAATTCTTTAGCCTAGGCTACTTGTTGATTTTATAGATTTTATAATTTTTTTCTTACATATTCTATTAAATTTCAATTTTGGGGCCCCTAAATTTTCTATAGTTACCATGAAATGAATTTATTAAAAGAGTCATTAGATATTTCATTGTTGTAATTTGTTAATTTAAAAGGTTAAAACTGATTAAATTTACTTTGACTGAAATTAGCCTATTTTGAATTTTTTTTAATTAATGTTTGTAAGTGAGTAGGTCAGAGTGGTATCAAAATTTTTTAAAGTTTAATTGAGAGTATTTAATTCATGTATTATTGTTAATTATTGTTGTGTTATTCTTTTAAATGGTTAATTACAGCTCGTTTCTCTCAAATGGCGTGTTGTTCTTGAACCTCCATCCATGGTTCTCATTTGTTAAGTAAAGTTTTGTGAGCCGCTCCTCGGGCCTGCGCATGGATCACGCTTCCTTTTCGTTAGTCTGGGTGCAGGCACGAGGGCATGGTTCATCTGGTAGCAGAGCGTGGTTAGTGGGTTGCGTCTTGGGTGCCTTGTCGTGAAACTTGGTTTCACGACTCGGATACTTAGGGATGCGATCACTGTCCACGTTCTATTTTTTGTTTTGTTTGAAGAGCCGTGGATGGATTGGTTTCTTGGAAATGTTCTGGCCTGGCAGTTTTGGAAAAGGGTCTTGTTGTTGTTGTGGTGGGGCGTAAACACATTTTATTAGGAGCTCGCCCTTTGGCCGAGGCACCGGGTGGAATCGGTGGTAATGACTTGCATCCTTCGGGAGCAAGAGTGTCAAAAGCATGGTCATGTGTCAAAAAAAAAAAAAAAAAAAAAAAAAGGTTTGTGTGTACACCCCATCACACAAGTGTTAGGTGTTGTCTAGTGTATGTATCGGTGTATGTTTGTGTGTGTGTACGTTCGTGGGTCATTTGTTGTTGTTTTTTCTTGCGGTACTTGCGGTATGAATGGGCAGGTTCTTCTTTTGGGCCCCATCAGGTGCGTAGGCATCAACGTCCAGAAGCCTTAGGAATTAAATTTCTGTGTTTGTTTTGTGAAAATATTTTGTTGGCTGTTATTTTGAGTCAAGTGCTGGTTGAGACTCGGTATGGCGTCAATTGTGCCGGAATATTTGAGGAAGCCGGAGCTGGTGTACGAGGTGCGGTCCCGGGGGGAGACTCCTGGAACTGATGTACGCACTTTGCGTACACAGTTCAGACAAATTGCTAGCATGCCTCAAGCTTGGGTTGAGTCGCTCAGTTTGGATGAGGAACTGGAGGCATGTAAAGAGAGGATGGAAGAGCTAAGTGGGGAAATTGATAGTTGGAGTAGTTTGCCTATGGGCTCAGCTAAGGGTTCGGCTATCACACAGCTGACGCACTGGCGTAAGCGTCTGCTCTTGGTTTCAGGGCAACCTGAAATCCAGGATGAAGACAAGAGTTGGGTGGAGGCCAGAATCCTTGAGCTGGAAGGTATTTTGGAGAGTATTAAGGCAGGAAAGTCTGTCAAGGAGAAAGTTGAAATTTTTGAAGACAACCGTTCTTCGGAAACTTCAAACGAAGTACCAAGGTCAGTTGATGTGACTCCAGTGGGTACCCCCCAGGCTCCGCCTACGCCAAGTACACTGCTCCAGTTGCCTGCAAATGTTCAAATGTCAAATGCAAATGTCACACCGTCCCCCTCTCACACGTCCACCTTGGCTGCGGCTACGCTGAATGTCCAGTCCCCATCTCCCTTTCCTTCTCAAGTTCATAGTTCCCCTTCCATCTCTAACTCCTTTGGCAAACTTCCCCATCCCCTTGCCTCTGTCCTGAGTGGTTTCCGGCCGGTGACGGGTTAGATGTGAATGGTCTTTGTTTTTTTTCTGGAGAGTGTTTTGCGCATGCGTGAATACCCTGGCATGTCAGACGCAACTTTGATGGAACTCATTGCTCCATACTGTCTGAAACCGTTGGGAGACAGATTGCTTGATTGTTTGCGCAGAGGCGTCACCTTTGATGTTTTTCATAAAGAAGTTTTGGAGCTTTTCATGCCCCGTCGGGTCATGGAGAAGCTGAAAGTTGAGAGAGTTTTTCGTCCTCAGCAGCCAGCCGAGTCTCTCAGCCAGTACGTGGGGGACATTCGCACGGTGGAAAGGGTCTTGCGTTTGGGGATCAGTGAGCTTGAGCTCATTGACATTGTGCTTCAGGGGTTGAAGCCTGAGGAACGCTCCCGTCTGGTTTTTGCACCACGGCCTTCATCTTTTGCGGATCTGGACAGACTTTCCATCCTTTCGAGATCTGTCCAGGACGCTGATTTTCAGAGAGACCAAGCGGCGGGGCATCTTCCCCTAGCTGGTCATCATGCTGTCGTAGCACCCGTGGGAGTGTTGGGTCCTGATCCGCCGCAGTGGCAGAGGCAACCTGTTGTTTGTTTTGGTTGTGGGCAACCAGGTCACATTTGGCGGCATTGCCGTCAAGGTGGAAATTTTGGACGTGGTCCAAAAAACTAGGTTGCTCACAGGAGGAAAAATTGCCCAATCCTTCCTGTGAGGTTGTTGGTGATAATGTAAAGGGCAATAATTTGAATGTTTTTTCAAGTAAGTCAAAGTCTAAGTTAAAGTCAGTTAATGTTTCTGTTGCCTCCCCTTCTGGGAGTGTTGTGCCTGTGACCGAGCCTCTGCTGCGGGGGATTGCGGGCCTTGCTACCATGGGCGTGAAAGCGGCGCGCTCAACTTGCCCACGTCTCAACATCTTCATAGGTTCCACGGTGCAGAAGGCCCTAGTGGATTCTGGGTCAGCCCGTTGCCTCATTTCCTTGTCCCTTTTTGAAAAACTTGAATCGTCTGGGCTTATCAAGCAAGTTGAGCGAAAAACCCCTATCTGCTGGACTGCGTCAAATTCACCCCTTCCCATCATCTATGAAGCCCGTTTCAAGTTCAAAATTGAACATTTTTCTTGGGTTTGGAGTTTTTGGGTGGCTAAGGACCTTTGTTTCCCTGTCATTTTGGGAGCGGATTTTATCAAGCACACTGGCCTAATTTTGGATTTAGGCAGAGGTCAGTGTTTTTTCCGATTTGCGAGGCGGGTATTAATATCTTTTGCTGATGAAATTGGTGGTGGTGCTGCGGTAGTCGAGCCTGAGATACCCAGCAAGCCAACAATTGATCCGTTAGGGCATCTGACTACTTGCGAGGCTGAAGCCATCAGAACCTTGTGTTCTCGTTTCCCAGATGTGCTGACGCCAAAGCTTGGAGTCACTAACCTGTTAGAGTACGAGATTCGTCTAACAGATACCCGTCCCGTTCGCTCTCACCCATACAAATTAGCTCCACCCAAAATGGAAACTCTCAGAAAAATCATTGACGAACTTCTGGAAAATGGTGTCATTGAACCTTCCCGTTCGAGCTACGCTAGTCCAGCCTTTCTCGTCCCAAAACCCAATGGCAAGTCCCGAATGGTTTTGGACTATCGCAAATTGAATGCGCAAATTGAAATCGACTCTGTGCCTCTCCCCGATTTGCATTCTGCGTTTGATTGGTTCGGTAAGGCCAAGTATTTTTCTGTTTTTGATCTGAATCAGGCCTATCATCAGATTCCTTTGAAACCTGAGTCTCGACCTCTCACTGCTTTCTGCGTTCCGTGGAATTTGTATCAGTTCACAAGAGTTCCGATGGGTCTTGCTGTGGGGGCCCAGACTCTCACCAGACTCCTTGATTCCATCTTTCATGATGTCAAGTTCAAGTTTGTGTTCAATTACCTCGACGATCTCTTGGTGTACAGTGAGAGCTTCGAAGATCACCTGATTCATCTTGAAGAAGTCATGAGTAGATTGAATAGGGCTGGCCTTACCGTGAATCCTGACAAGGTTAGTTTTGCAAAGCCGGAAATTTCGTTCCTTGGTCATCTTATCTCTCATAGAGGCGTCTGCATCGACCCCGCTAGAACCCAGGCTATCAGGGAGTTTCCTCCTCCCAGAGATGTCAAGGGTATTGCTAGGTTCATCGGCATGGTAGGTTTTTACCGACGCTTCATCCCCAATGTTGCTGAATTGGCGGCTCCTCTCAATGAGCTTCGGAAGAAGGGCGCCAAGTTTGTCTGGGGTGAAGCGCAGCAGACGTCTTTTGACCTTCTCAAGGAGGCTATCATGCAGCCCCCTGTTTTGGCGATGCCGGATTTCAATCAAAACCTTGTCTTGCAAACAGATGCTTCCTCCGTCGCAATTGCGGCTGTGTTGTCACAAGAGGTGGATGGTGTTAGGCAGCCAATTGCGTACGCCTCACGCACTTTGAGTCCCTGCGAAAAGAAAAGCTCTTCTGTGTATGAACTCGAGTGTTTGGCTGTCGTGTTTGGAGTCAATAAATTCAGACGCTTTTTGGAGCACAAAGAGTTTTTATTGGAAACCGACAACCAGGCACTCTCGTGGCTTCTCGCACATCCACGCCAGCTTGGGAAAATTGGTCGTTGGGTTGTCCAAATATCGTCCCTTAAGTTCCAAGTGCAACACGTTCGAGGCACACAGAACGTGATTGCTGACACACTATCTAGGATGTACCATTCACCCGACGATCATCCTTCTGACCAAGAGCAACCGGGTTGTGCCGTGCTCTTGGAGTTTCCACTCGCCTTTTCTGATTTCATTCCCCATCAGCTGAAGGATCCTGAGCTGGCAAAGATCATTGGTGAGCTTCAAAATGGGGGAGCCCACCCCCCATATTTTCTGTCCCAGGGTGCCCTTTGCTGTCGCGCTCGGCAGCGAGGTAAACCTAAAGTTGTGCTGCCTAGTCTTCTAATCCCTATGGTCTTTGAGTATTTTCATTCTTCTCCTGTGGGTGGGCATCTAGGTATCCACAAGACCATTGCGAAGGTTAGGGAAATGTTCATCTGGAAGGGTATGGATCGGGATCTTGCTGCTAGGGTGCGTTCTTGTCAAACGTGCTCACTGAGCAAGCCCGCTCAAAACTCTAAGTTTGGTTTGTTGTCATCTGAGGTGGCGGAAAGACCTTTGGAGAAGGTTTTCATTGACTATGTAGGGCCTCTCCCGCGTAGCAAGTCAGGAAATAAGTTCCTACTTGTTTGTGTGGATGCCTTCTCCAAGTTTTGTTGGCTTTTCCCCTTAAGGAATGCCACTGCACAGCTCACCGTGCAGGTACTTCGAACTCACCTCTTCCAACATTTTGGAATACCCGCCACCATTGTTTCCGACAACGGAACACAGTTTGTTTCCCATCTGTTCAAAAGAATGTGCTTTGGGCACGGAATCCGCCATGTGACTACTTCCCCTTACTATCCACAGCCTTCTCATGCTGAAAGGTTCAATCGCAATCTTAGTTCCGCTCTCATAGCTTTCCATGCTGACAAGCAGACCACCTGGGATCAGGAACTCCCTTGGCTTCAGTTTGCTTTCAATACTGCTCACCATGAGAGTCACAAGGCGGTCCCTTTCGAGCTGTTTCTAGGCTATCCGCCTAACAACCCGTTAGCGAATGTGTGGGGAATTGGCGACCTTCTGCCACCTCCTGGTGCGGCTGATGTCAAGGCAACTTGGCAAGCGGCCAGGAGAAACTTGATCAGAGCTAGGGAATTGGTCCGGAGGAAGCACAATCGTGGTAGAGTAGACAACCCTTTCCAGGTGGGGGATTTGGTGTTTTGTAAAGCTCATCCGGCCAGTTCGGCTGTGGACAAGAGAGCTGCCAAGTTGTGTCATCGGTGGTCAGGTCCCCACCGCATCCTGAGGTTTTTGACGCCTGTCACGGCGGAGCTTGGAGATCCGCGGACTGGAAAAGTGTTCCGGAGGGCGCACATTTCTCATCTCAAGCCCTTCCGCGGAACTCTTCCGTAGGCAATTTTCTTTCCTCTTGTGTCTGGGTGGGAAGTGCACTGGGCCAGAGAACCTGATCACTTCTCCTGTCCCCTGTGTTCTGCGAAGGAATTTCCCTCACAAAATTTTCCAGCTCTGGCCAGAGCAAACCCTGGGGGTGAGTTTTCCCCTCAGTTTGGAAGTCCCTTGGCGTTCCCCACCACAGACACTTGAGTTGTCTTTCAGGTCAATCTCTTTTCAGGAAGTGGGGGAGAGGCTTGTTTGTTTGTCCCTTTTGGAGAGGAGTGTCCTCTTTTGGGGAGGGAGGTTGAGCCGTGACTATTTCCACCGGGCGAATGTCACGACTCATGATCAATGGTTCAAGTGTTTTTTTTATAGTAGGCTAGTTCAGTGTCTCGTTGTCACTCCACGGCCCCGAACAAGGCTGTGGGTTTTGTTCTTATTACTCCCACCGCCGACGATTCAGAGGCTCCGAGACTTTCGTTAGCGCTGCATCGGCATAAATTTTGCATCGTCTTACATCTTAATTTTGTAGTATGTTTGCGTTGTATTTTTGCCTTTTTCTTACTTGTGTGAAGATATTCTCTACTATGCAGTAAATTAAGAGCGCCCAGCGCGCTTGATGGGGCCCGTGAGGAGGAACATGTAGCAGCCGCATCAGCATTGACGGAGTGGATTCTACTGCTCTTGGCCACCCCTGGATCATGGCCCCCCTCTTCCGTCATGCTCGTTTCCCCCTCCGGTGCTGCTTGCCCAGAACCATTATGCTAGGCCTAGAATTGACTGAGAAATGTTTGTTGGAAGGCCGCTATTTGAGAGAAACTGCCAAGTCAGTTTTGGGTCCTTCTGACTGTTTTGTGGTAGGCCTAGGCTTACAATTTTTGCTCAGTAAATGTAATTGTCTTAGGCTACTACTTCTGGTAGTCTTTTGTTTCTGTGTCCCGTACAATTTTTAGTGTTGTTTTGTCTTGTAAAATGTTCAGTTTGTGTTACCCAGTCAAGTAAGGTTAAAGTCTTTTATTTTGCTTTGTCCTTGCCAAACTAGTTAAATTAAGTTGATTTAACTGCTCTTAAAGCTCCCCAGAAAGTTTGAGTCATTTTGCTCAAGTTTTAAGAAAGTTATGAGGAATTAAGAGTTTGGCAATTCTCCATTCAGGTTTGAACTGGGTAACACGGAAGGCCACTGGTTTCAGCCTTTGAGTTAAGGTTTGGAATGGTCTGGAGAAGCTGCTGGGACATTTCCCCCAGCTTTTGAGACCATTCCGAACAAATTCGGATCACAACTTTTGGAGAAATTAGCAAAAATACATGAGTCGTTGCGTTAGGCCTAAAATTTTTGTATGGAACGTTTTTTGTCAATTTTAAAGTATTTTCCTGTGTTTAAATGTCAATTGTTTATTGTTAACTTGTTCTTCTGGCCACTTTGGACCAGGCAATTTAAATATTTTCTCTCTATTGGTGAAATTGATCACTGTCACATACCTGTCTGGCCTGCTGACGGTTTTACCGCAAATATTAATGTTACCATTCTTGTACTGTTTAACCTGTTCGTTGTTTTATTTAAAAATTGTTATTGTTTGAAATGTTTTATATTGATAAAGAGCTGTTAAAGAGAGATAAACCTTTTAAAAATTTATAATTTTTTTTGAAAATATTATGTTAGGCCTAATCTGTGGATTTTTGGAAGTCAGTGAAAATAGTGAAATGTGTGACAGTGAATTTTGCGGATATGGACTTGAACTCTTTCTGGTACTACTGTGTTTCTGGGTTTGTTACTCAGGGCCCGTGAGGAGGAACATGTAGCAGCCGCATCAGCATTGACGGAGTGGATTCTACTGCTCTTGGCCACCCCTGGATCATGGCCCCCCTCTTCCGTCATGCTCGTTTCCCCCTCCGGTGCTGCTTGCCCAGAACCATTGAACTGAACGCCCTACCGCAAGTTACTTAGACCTAATTTATTGTTACCGCTATGGACTGAGGGATTTTAATTGTTATTTTGTTAATTTGTGCACAGATCTCTATTTATTGTTATTCCTTTTAAATTTTAAATTCTTTAGGCTACTTGTTGATTTTTTAGATTTTATAATTTTTTACATATTCTATTAAATTTCAATTTTGGGGCCCCTAAATTTTCTATAGTTACCATGAAATGAATTTTTAAAAGAGTCATTAGATATTTCATTGTTGTAATTTGTTAATTTAAAGGTTAAAACTGATTAAATTTACTTTGACTGAAATTAGCCTATTTTGATTTTTTTTAAATTAATGTTTGTAAGTGAATAGGTCAGAGTGGTATCAAAATTTTTTAAAGTTTTATTGAGAGTATTTAATTCATGTATTATTGTTAATTATTGTTGTGTTATTCTTTTAAATGGTTAATTACAGCTCGTTTCTCTCAAATGGCGTGTTGTTCTTGAACCTCCATCCATGGTTCTCATTTTGTTAAGTAAAGTTTTGTGAGCCGCTCCTCGGGCCTGCGCATGGATCATGCTTCCTTTTCGTTAGTCTGGGTGCAGGCGCGAGGGCATGGTTCATCTGGTAGCAGAGCGTGGTTAGTGGGTTGCGTCCTGGGTGCCTTGTCGTGAAACTTGGTTTCACGACTCGGATACTTAGAGATGCGATCGCTGTCCGCGTTCTGTTTTTTGTTTTGTTTTGAAGAGCCGTGGATGGATTGGTTTCTTGGAAATGTTCTGGCCTGGCAGTTTTGGAAAAAGGTCTTGTTGTTGTTGTGGTGGGGCGTAAACACATTTTATTAGGAGCTCGCCCTTTGGCCGAGGCACCGGGTGGAATCGGTGGTAATGACTTGCATCCTTCGGGAGCAAGAGTGTCAAAAGCATGGTCATGTGTCAAAAAAAAAAAAAAAAAAAAAAAAAAAAAAAAGTTTGTGTGTACACCCCATCACACAAGTGTTAGGTGTTGTCTAGTGTATGTATCGGTGTATGTTTGTGTGTGTGTACGTTCGTGGGTCATTTGTTGTTGTTTTTTCTTGCGGTACTTGCGGTATGAATGGGCAGGTTCTTCTTTTGGGCCCCATCAGGTGCGTAGGCATCAACGTCCAGAAGCCTTAGGAATTAAATTTCTGTGTTTGTTTTGTGAAAAAATTTTGTTGGCTGTTATTTTGAGTCAAGTGCTGGTTGAGACTCGGTATGGCGTCAATTGTGCCGGAATATTTGAGGAAGCCGGAGCTGGTGTACGAGGTGCGGTCCCGGGGGGAGACTCCTGGAACTGATGTACGCACTTTGCGTACACAGTTCAGACAAATTGCTAGCATGCCTCAAGCTTGGGTTGAGTCGCTCAGTTTGGATGAGGAACTGGAGGCATGTAAAGAGAGGATGGAAGAGCTAAGTGGGGAAATTGATAGTTGGAGTAGTTTGCCTACGGGCTCAGCTAAGGGTTCTGCTATCACACAGCTGACGCACTGGCGTAAGCGTCTACTCTTGGTTTTGGGGCAACCTGAAATCCAAGATGAGGACAAGAGCTGGGTGGAAGCCAGAATTCTTGAGCTGGAAGGAATTTTGGAGAGTATTAAGGCAGGAAAGTCTGTCAAAGAGAAAGTTGAAATTTTTGAAGACAACCGTTCTTCGGAAATTTCAAACGAAGTGCCAAGGTCAGTTGATGTGACTCCAGTGGGTACCCCCCAGGCTCCGCCTACGCCAAGTACACTGCTCCAGTTGCCTGCAAATGTTCAAATGTCAAATGCAAATGTCACACCGTCCCCCTCTCACACGTCCACCTTGGCTGCGGCTACGCTGAATGTCCAGTCCCCATCTCCCTTTCCTTCTCAAGTTCATAGTTCCCCTTCCATCTCTAACTCCTTTGGCAAACTTCCCCATCCCCTTGCCTCTGTCCTGAGTGGTTTCCGGCCGGTGGACGGGTTAGATGTGAATGGTCTTTGTTTTTTTCTGGAGAGTGTTTTGCGCATGCGTGAATACCCTGGCATGTCAGACGCAACTTTGATGGAACTCATTGCTCCATACTGTCTGAAACCGTTGGGAGACAGATTGCTTGATTGTTTGCGCAGAGGCGTCACCTTTGATGTTTTTCATAAAGAAGTTTTGGAGCTTTTCATGCCCCGTCGGGTCATGGAGAAGCTGAAAGTTGAGAGAGTTTTTCGTCCTCAGCAGCCAGCCGAGTCTCTCAGCCAGTACGTGGGGGACATTCGCACGGTGGAAAGGGTCTTGCGTTTGGGGATCAGTGAGCTTGAGCTCATTGACATTGTGCTTCAGGGGTTGAAGCCTGAGGAACGCTCCCGTCTGGTTTTTGCACCACGGCCTTCATCTTTTGCGGATCTGGACAGACTTTCCATCCTTTCGAGATCTGTCCAGGACGCTGATTTTCAGAGGGACCAAGCGGCGGGGCATCTTCCCTAGCTGGTCATCATGCTGTCGTAGCACCCGTGGGAGTGTTGGGTCCTGAACCGCCGCAGTGGCAGAGGCAACCTGTTGTTTGTTTTGGTTGTGGGCAACCAGGTCACATTCGGCGGCATTGCCGTCAAGGTGGAAATTTTGGACGTAGTCCAAAAAACTAGTTTGCTCACAGGAGGAAAAATTGCCCAATCCTTCCTGTGAGGTTGTTGGTGATAATGTAAAGGGCAATAATTTGAATGTTTTTTCAAGTAAGTCAAAGTCTAAGTTAAAGTCAGTTAATGTTTCTGTTGCCTCCCCTTCTGGGAGTGTTGTGCCTGTGACCGAGCCTCTGCTGCGGGGGATTGCGGGCCTTGCTACCATGGGCGTGAAAGCGGCGCGCTCAACTTGCCCACGTCTCAACATCTTCATAGGTTCCACGGTACAGAAGGCCCTAGTGGATTCTGGGTCAGCCCGTTGCCTCATTTCCTTGTCCCTTTTTGAAAAACTTGAATCGTCTGGGCTTATCAAGCAAGTTGAGCGAAAAACCCCTATCTGCTGGACTGCGTCAAATTCACCCCTTCCCATCATCTATGAAGCCCGTTTCAAGTTCAAAATTGAACATTTTTCTTGGGTTTGGAGTTTTTGGGTGGCTAAGGACCTTTGTTTCCCTGTCATTTTGGGAGCGGATTTTATCAAGCACACTGGCCTAATTTTGGATTTAGGCAGAGGTCAGTGTTTTTTCCGATTTGCGAGGCGGGTATTAATATCTTTTGCTGATGAAATTGGTGGTGGTGCTGCGGTAGTCGAGCCTGAGATACCCAGCAAGCCAACAATTGATCCGTTAGGGCATCTGACTACTTGCGAGGCTGAAGCCATCAGAACCTTGTGTTCTCGTTTCCCAGATGTGCTGACGCCAAAGCTTGGAGTCACTAACCTGTTAGAGTACGAGATTCGTCTAACAGATACCCGTCCCGTTCGCTCTCACCCATACAAATTAGCTCCACCCAAAATGGAAACTCTCAGAAAGATCATTGACGAACTTCTGGAAAATGGTGTCATTGAACCTTCCCGTTCGAGCTACGCTAGTCCAGCTTTTCTCGTCCCAAAACCCAATGGCAAGTCCCGAATGGTTTTGGACTATCGCAAATTGAATGCGCAAATTGAAATCGACTCTGTGCCTCTCCCCGATTTGCATTCTGCGTTTGATTGGTTCGGTAAGGCCAAGTATTTTTCTGTTTTTGATCTGAATCAGGCCTATCATCAGATTCCTTTGAAACCTGAGTCTCGACCTCTCACTGCTTTCTGCGTTCCGTGGAATTTGTATCAGTTCACAAGAGTTCCGATGGGTCTTGCTGTGGGGGCCCAGACTCTCACCAGACTCCTTGATTCCATCTTTCATGATGTCAAGTTCAAGTTTGTGTTCAATTACCTCGACGATCTCTTGGTGTACAGTGAGAGCTTCGAAGATCACCTGATTCATCTCGAAGAAGTCATGAGTAGATTGAATAGGGCTGGCCTTACCGTGAATCCTGACAAGGTTAGTTTTGCAAAGCCGGAAATTTCGTTCCTTGGTCATCTTATCTCTCATAGAGGCGTCTGCATCGACCCCGCTAGAACCCAGGCTATCAGGGAGTTTCCTCCTCCCAGAGATGTCAAGGGTATTGCTAGGTTCATCGGCATGGTAGGTTTTTACCGACGCTTCATACCCAATGTTGCTGAATTGGCGGCTCCTCTCAATGAGCTTCGGAAGAAGGGCGCCAAGTTTGTCTGGGGTGAAGCGCAGCAGACGTCTTTTGACCTTCTCAAGGAGGCTATCATGCAGCCCCCTGTTTTGGCGATGCCGGATTTCAATCAAAACTTTGTCTTGCAAACAGATGCTTCCTCCGTCGCTATTGCGGCTGTGTTGTCACAAGAGGTGGATGGTGTTAGGCAGCCAATTGCGTACGCCTCACGCACTTTGAGTCCCTGCGAAAAGAAAAGCTCTTCTGTGTATGAACTCGAGTGTTTGGCTGTCGTGTTTGGAGTCAATAAATTCAGACGCTTTTTGGAGCACAAAGAGTTTTTATTGGAAACCGACAACCAGGCACTCTCGTGGCTTCTCGCACATCCACGCCAGCTTGGGAAAATTGGTCGTTGGGTTGTCCAAATATCGTCCCTTAAGTTCCAAGTGCAACACGTTCGAGGCACTCAGAATGTGATTGCGGACACACTATCTAGGATGTACCATTCACCCGACGATCATCCTTCTGACCAAGAGCAACCGGGTTGTGCCGTGCTCTTGGAGTTTCCACTCGCCTTTTCTGATTTCATTCCCCATCAGCTGAAGGATCCTGAGCTGGCAAAGATCATTGGTGAGCTTCAAAATGGGGGAGCCCACCCCCCATATTTTCTGTCCCAGGGTGCCCTTTGCTGTCGCGCTCGGCAGCGAGGTAAACCTAAAGTTGTGCTGCCTAGTCTTCTAATCCCTATGGTCTTTGAGTATTTTCATTCTTCTCCTGTGGGTGGGCATCTAGGTATCCACAAGACCATTGCGAAGGTTAGGGAAATGTTCATCTGGAAGGGTATGGATCGGGATCTTGCTGCTAGGGTGCGTTCTTGTCAAACGTGCTCACTGAGCAAGCCCGCTCAAAACTCTAAGTTTGGTTTGTTGTCATCTGAGGTGGCGGAAAGACCTTTGGAGAAGGTTTTCATTGACTATGTAGGGCCTCTCCCGCGTAGCAAGTCAGGAAATAAGTTCCTACTTGTTTGTGTGGATGCCTTCTCCAAGTTTTGTTGGCTTTTCCCCTTAAGGAATGCCACTGCACAGCTCACCGTGCAGGTACTTCGAACACACCTCTTCCAACATTTTGGAATACCCGCCACCATTGTTTCCGACAACGGAACACAGTTTGTTTCCCATCTGTTCAAAAGAATGTGCTTTGGGCACGGAATCCGCCATGTGACTACTTCCCCTTACTATCCACAGCCTTCTCATGCTGAAAGGTTCAATCGCAATCTTCGTTCCGCTCTCATAGCTTTCCATGCTGACAAGCAGACCACCTGGGATCAGGAACTCCCTTGGCTTCAGTTTGCTTTCAATACTGCTCACCATGAGAGTCACAAGGCGGTCCCTTTCGAGCTGTTTCTAGGCTATCCGCCTAACAACCCGTTAGCGAATGTGTGGGGAATTGGCGACCTTCTGCCACCTCCTGGTGCGGCTGATGTCAAGGCAACTTGGCAAGCGGCCAGGAGAAACTTGATCAGAGCTAGGGAATTGGTCCGGAGGAAGCACAATCGTGGTAGAGTAGACAACCCTTTCCAGGTGGGGGATTTGGTGTTTTGTAAAGCTCATCCAGCCAGTTCGGCTGTGGACAAGAGAGCTGCAAAGTTGTGTCATCGGTGGTCAGGTCCCCACCGCATCCTGAGGTTTTTGACGCCTGTCACGGCGGAGCTTGGAGATCCGCGGACTGGAAAAGTGTTCCGGAGGGCGCACATTTCTCATCTCAAGCCCTTCCGCGGAACTCTTCCGTAGGCAATTTTCTTTCCTCTTGTGTCTGGGTGGGAAGTGCACTGGGCCAGAGAACCTGATCACTTCTCCTGTCCCCTGTGTTCTGCGAAGGAATTTCCCTCACAAAATTTTCCAGCTCTGGCCAGAGCAAACCCTGGGGGTGAGTTTTCCCCTCAGTTTGGAAGTCCCTTGGCGTTCCCCACCACAGACACCTGAGTTGTCTTTCAGGTCAATTTCTTTTCAGGAAGTGGGGGAGAGGCTTGTTTGTTTGTCCCTTTTGGAGAGGAGTGTCCTCTTTTGGGGAGGGAGGTTGAGTCGTGACTATTTCCACCGGGCGAATGTCACGACTCATGATCAATGGTTCAAGTGTTTTTTTTATAGTAGGCTAGTTCAGTGTTTCTCACTCCACGACCCCGAACAAGGCTGTGGGTTTTGTTCTTATTACTCCCACCGCCGACGATTCAGAGGCTCCGAGACTTTCGTTAGCGCTGCATCGGCATAAATTTTGCATCGTCTTACATCTTAATTTTGTAGTATGTTTGCGTTGTATTTTTGCCTTTTTCTTACTTGTGTGAAGATATTCTCTACTATGCAGTAAATTAAGAGCGCCCAGCGCGCTTGATGGGTAAGTTTGGACTATTTTCTGATACTTAGGTTAGAGCACATGTTGCACTAGGTCTGGAACCTAGTCTTGGGGTCGTGGAAGACTTTTGATAGTTAGTTTCCCTGTTCTCTGTTGTTTTGTATAATTCAGGGCTTTGCCCGAAATGCTAGGCCTAGAATTGACTGAGAAATGTTTGTTGGAAGGCCGCTATTTGAGAGAAACTGCCAAGTCAGTTTTGGGTCCTTCTGACTGTTTTGTGGTAGGCCTAGGCTTACAATTTTTGCTCAGTAAATGTAATTGTCTTAGGCTACTACTTCTGGTAGTCTTTTGTTTCTGTGTCCCGTACAATTTTTAGTGTTGTTTTGTCTTGTAAAATGTTCAGTTTGTGTTACCCAGTCAAGTAAGGTTAAAGTCTTTTATTTTGCTTTGTCCTTGCCAAACTAGTTAAATTAAGTTGATTTAACTGCTCTTAAAGCTCCCCAGAAAGTTTGAGTCATTTTGCTCAAGTTTTAAGAAAGTTATGAGGAATTAAGAGTTTGGCAATTCTCCATTCAGGTTTGAACTGGGTAACACGGAAGGCCACTGGTTTCAGCCTTTGAGTTAAGGTTTGGAATGGTCTGGAGAAGCTGCTGGGACATTTCCCCCAGCTTTTGAGACCATTCCGAACAAATTCGGATCACAACTTTTGGAGAAATTAGCAAAAATACATGAGTCGTTGCGTTAGGCCTAAAATTTTTGTATGGAACG
Organism: Macrosteles quadrilineatus; assembly: GCF_028750875.1. Taxonomy (NCBI): domain Eukaryota; kingdom Metazoa; phylum Arthropoda; class Insecta; order Hemiptera; family Cicadellidae; genus Macrosteles; species Macrosteles quadrilineatus. Next base: position 425 of record NW_026542659.1, on the reverse strand, counting down.
TTTTTTGTCAATTTTAAAGTATTTTCCTGTGTTTAAATGTCAATTGTTTATTGTTAACTTGTTCTTCTGGCCACTTTGGACCAGGCAATTTAAATATTTTCTCTCTATTGGTGAAATTGATCACTGTCACATACCTGTCTGGCCTGCTGACGGTTTTACCGCAAATATTAATGTTACCATTCTTGTACTGTTTAACCTGTTCGTTGTTTTATTTAAAAATTGTTATTGTTTGAAATGTTTTATATTGATAAAGAGCTGTTAAAGAGAGATAAACCTTTTAAAAATTTATAATTTTTTTTGAAAATATTATGTTAGGCCTAATCTGTGGATTTTTGGAAGTCAGTGAAAATAGTGAAATGTGTGACAGTGAATTTTGCGGATATGGACTTGAACTCTTTCTGGTACTACTGTGTTTCTGGGTTTGT